>NC_092873.1:313576841-313884716 GCF_028372415.1 Notamacropus eugenii | reverse complement strand
TGTAAGAGTCAAAATGTTGGAAACTTTCACAAACTTCTTGGGTTCTTAGTTATCCATACTCTGTGTTAGTGTCCCCCACCCCTTACACTTTGGGTCATAGAAATTTACTATGATAGGACCAACATTTGTCATAGCTTTTGTTTTCTCACTCACAACATAGGGAAGTTTTACCTAAAAAAGAAGATAAAAGTGATCCTCAGAACTGATTGGTCTATATGATTGGTACTGGGTTCCTTAATGCCATTTTCTCATCTTCTAAGGGTATAAGAAGGCTCAAATACATGGAATATAGGCCCTTCAGACTTTCTGGATTGATGAAGAGCATGAAAGTCTTGTAATCCTGTCCTGCTAACCAGATGTGTTTCCATATGGAGAAAAGGGGGACTGTCTTCAGAGAAGCTAAATACGTCTCTATACCTCTGTTGTATATCCTTTCTGTATCAGGGTAGGTTAAATCTCCTAGTGTTTAATAGTCAATGATTTGTAACTTTTTTCACAATCCATATTAACCCTGATCTGAGAGTGATGGCATTAGAGCTATGCTTTCAACATAAGCCATCTATACCTTCATACAAATTGTAATAAAAATGTTAAACAGTGCATAGCACGGGTTATAATCCCTGATTTGGGGAAAGGCTAAATGATGGTGGTTAATTTGAGTTCAGGTAATTTGAACCAAAGTAGACAGATTGTGTGTTTGCACTAAGACAGCAGAATATACTGAGCTCTCCCCCCGCCCCGTCCAAATGGAGAATCACCAGGCTGCCTGAAGATAGGTGAACTGACACAGGTTAGAAAGATGGACCGCATTAAAGCTTCTATGCTGAACAATATTGAAATCTGGCCAATGAATGGTCATTGCCTTTGTAGAATAGGTGAGATATGGAAACCAAGTCTCAAAAACAAATAAAACAAAACAAAAACTATGCAAGGCCAAGTACAAATACCTACCCCACTCCACTGGAGACATTCTATCAAGATGCCATCCAATCTATAATAGGTATTCTTTGAAAAAGATCACTCAACTGCAAAAAATATCATTTAAATATATAAGGTTACATTTCTTCATCTTTTCTATAAGAATAACATAAATCCTGATTTTTTTATAAAATGTTTTGCTACAATCTAGGTAAACTATATATAGCACACTCCCTAGATCTTCCATTTTAGTGACTATGTCAAAAAAGAAAATATGCTTTGTCTAGCATGATCTGTTCTTAACAAGGTCATTAATAATTACCATTTTCTTTTCTGGATGTTCACTAGAGAGCTTTTTAATAACCTTTTCTAAAACCTTGCCAAGAATTCAAAATGAGCTTATTGTGTGGAGACTATGTGTTCCCTTTTGTGATAATAAAAACATCTAACCTTCCCTAATATTGCAGCTCCTCTTATTCTCCACAATATTTTGACTATCATACTCAATCTTCATAATATTTTTCCATTTTAGTAATTTGTTTTTGCAGCATATTTCTTTCTTCGGTCACTCTCCCAGAGATCCAGTTCATGTGACAAATAGTATTTTTAAAGACTAAGAGAAAAAGAAAAGGAAAAAATCAGCAAACTAATGTAAATATTCAAAAACATGTAATGTGCAAGATGTATGAACCTGCTACCTCCACAAAGGAGAGTCTCCTCTCATTTCTCTTTATTCAAGTCATGCTCAATCTTAATAATTTTATGACATTCACTTTTAATGTTTTGGTGTGTGGTTGTTCTGCATTGTAGTACTTGTGCATATCATTTTCTTGGCTCTGCTTACTTCACAATCAATTCATATTTATTACATACTTCATATCAATTCATATTTACATACTTCTCTATATTCACCACAAATATCATTTCTAACAGCAGAGGTATTCATATACCACAATATGTTTAGCCAGTCTTCACTAAATGAGCATTGACTTTGTTTCTAATTCTTGGCATTAACAAAAAAAATTAAGCTATAAGTATTTTTTTCTGTATATGAGAACTTTCTTCTTATCAAAGGCTTCCTTGGCACACAAGTTCAATAATGAAGCCTCTGAGTTAGTCATTTTACTTGCATAATTCCAAATTGCTTTCCAAAATGGTTGTATGATTTCACAGCTCCACCAACAATGTATGTGTGTGCCTAATATCCAACAACACCTCCAACAATGATTATGGACTTTTAAAAAAAAATAATTTAAAGTGTGAGGTAAAACCTTGGGGTTGTTCTGCTTTGAATTTTTTTTTATCACTACTGATTTGGAGCACTCTTTCATCTGGTTGCAAATACTTTGCAAACCTTCAGTTGAGAACTGTGTCTTCATATTCTCTGACCACTTCTTAATAGAAGAATGGCAGATAGATGACAGATAGATAGATAGATAGATGATAGATAGATTATAGACAGATAGAATTTGTGTGTGTGTATACATATATACACACACACACATATATATATATATCTTAGATACCAAGCCCTCATGAGAAAAATCTGATGCAAATTTTTTTCCCCATTCAATCACTTCCTTTATTATACTAGGTGCATTAGTTTTGTCTGGGGAGAAGCTTTTCAGTTTTATGTAATCAATGTTTTATCTGTTATAATGGTCTCTATCCCTTTTTTTATTAAGAATACATCTCCTACCCATAGCTGTGAGAGGAATTATTTTTATAGTATATTCTTTAATATTAAAAATGCATATCCATTTAGAATGTATTGTAGAATATGGAATAAGGTGTTGATCTAAGCCTAATTTCTGCCAGACTACTTTTCAGATTTCCCAATGTGTTTTTTTTTATCAAATTTCCCAAGTAATTTGTTTTCCACTTTATCAGACACTGAATTATTGAATTCTATTGTTTCTAATTCCTCCTTATCTAGTATATTCCATTGATTGATTTCTATATTTTTAAACCATATAAAATGGTTTTGATGATTACTACATTAAAATATACCTATATTCCCCCACATAGTTATAATATGCTTTATAGTTTAAAGTCTGGAAGTTATATTTCCCCTTTACCCCTACCTCTTCCATCATTTCCCTTGATATTTTGTACCTATTGTTTTTCTGAATGATTTTTGTAACTATTTCTGTCAAGTTCTATAGCTTGTTCATTTGACTAGTGTAGAATTAAAAGTATAAATTAACTTTGAAAGTATTGTCATTTTTATTATATTGGCAAGACACAGCCATGAGCACTCAATATTCATCCTGCGATATATGTTATTCTTTATTTCTTTTAAAAGGGTTTTGTTACTGAATCTACATGTCTTTTATGTGTTTGGTAAATTGATCCCCCAATATTTTATGTATTTTTTAGTAATTTGGAGTGGAATTACTCTTTCTATTGTTGCTTCTTGGACTTTGTTATTATTATGTAGAAATGGAGTTGGTTTCTGAGCATTTCTTTTGTAGCCCTGAACTTTGCTGAAGCTATTAATTGTCTCAGTTAGTATCTTTGCTGATTCCTTAGAGTTTTCCAATAATATCTTCATATTATCAGCAAATAGGTAGAGTTTTGTGGCTTCGTTACCTACATTTATGGTTCCAGTTTCTTTGTCTTGTCTTATTATTATTGCTACTATTTCCAGAACTACGTCAAATAATAAGGGGGAGACTGGGAACCCTTGCCTTTCTCTGGTATTTATCGGAAAAGATTCTAATATTCCCTTTTGCACATGAAGCTTATTTTTTATGTTTTAGATAGATGCTTTTTAATCATATTAAAAGGGTCCCTCTGTGTCTATACTCTGTAAGATTTTCAGCACTAAAAGAGTACTGGACTTTGTCAGAAGTTTTTTCTGTATCTATTAAGATGATCAAGTGGTTTTAGATGTTTGAGTTTTAACTTAATTATGTTGATTGTTTTCCTAATGTTGAATTATTCTTCCATCTTCAGTATAATTCCAAATTGGGCATAATGAATGGTTTCTTGGATAAATCATGATAGTTTGTTTAACAAGGTTTTGTATAAAATATTTTAGTTAATATTCATTAATGATGTTGGCCTGTAGTTTATTTCTGTGCTTTGTATTTCCCCACCTCAGGAATTAAGGCTGTATTTGTCTCATAAAAAGATTATGATAGGGTGCATTTTGTAAATTTTTGAGAATAATTCATTTATCATAAGTATTGTTCTCCAAAAGTTTAATAGCATTATTCCATAAATCTATCAGGACCAGGATTTTTCCCTCCTTGGTAATTCCTTTATAGATAGTTTTTCCTTTTCTGAGATTGGTTTATTAAAAATCTGTATCTGGTCTTCTAGCAGTTTGAATATCATACTTTTGATATTCTTCTTTTTCTTTTGCGTTCTCTCACTTTTTAAAAAAACATTTACCTATGCTTTTATCTTCTTTTTAAAAATGTTATTTATTTTCAGTTTGCAGCATTCACTTTTATAAGATTTTGAGATCTAAAACTTTCTCCCTTCCTCCCCAAAATGACATGCAATCTGATATAGGACTATACATGTACAATCATATTAAACTTATTTCCACATCAGTCATGTTGTTAAAGAAGAATCAGAACAAAAGGGTAAAACTGCAAGAAAGAAAAAACAAAGAGAGAAAATAGTACACTTCAATCTACATTCAGACTCCATAGTTCTTTCTTTGGATGTGGATAGCATTTTCCAATATGAGTCTTTTGGAATTGTGTTAGGTCATTGCATTGCTAAGAAGAGCTAAGAAGCCTATCAAAATTGGTGATCACACAATGTTGCTGTTATTGTGTACAAGCTTCTCCTGGTTCTGCTCACTTCTGCAATATGCTGTTATCTGATTATGCTTTTTATTTCTTCTGGTCTTCTGATTTTACTTTACTCATTTGCTGTCTCATTAAAGTGATTTTCTACCCTTTTCTTTTTTAATCAGACTAATTAAGGACTTATCAATTTTATTAGTCTTATCAAAGACCCAGTTTAGTTTTACCTATCATGTAAGTTTTTTTAAATTTCAATTTGCTTATTTCTCTTCTAAATTGAATATCTCCTCTATTGTGCTTTCTAGGTTTTAAAATGTAGATTTATTTTATTAGTCCTCTCTTTTAAATGATTAATATATGGTTGCAGGGATATGATTTTTCCCTTTAGTGCCACTTAAGCAGTACTCCAGAAATTCTGATATATTGTTTCATCATCATTTCTTTTCACGCAATTGTTATTTGCTTCTATGGTTTGTTTTTTGACACACTCTTTATTTAGAATTTTATTTAGTCCTGATTCAGTTCTGTTTTTATTTGTTGGTCCCTAAACAAAATTTTTATTGCATTTTTCATCTTTAAAGTTTTATTATCTTTATTTACCATCTCTGCTTATTTATATTTATTTGCAGTATCTCTATTCCCTAATACAGGTCAATTTTTGTAAAACTTTCACACAGGACTGAGAAATATGCATATTATTTGGGAGTCTCATTTTGGAAATGCCATGAGTCTTTCAGCTCTAGTTTCTCCAGCAATTTTTTTTCAGATCCATATTTTCCATTCTGTTTATCTTTCTGTTAGACTTGTCCAAAACTAAAAAAAAGATATTTAAGTCTCTTCTTACTATTTTGTTACTGTCTATATATTCTTGTAACTCAGTTAATGTTTCTTTTATGAATTTAGATGCCAAAACATTTGGAGCATGTAAGTTTAGGATTGATATTGAATTGTTGCATGTGGGCAGTTTCAGCATAATGTAGTTTCCTAGTTTATCTCTTTTTTTGAATTTTTATGTTTGCTTTGTCACGTAGCATGATTGTGACTCTTGCTCTTTTGGATTCACAAGTAGCAGATGAATTTTTTTGTTTCCCCTTAGTTTTAGCTTGTGTATGTCTTTGTTTTATAATATGTTTCTCATAACCAACAGAATGTAGGGTCTTGTATTCTTTTGTCACTCTTTTGTCATTTCATTGGATTGTTTGATTCTTTAAAGTAACGAAAGGTTTATAATTTCCTCCATTTTTCTCTAATATTTTTTCCAAAGTATTAATTTTTCCTTCTTTTTTCTGCAAGCACAGTACTGTGTTTTTTCAGTTGCTTTAACTTAATTTTTTAAAGGTGACCCTATTCACAGTGGCTCTCTTCCTTCACTCCATACCCTACTTCCATTTGTTACCTTCCTTCCTTTGGAACTTTTTATTTCCTACTTTTATCTGGTTATTTAATTCTCTCTTTTTTCCCTCTTATTTTGTAAAGTAGATTCCAATTCTCCCTTTCAACTTATTCTGTTCATTAGGTTTTTTTAAATTCATTTTTGCATTCTTTTCCAGAGATGATTTCTCTCTTTCACTATCTTCATTATCTATCCTCCCTTTCTGTCTATTCTAGACCATTTTTCTCTAGTATGACTCCTACTTATACTTATCTAATTCCTCTCTATCCTCTGTATTCCTGATGTAATCAAAATTTCCAAAGTATATATTGTCAGCTCTCCCCTCTATGGAATTTCTATACCCTCTTTTTCATTGTACCTTACTACCAGAAAAATGTCAGTTCCTACAGGTGAAGAAGAGGATACTGCCCCGAGGTACAATAATATAGCTCCCCACTGACCTGTACTATCTCCTTCTTTCCCCTTTTGCCTTAGTAGGTTTATGACTTCCTACTCTCTCAGGTACTAGTAGCTCCCAAGAAATCCAACTCCACTGTTATAAGGCACAATGAGTTTTTCAAACACTAAATCCCTTCAAACAAAACCCAGAGCAAGGTCCCTACCTCCCTTCACAGGATATGTCTCTTTCCTCAGAGGAAAATTCATAAGTGAAACCCCTCCCACCACCAAAATTAGACCTCCCTCTTTCCTCCCCTTTACAATCCCCATTGCATCTCCTCACTCAGACTCTTGCAGGCTCTTCTGTTCCTGAGATCCCATGAGAATGACTATATATACTCACTGTTAGTCCTCAACTTAACCAGGGTCTTCATACACTCCCTTCTATCCTCTTTCTCCCATCCCATATTCCATGCACTTTCTTATTTTGTAATTTAGTCCCCAAAGTAACACTGATATCCCTGAAGATGAAGTGCACCAAGGTTTTGTCCATAATACCTTAAGCCCACCTCTCCATAATTACTCCCATCGGATGTATACCTTCACCCTCTTCTTTTATTGATCTCTCTGGTTTTTTGTGTTGTTGTTGCTGTTGTCCTTAGGTATTGCATTTATTCACTCCTGCATTTATGTTGTGTGAGGTGCTTAAAAAGCAATTAATATATTCAGGTCTGGTATCCTTTCTTTATCCAACCTTTCTTTATCCAAATTATATCAACTATGTAGGCCATAAATTCTGGTTTCACAACTCTTATTTCTTTTTTCAACACTTAGAAAAAGTGTGCTTTGATTCTACATTCTCAAATTGTATAGGGTTTTCTGTCCATTGAATTATTTTCCTTGGTTTTGCACTATTTGCTCATAGTTGCCTGACCTTCTGATCTCATTTATTTGATCTGGAGACCATGCTTCCTATTTCTGGTAATGTTTTCCTTGTTGATTTATCTGTTCATGGTGAAGATCTTAGACTTTTCCTCCTCTTTAGATCTTTGATAATTTGGATTGTTTATCCACCATAGTTCACTTTCTGACTTTCTCCCCTCTGATAAATTCTGAGCCAGAATCTCACAACATGTAAGCTTCTTGCCATGCTGGACAATTCAGAGTTTGCCAGTGTAAGTCTATTCCTCAAGTGGCAGAACTGGAACTGGCCCGAGCTGGGTGCTAGGCTCTTTCTCTCTGGATTAGTGAAATGCTATAAAGCCATAGTCCCACCACCTACTGTATACTGTCCCATTACCTCTGTTCCTCAGTTCTTTAATCCAGAAATACAAAGGTGCTGCCATGAGGGTATTATTACAGCCTGAGATGATTTCTGCCATATGGGATTAGGATTTCTGAGACTGTGAGAGGAAGATAAAGAGTCAGAGAATGTGGTTACATTCTATTTCAAGCTGTAATGCCAAAGCAATACCCGTATTAGCCACTACGAATATGCATGCATATTTCTGGGATAAATTGGCAAAATATAAACTCTCTCCCTCAAAGATAAAACCAAGATATTTATTCAGATACCAGAAAGCCAATTCCACCATGAATGAAGTTTGTACACATTACCAATATAGGGAGCACCACCATCCCCATCCTCTGTTAGGCCTCCTCACAAAGAATCTCCCCTAGACAAAATTCCTCCCTCTCTCCCTCTAGCTGCTCTACCTCACTCTCAGATCTGTGCTTTCTGCTTTACCCATTTGGCAAACTCTTCCCACATGCCATGTGACTCAGGTTGTGGGTTGGACCAAAGCTCAAAGCAGGTCATGTGGGCCTATTAAGAGGCAGGGAAGATATTCAAATTCCCTTGACATTACATTTGGCCCCAAGGTCTTTTGTGTCATTAATAGGTCAATGAGATTTTAGGGGTAACTGGTATCAATATAACTTCACAACAATATAACAGGGATAACACAAAATAAACACATAAAACAATATCTTAGGGTGAGGACTTGAGCACGAGTGCTCCATCATTTCCTCCTCAAACAAATGGGACCAAAAATCCCTTCGGGTAAGGGGTGAGGGTCTCTTCTTCTATAACTACTTCCTGTTGAAATCGGACAGAGAGCTGTCTCTGCCTCAAGAGATCCCATTCAAGGGATCAGTTCTTTAGCCAGTATCCAGTGCTCTGTCAATGACATGGGGTTACCAGAGGTAACATGTCTTGGACAGAGGGTGACATCCAGCTCAAGCAGTCAGTCATCTACAAGTGGAGGGCACTAAGCCTGCGGAAGACAAATCTAGCAAGCAGATTAAATAAACAAAGGAAGGTCAAAAAGAATAAGGAGACAATAACCAGAACAGTAAATGATCAGCCATGCTTCTTGAGTCCATGAACCCACTGAAACTGCATTAATGCCTATCTTCCTTACTGCAGGGTTTCCATACATAAGAGAGACCTCTGCTATAGCATCTATTAATGCCCTAGTTATGGTAGTTGATCCATTTTTCCAGTATATGATTAAACTGATATGGGGGTCTGTAATCCCTTCTGTGTACTTCTTTAATCTGAGTTGGGGCTTGGTCAATTTCCAATTCTCCCTGAAGGTGTGACAAACTTGGATACAATGATTCAGAAGGACCTGTAGAGGCAGTTCATACTTGTCCATTCTGTCTAATATTAAGTCCCTTTTCTCAGTACATTCTGTATAGTTCGTTAGTTGGAATACCATCTCTTCTTCCAAAATTGCTGCTCTTAATAAAACAGTAAACAATTCTTTCCTTGTTAATCCATTCTGACTTTGAATCCACTGGCTATTTGTTCTCCTCTCTTAAGGAAATTTATCTTTTCACCATTCCCCTAAGTTACTTAACTGTGTTATTGCCAAGAATTAGAAACAAAGTCAATGCTCATTTAGTGAAGGTCTCTTCTTTTATAACTACTTCCTGCTGAGATTGGACAGAGAGCTGTCTCTGCCTCAAGAGGTCCCATTCAAGGGATCAGTTCTTTAGCCAGTATACAGAATGGAGTACTCACTTCTACTTTCTGTTCCAATAATTTCCACTTCAGTAACTGTCTCCTCCTCAATAGAATCAGATCTCCATTTTTTAAAAAGAAATTTCTTTTTGTTGCTTCCTTCAATATTTGAAGGCTGACATTATCATTAAGCCAAGTCAAAAAGGGGTAAATGGCTCTTACTGTGGCTAAGAGAAAACTCTAGCTAAATGAAGTCACCCTTCACTACTCTGATGCCAAGATTGTGATCTGTTTACTAAATTCATTTGTTTCCCATTTCTGTCCAGGTGATCTACAGCATACTCTGATAAAATAGTTATTTCTATTTCTCCTTCCATTGATCCTATCCAAATGTTCTCCACTATATTCTCCTGCTATACTTGTTAAAAGATATATTGCTTCTCAATATACTTAATTATAAATGTCACATGATCTATGCTTACCTATCCTTTTGAATAAGATATTTGCATCCAGAACCCTATTCCAATCAGAGGTTTTTACTCCACAAAGCTCAATGATATTTAGGAGGTCAAATTTGCTTGTGTAGATAGCCAGTGTCACTATGCAAATATGGTTCTGTACTCATTTTTTTTTAACTGCCTCCTAGCATGGGGTTGTGGAGAGGAGCAGAGTCCATCAGCCAATCAGTCAGTAAATATTGAGAGGTAGTTGCTGGAACACTGAACCTGATGTAAAGATGAGTTCAAATCTGACGTCAAACACTTTCTAGCTTTGTGACCTTGGGTAAGTCATTTAACCTCTGTTTGCCTGTTTCCTCAACTGTAAAATGAGGACAATAATAGTACCTATCTTGAAGTATTGTTGTGGGAATCAAATGAAGCAATATTTGTAAAAACAAGCTCTTACTGTGGTGCTTGGCACATGTTAGATGCTACATAAATGCTTATTCCCTTCCCTTTCTCTTTCTCTCTCTCATTTAATAAGATCCTTCTATATGCCAGGCACAATGCTAAGTGCTAAGGATACAAAGAAAAGCAAAAGATAACCTCAAACAGTACACAATCTAAAAAAGGATACAACATAAAAACAACTTGTACAAATAAATTCTGTACAGAACTTTCAAGACAAATTGGAGAAAACAGATAGAGGGAAGATGCTAGCACTAAGGGAGATCAGGCTAGGATTCTCATAGAAGATAAGATTTTAGCTGGAACTTGAAAGAAACCAGGGACACCAGAGGACAGAGATGAGAAAGAAGAGACGTCCAAGCAAGGGGAATAGTCAATGAAAATGTCTAGAGTTGGGAGATTGGGTGCATTGTGTAAGGAATGGCAAGGAGGCCAGTGTGCCTGGATCATAGAGTTCATGGTGAATGGTGAATGAGTTGTAAGAAGAATGGAAAGGAAGAAGTGGGGAGAGAGAAGGAGGCAGCGTGTGAAAGGCTTTTGAACACCAAACTGAAGATTTTATTTTTATTATTGGAACTGATAAGGAACCACTTGAGTTTATTGAGTAGGAAAGTGACATGGAAAGATTTGTGATTTAAGAAGATTAATCTGACAGCTGAGTGAGGGAAGGACTGGAGTAGGGAGAAAATTGGGGTGGTAAGGTCCTATACCAGAGTGTTGAAAAAAGCATCATGATCACATGATTATGCAGCTGATGAGGTACAATTACAGGGGAACAGAGATCAAAGAGGTAACTATCATGAAGCAGTAGCTAGAACTCAAAGGAAAGTACATGCATGTGTTTGACTATCTGTTGGGAATTGGTTTGTGAAACTTGGTATTGGTTTAGAAACAATTTGTGACAGGCTAAGAAACTGTATGAACATGTTGTCCTTAATCAAAAGTGATCAGAGTTGGTTGTGATCATTGCAAGAAAACCAAAATCATGTAAGTTATCATGCTAGTCTTGAATTGCTGCAGAAACAAACCTATTATGCTTCAGATATGCACATACTTGTAACAAAGGAAAAATATTTGCAACGTAATTGGGCAATTATTCACTGTTTAAGGCATTATTAAGGAATTTTCAGTCCAAATTCTTTAGGGCATGTTTGTGAACCCTGAAGGGATTTGTGAACCACTAAATGGCAACTTCTGGAACAGATGATCTTTAAGATTCCTTCCTCTTCCAACTCCTATGATTTTATGAATCAAATCAAATATGCTATCCAGTATGCAATCTGTTCGGCAGATCTCTTTTCTTTCTTCTTTCTAGACACAATAGAAAATTTCAGTGATCAGAATACATCTCTGATTGATGTACTTATTTACATTGCTGAATCTCAACCAACTTTATGACTTCATGGATTATTCCCATTCCTAGACATGTCACTAAGTATCAGAAGTCCTTGGGATGTAACTCTGCACCTTTACTTTGACATCATAGGTAAATAATCACATTCTTTCTTCACCCAAAACTCTTCTTATAATCACACAAACACTGTAGAGAACTCAAAGAGAATGAGGATTGAGAAAAGGTCAGAGGATTTGACAACTAAGAGATCATTAATAACCTTGGAGAGAGTTGTTTTGGTGTAATATAAATGTTAGAAACCAATTTCTGGGGGTTAAGAACAGAATGAGAGAAGAGAATGTGGAGGCCTTTTCAAGGAGTTTTGCTACAAAAATCATCAAAGATACAGAATAATAATGGGGATAGAAGGACCAAGTGAGGCTTTATTTTTACATTTTCTTTTGGATGGGGGAGACATGGGCATGTTTTCAGGCAGTAGGGAATGAGCCAGTAGAGAGAGATTGAAAATAAATGAAAAAGTAGAGATGGCAGAGGGGGCAATCTGTTGGAAGAGACAGGATGGAATGGGATTGCTTGAACACGTAGAGGGATTAGCCTTGGTAAAGAGTAAGATTACTTCATCATGTGAGACTGGGATGAAAGAGGATATAGTGATAAGAAATGAGGAGGAAGAGAGAAGAGGGAGCAGAGAATAGCCTCAGTTTTGTATGTAAAATATAAGGTAAGATTCTTAGTAGAAAGATTGGAGAGTGGGGTGGGGGGCCAAGGAAGATTTGATGAGGCATGAAGTTTGAAAGAACTGCTATGGAGAGCAGCATAGTGAGTTGATAAGGCAGGTACAGGATTAGCAGTGAGGGCCCAGTTGATGTTGTGTAATATAAATTTGTAGTGGACCTAATCAGGGTGATTGCATAATTTTCTTCTTTATTTAGCAACACGTTTGTAAAGTGAAGGTGGTGAATGTTTGGAGTAATCCAAGACTGAAGGTATTCAAGAGAAAAAAAGACAGTGTATAGTTTAATTGGTTCACTAAAGGTTCCTCAAGATGACGAAAAGAGGAGAGAGTGACTAGTGCAAGAGAGATGACCTGGAAAAGAATTGAGGGGTTAGGGGATTAGAGGTCATGGGACAGATAAAAAAGTGAGGTTCTGTAAAGGAAGGCAGGGGGGGAGATGAAAACCCAGTTGATTATGATCAGACATGGGGCTTTTAGAATTCTTGAATATAGAGGTGGTGTGCTTTTGGGTGATGACAAGATCAAGGGTAAGACCATCTTTGTCTATATCTGAGGTGGAATGGAGGAGGATTTGATGGGAAGTGAGTAGGTTGAGGAACTGAGTCATTAGGTTTCACAGTCTTACCTCCTCAGCTCCTATCCTCATACAAGGAGAATTCAATATACATATTGATATTCCTTCAAGTACCTTAAACTAACAGTTTCTCAACTCACTCATTTTCCATGGTCTACTCCTGTACCCAAACTCAGACATATATAAAGATGCCTTTATCCTACCAGCACTCATAAATGCACTACTTCTATATTTAGGAGCTCAGAAATTCCCTTAGCTTAACACAGTCTATTTACATTCTACCACTAATTTTGCCTCAAAAGCCCAAACCTTGTTCTTCATTGTCACCATGACCTTCTACCCCTTGGCCCCTCAATTCTTTCCTATACTAGCTACTCTCCTACCTTCCCCATATTGACTCCTCTGTCTTATTCTCTTGAGCCTCATCCTCTTGATATATTTCTGATCTAGTCTTGCCAAGTCTCACCCATGGATCACTTCCACAATCTGCTGTCTTGCTCCTAAATATATACTATTAAATGAACCTGGAGAAAATCATGAAACCATGCTGACTATATTAATTTATGTGGTATTATCATTTTTATTATATTATTGTGAACAAACCATGGACAATGACTGTCTCTACAATTATTTGTCTTCCTTTGTTTGTATAAATAATGTTTTTATAGTTATATGAATATAAATCCTAAGTACATGTTGGTAGGTCCCAAATATCTTATGCATATTGTTGTTTTAGGAAATTCATTGTCTCTGTCATGGCTTCCTCACTGGTATTTGTATAGAAATGATAGAAATGCTGATATTTTTATTTAGTGTCAACATTTTATTGAATAAATTAATCATCTCAGTTTAATTTACTTGCCATTACTTTGAGGTTTTCTCATGAAAACCATCGTCATTTGCAAATTAAGATGAATTTGTTTCCTTTTTGTCTGTCTATGTCATAGCTAGAATTTTTCTCTTTCACCTTATTGCTTGAGGTTTGGACTTTGGAAAATAGGGTTTTCTGGAAGCAATTTGTCTATTCTTTCTATTGGTGCTTTGTTTCCTGTGTTCAGAACTTCTGAGTAGTTTTCTTATAATGTTTATTGTATTATAGCATTTAGGTTTTTTTACTTGTCATTTTTTTCCTGGGAAACCTCTATCTTAAGCTATTTCTATGCATCCTGTTTTTAAGAATGATATATTTTGCTTGCATAGAAGTCTCTTCTCTTTTAATTTTATCACTTTTCCCTTCTTTTAAATTGTCCTTTACTTTTGTGTATTTGGATTCTCAATCAATTGTTTTTTCTTTTGTTTCTTTAGTGAAATTAAATTAAAGTTTTTCTATTCGTCCAATTACTTCTTCTGTGTACAGACAATAAACTCTGCTTTCAAGATTCTAGGCAGCTAGGCATTATAGGGCATAGAGTGCTAGCCTTAAAGTCAACAAGATATAATTCAAATTCAGCCCAACATGAAAAAAATTAATACTTGTATGACCCTGAGCAAGCTCCTGGACCTCTATTTGCCTCAGTTTCCTCAGCTACCAAATAGAAATAATAACAGCACCTACCTAGCAGAGTTGTGAGGATAAAACAAAATATTTGTAAAGCACTTATCAGAGTGCTTAGCACATAGTAGGTACTATATAAGTGTTTATTACCTACCCTTCTCATTTTTCTTATGATTCCATTATCTCTTTGGAATTCACAGACCTCTGTCATTTCAGGTGTTGATTCATTTTCTTTCATCTTACAACATCTATTTAGAAATTTTAGGATTCACTCAGATGATCTGGAGACTATCTTCCCTTCTGTTATTAATATTTTCCTGTTGGTTTAACTATCTGACACAAGGTCTTTAATGGAATTTTCTTTCTCCAGAAGTCTTGTAATTTCAGTTCTTTTCCCCTTAATATTTCTTAATTTCTCTTGATTCATTTCCCTTTGATCACAGTTATTCTAGGGAATGGACCTCAAAGCTGTCTCAGCCTCCTTCTACACAGGGCAGTTTACTTTTCTGGCCTCAGCGTCTGCCCCAAGTTACTGTGGAAAGGACAGAACTGCTTTCTACTGGATTCCAGTACCTTTTCTTTCAGGCCTAGTGGAGCTCCAGGCCATGCAAGCTTCCTGATTCCCTCTACCTCTCTCTACCTCTGCTGCATGGTGAGGGGAGTGGAAAGGAGAGAAGTAGGAGAGAAGTGAGTCGCCTTGCACATTGCCTTAGAATGGTTATGTAAGGCCAGGGTAAAGATGGTGCAGTTTAGCTGGAAAAAAAACTGGAACAAGCAACAGCAAAATAACTGTACACATTTAATATGTAGTTCATTATTTGCATGTTATTTTTCAATGAGGTTTTTCTCCCATGAGGTACTGTTCCTTAAGGACAGGATCACTTTTCTTTTTTTTTTTTTTTTTTTTGTATCATGAGCAATTAGCCTAGTGCCTGATTGTGTGGGCACAGCTTTCATCTCGAGAATATTTAGGGAGATAGCAATACTCAGGCTTGTTTCTCCTAGCTCTTTGTTTAGAGATACTTTGATAGCTAAGTGACTATTGATTAGGATGATATAGGATGCACCCTCACATTTGAACTGCTTCCTCCTCTTTCTTCCAGACTTTCTCTCCCAGAACACTTGGTGAATAATCCCAAAAGCCTTCACATACAGTTCTTAACTCATAACAGCCAGCAGAATTCTGGAAACCTGAAAAAGATTCAGATTCTGATGCCAAGTCCTTTTCAGATTTCTGATGTTTCCATTTTTTGCCCAAGTTAGCAATATTATATGCTAATGAGAAAAATCACTTTTCTTTCTATCTTCATTGATCTTTACCTAAAGGCTCTCTATGCTTCTACCCCTCTCCCCACCACATTGGTTCCTGGACGTCCTCATATGAGTATAACCTTTTTATCTAGAAGTTTAACATGCAACATATCCCATCTTTCATGCCCTGACCCACCACACACAGAGACACACACTTTTACCTATCATATTGTTTTTGTTTCTCCTTGAACGATCAGGGTTAAGTGACTTCTTGCCTAGGATTACACAGCTATTACGTGTTAAGTATCTTGAGGCTGTATTTGAACTCATGTCCTCCTGGATCAGTGCTCTATCCACTGTGCCACCTAGCCCCTATCCTATAGCTTTTGATAGTGTGCTCATCCAGAGGCATGTCCTAGTAACAGGTATCATTCCACCAAGTCTGAGTCATACTGTTGAGGTCAGATTGATTTCACTTCATTTTAAATTCAAGCTTACTTTACTTATTTCCCATATTTTTTTTTTAAATTTGAGTAGACATGAGAACTAACATGTGACCTTATGAAAGTAGAGATAGTATATGGAGCTTAAAAACACTCTTCACCTTTCTCTTTCCTTCTTGACCAACAAGACTCTTCCCTTCATTTCTAGTCATTGAAATTCAGGATCCACCTGGCCTAAGACAATAACTTATTCATTGCCATCCTCCTTTCAGGAATACTTGTTTATCTTATGCTATGGTAGGACCAGAGTTCTCCATTTCCTGCATTAGTTTCCTGTAAAGGTCAACAAAGCTATCCCTTAAAGTTGATTGTTTTCTGCTTCCTTTGATGCAACCTCTTGGTCCCTAAGGGCATAAAAAGTCCTACCCACGTGGATTTGGGGACCTTTCCAACTTGGTGGATTTCTGAAGATCACCTGTCATCATATTCTTCATTATATGCTGCCCTGTGGGTCAGACATTGGGCCACATCCAGAAAACTAAAGTATCACTGCATGCTCATTGAATATCTTTGCTTTGTTAGGACAAAATAAACTTCTTTTTGTTAATTGTTCAATGACATACATTCTTCATTTCTTTCCAAAAGCAATTCTGAAAAGGATGCTGGTGGTAAGTCGGTCTATAATACTTCCAGATCTCCTTGAATTCTAATGTCTTCCTGCTGTTGATATTTCTGATTTATCCTGTACATAACTTGTTTATCCACATTCAAAATCCTTAGGGGTTTTTTTTTGTATCCTCAGGGCTTAGCAAAGTGCCTAACAGGTAGTAGGTACTTAATAAATACTTATTATTAACTGATGTGCTTTTTGGTAGTCATAACTAACAATTTTGACATCTAGGGCAATGTTATTGAAGGAAATGGGTAGACCCAATGACACTACTCATTAGAAAGAGGGACAGAGAAACACTGGGACACCAAAAAGCCACTGATGGAGAAGTCCCCATGAGGTAAGTGGAGGGTCTTCCAGAGGAAGGAAGGGCATGCTACAGAAAATCTCACTTAGGGAATAGACATAGCAGTGGGAGAAAGCACATTCTCATGTCTCTCCCTATTTTAACTAATTATTTTCACTAACTGGGTGAAAAGTTCAGTTGTTTTCACACTGCAAAAATTCAAATTCAAATTAATCTTGACACCCTGAGCAAAGACCCAGTAAAGCCTTAGTCATGACTCTGTCTTTGAGAATACTGTTAGGATTTCTATTTTTGTTATACAGAAGAAATGAATTTAAGGAATTTTTTGTATATTTGTAGTGAAAAGAAGTTGACAAACAATTCATATATTTGGTACTCCCTATTTACCTTTCTCTTAAGCAAAATTTTATATTTGAAATACAATGTACTTTATGTCTCTTGGCACTACCAGTCAGAGTAGAGAAAAATCCTTGGTGAAAATAATACTGGCTCTCAACAAATGTGGGATGTTTCTATTTCATCAATAAGTTAGTGGAAGAGCTTGGAATAAATTCAACTTGTCAGGACGCCCACACTGTATATTGGGTTCTGTTCACTAGACTTTGCTATTAAAATAACAAAAAAAGATGTTAAAAACATCTTTATTTGAGTCCCTAAATGGCACAGAAGAAAACTTCAGAGTTGCTTAGAAATGCTTTTGTTAAATAATAGAATATTATTATAGAGGTAGATTGTGAGAAGGAAAGGATGAGGAGGGAGTTTTCTCTCTTCCTGGAGAATATTAAAATTGTACCAAACTTCTTTTTACATTATTTGTTTAGAAAATATAGGCCAAAAAAAAAAACCCAAGAAGAAATTTTAAAGTATGGTTTGATCTGTATTCAGACTATATCAGTTCTTTATCTGGGGATGAATAACATTTCTTCTTCATAAATCCTTCCGAGTTATTTTGGATCATTGTATTTCCTAGAATAACTAAGTCATTCATAGTTAATCATCTTACAATATGGTTGTTACTGGGTACAAAGTTCTCCTGGTCCTACTCATTTCACTTTGCATCAATTCATGTAAGTCTTGCTAGGTTTTTCTAAGGGTATCTTGCTCATCATTTCTTTTAGCATAATAGTATTCCATCATAATCATATACCACAATTTGTTTAGCCATTCCTCAATTGAAGGGCATTCCCTCAATTTCCAGTTCTTTGCCATCAGAAAAAAAGCTACTATAAATATTTGTGTACATATATGTCCTTTTCCTTTTTGTTTTTTACCTCTTTTGGGGTACATCTGGTAGTAGTGTTGCTAGATCAAAGACTATACATGGATTTATAGGCCTGTGGGCATAGTTCCAAATTGCTCTACATAGGGTTAAATCAGTTACAACTCCACCAACAATATATTAGCATCCAAATTTTCCTATATCTTCTCCTTGTCATTTTATTTTTCTGTCCTGTTAGCCAATTTAATAGGTATGAGGTAGTATCAGAATTGTTAGTTTGCATTACTCCAAACAATAGTGATTTAAAGCATTTTTTCATATGATTATAGATTACTTTTATTACTTCATATGAAAACTGACTGTTCATACCTTTTGATCATTTATCAAATGGAAAATGGCTTTTATTGTTATAAATTTGATGCCGTTCTCTATATATTTGAAAGATGAGGCTCTTATCAGAGAAACTCGCTTCAAAGATTTTTTCAGTCATGATTGCTAATTGTATTCCTCTCCATCCTATTTCTCCCATGTTTATTCTACTTGCTCTGTCATTTGATCCTGTCCCTTCTCAAAAGTGTTTTGCTTCTGACTACCACCTTCCCTGATTTGCCCTCCTGTCTATTAGCACCTCCCCTTCTTTTATCCCCTTTCCCTTCTACTTTCCTGTAGGGCAGGGTAGATTTCTATACCCAGTTGAGTGTGTATTTTATTCTCTCTTTGAGGGAATAAATCCCTCATCAATTCTGATGAGAGTAAAGTTCAGACATTCCCTACCACCTCTCTCATCATTCCCTCTACTGTAAAAGCTTTCTTATCTCTTTTCGGTGAGATAATTTACCTCATTGTACTTCTCCCTTTCCCCTTCTCTTATTACATTGCTCTTTTTCACCTCTTATTTTTATTTTCCCAGATATCATCACTTCTGTACCCTCTTTCTATATTTACTTGACCAGCTGGTGATTCTTGGTTTTAATACTAGCTCCTTTGACTTCTGGAATATCATATTCCAAGCTCTTTGATCCTTAAAGTAGAAGCTGCTAGATTTTGTGCTATCCTGATTGTATTTCCACAATACTCGAATTGTTTCTTTCTGACTGTTTGCAATATTTTCTCCTTAACCTGGGAACTCTGGAACTTGGCTGCAATATTCCTAGGAGTTTTTCTTTTGGAGTCTCTTTCAGGAGATGATTGGTGAATTCTTCCCATTTCTATTTTACCCTCTGGATCTAGAATATCAGGGCAGTTTTCCTTGATAATTTCTTGGAAGATGATGTCTAGGCTATTTTTTTGATCATGGTTTTCAGGTGCACCAATAATTTTTTAAAATTACCTCTCTTGGGTCTATTTTCCTGGTCAGTTGAAAAACTGATAATTTCTTGAAAGGTGATGTTTAGATTCTTTTCTTGATTATGGCTTTTAGGTAGTCCAATAGTTTTTATATTATCTCTCTTTGTGAGATATTTCACCTTGTTTTCTATTTTTTTTTCATTTATTTTATTGTTTCTTGATGCCTCATGGAAGCATTAGCTTCCACTTTCTCAATTCTAAGTTTTAAGGAATTATTTTCTTTGGTGAGCATTTGTATTTTCTTTTCCATTGGGTCAATTCTACTTTTTGAGGAGTTTTTCTCTTCAGTGAAATTTTGTACCTCTTTTTCCATTTGGCCAATTCTCCTTTGCAAGGCATTCTGCTCTTCATTAGATTTTTCTATCTCTTTTGCCTTTTGGCCTATTCATTTTTTAAGGTGTCATTTTCTACAGTATTTTTGTGCCTCCTTTATCAAGCTGTTGACTCTTTTTTCCATGTATTTCTTGCATCACTCTCATTTCTCTTTCCAATTTTTCTTCTACTTCTCTTACTTGATTTCCAAAATCATTTTTGAGCTCTTCCATAGGCCAAAATTAATTCATATTTGTTTTGAGGCTTTGAATGTAGGAGTTTTGATTTTTATTGTCTTCTGAGAATATGTTTTGACCTTCTTTATCACCATAGTAACTTCCTGTAGTCAGAATTGTTTTTCCTGTTGTTTGCTCATTTTTCCATCCTATTTCTTGACTTTTTATTCTTTGTTAAAATGGGGTTCTACTTCCAGGATAGAGGGCACACTGTTCCAAGCTTTGGGGGTCTTATGCAGCTGTTTCCAGAGATACTTCTAGGAACCTGTAAGTTTTCGGTTTTTCCAAGGTGGTATGATCTAAGGAGAGGGATGTTTACTACTTTGTGAGCAACCCCAAGTACTCTTTTCTGCCCCAGAATTGTGATGAGGATCCCTGCTCCTCTGTGGCTGCAAGCTCTGATATGCCAGTGCTTCTTCTTGCTCTGGACCTACTACCCAGACTTGGTACCTGCATCTGAGTATGGAGAAAGCAACAGAGTCCTGCCCCCAGTGGCAGCAAAGAGACCCCTGTCTCTTTTGACCAGTTGTTTCACACACACACACACACACACACACACACACACACACATATACATCTTACCATCTGTGAGCTGAGGGCTCAAGAAACAGCAAATGCCACTTCTGATTTAGTGACTCCCAAGGCCTGCTTCTGATTTGCTGGATTTGTGCTCCACTGGACTGCACTGGACTGTGCTCCACTCTCACTCAAGTGACAGACCTTTGCTGCCAACCCTCTAAGTTTTCTTGGGCTGAAAACTTGCCTCACCCCATTCCTCTGTGGGTTCTGATGCTCCAGAATTTGTCCATAACATTTAAAGTCCCTGCCTTTTCTCCACCATCCTGGCTTCCCAAGCTTCTTTTAAATAGAAGTATTTTATCATTGTTATCACAGTTATTTCCTAATATACCTCAATCTATCATATCTTATCACCCATTAAGCCTTTTCTTATAACAAAAAATTTAATAAATCTATCAGTTGTTTGCTACCTGTTTACTCATCTGAGGGGAAGGTATATTTCATTATCTATTTGTTCCTTGGGATCAATATTAATCAATATAGCTCTGAAGAATTTGGCAGCCTTTATCTATTGTTTTATTTCCATTATTATAGTCATCCTGACTGTTGCTTACCTGGTTCTACTTACTTCACTGTGCATCAGTTCACACAAGTTTAAAAGCACATCTTTATGGGCCAATTTACTAACTATATTCACAAAATAGAAATGACCATTATCATTACATCAGAGACTTAGAAATGGGATATGTCTTAGGCCAACTCTCATCATTTTTTTAACCATAGTGAAACTAACACCCAGAGTGGATAATTTATGTATTCAAGTTTACCCAGAGAGTAAGTTGTAGAATCAGGATGTGAAATCAGTTTCCTTGACCCCAAAATGAAAACACTTTCTACTGTCCCAAGCTGAATAGCTGCTAGAAGCCAATTAGACTGCCTTAACTTCTCATGATTGAATTGATCATCCTATGCACTGAAATTATGCTATATATATATATATATATATATATATATATATATATATATATATATATATATATATATATATATGCATATATATATACATATGTATGTATTAGGAATATAGTGGCATTTTATATGCAAATCAATTCTCCTAATAGTCAAAATTAAATTGTAGTTGTGGATATAAATATAATTGGTTACAGATAAATAAATTATCATTTATTAATTGGCTAGAACTGACTTGTTTCATAAAAAGCTAAATTGACAGTTAAAGATGTTATATCTATTTAGCCAATATATGCCTGAAATGATCTTTTGGACAGATGGCCAAGCCAGACGCTGAAAATAAATCTGAAACATCTTCTAGTGTTAGACATCATGTGTCAAGTTTACCACTTATCAAAAATTTTCCTTTTGTTAATTCAACTCTTCTGGTTAAGGGCAACTTATGAATATAAACCTGTTACATATTTATCAGTAATGATATTATTATTATCATATACAAATACTATACATATATATTATATTCCATATCACATACTATATATGTATATACATATATATACATAATTCTACTGCATTGATAATATTCAAAACTGAGTAACTATGGCAGTTATGAATATTGGCTTAAATCATATGTTTTGATTCTTTGATGGAGTTGCAATTTCATTAATGTTAGGGCTTCCTTGAACATTATAGATACTTTCCAAATCATACTTTCTAATTTTCTAGGGCTTTTGCCAATGTTCTCTATAAAACTTTATCAAGAGGTTTATCCAATATACCTATGACTTTCTTCTAAATCTTTTGACAGTGCATGGATGCTAGCTGAACATTTGCACTGTCCGTCAGTTATCTTTCCCTCTCATCATATGACTGGACCCACTTTCTTTTCTAATCATATTTCTCCCAGATGACATCCTTCATAACACTTTTCTTGTGAAATTTATTATCTGATTCCCCCTATAAACCTCTTTCTACCCTTTGGGTGATCCATCATTTAAATTCTTGGGATAGTGTGGTATTCAATGAATAATAGCCATACAGCATCACTGGAAGAATATTTTTACATTACATGTTATTATACATAAAAATCAGAACTATATCTGTCATATCAGTTCTCCTAGGTTACAGAATAGAGAAAAGTCTTATACCTCCTTCCAGAAAAAAATAGCCATTTAGAGGATATGCCCAGTATGTGCCTCTCCCTTACAGATCCTTTAAGTGATAGTTAATATCAGTGGCAGAATTATAACAAAACATTTGTGCATGTCTGGTATGACCTCATCTGCTCCAATAAATTTAACTATCATCTCTATGCAGATGGTTCTCAGGTTAATTTTTACCGACCTAACCTTTCTATTGATCTCTAGTCTCTCACTGCCTATTGGATGTCTTCAACTCGATCTTCCCTTGTTAAACCATTTTTTAGTAGTGTCTGATTCTCCTTGACTCTACTTGGGGCTTTTGTGGCAACGATACTTGAGTGATTTGCTATTTCCTTCTCCAGTTCATTTTAAAGATGAAGATTGAACACAAATAGGGCTAAATGACTTGCCCAAGGTCACACACCTAATAAGTGTCTGAGGCCAAATTTGAACTCAGGAAGATGCATCTTCTTGACTCCAGACCCAGCACTCTATCTACTATGCCATCTAGTTGCCCCATATGGATGTTTTATACATATATATATATATATATATATATATATATACATATATATATATATATATATATGTGTGTGTGTGTGTGTGTTATATAGTAAATTCAGCTGTCCAGAAGTGTATTAATTATATTTCTTCCCAAAACCTTCCACTTAACTTCCCTATTATTGCTATGTGCACCACCATCCTCCCAGTCACTCAAGCTTACAACCTATCACCACAACTCACTCTGACATAGCTCATATCCTATCTCCAGTCAGTTGCCAAGTATTCTTATGTCTACCTTCTCAACATCTCTCCTATATGTTCCCTTCCCTCCTTTGACACTGCTATCACCCTAGTACAGACTCTTTTCACCTCACACCTGAACTATTACAATAGCTTGCTGGGGGTTCTCTCTTCTCTCCACTCCAGTCCATCCTCCTATTTGCTACCAAATTGATCTTCCTAAAGCATGTCTGCCCATATCACCACCACCTTCCCCAATTCAGTCAATTTCAGTGGCTCAGTATTACCTCCAAGATCAAATACAATTTTTCTGGTTAGCTTTTAAAGCCCTTCACAACCTGAATTCTTCCCAACTTTTCAGTTTTCTTAGGCCAAGCCACCATATACTTTACAATCCAGTGACCATAGCCTCTTAGTTGTTCCTTGTACAAGACACTATATCTCCTGATCCTACGTGTTTTTGCTGACTGTCTCCCATGCCTAGAACTATTTCTCTCTTCATCTCTGCTTATTAGTGTTGCTGATTTCCTTAAAATATCATCTAAAGTCCCAATTTCTATAAGAAGACTTTCTTGATACTTTTATTTTTCTAAAGACATTTTGCCTTTTATTAAAATAGCACTATATTTTAAATAGACCAGTTTTGATAATCACATTTTTAAAATTCAAAAATGACACTAACGGAACTGCAATAGTGGTCCAACTATCTTGTCTTTACTCTTGTTTTAAATTAAAAAACTGAATGAGAGCATTTAGAAAGTACTAGCAGGAATCAGCTAATCCAAGAAAGTCAGGTTTGAAGGGATTCTCTGCTTACAAAGGTAATATTTGTTTTTAGAAATTGTTAAAAATGAAGCAATATATACAAATGAACTTGAAGTAAATTTGTCATTTAATATAACACTTGTCATTACCCAGTAGTGTATCATGACTAACTTTTTGTTGGTTGGTTAGGTAGTTAAAATAAAAAGTAAATTTCCAAGAATCATCAAGATAACTTAAAAAATTCTCCTACCATTTTTACTACATACTGATATGAGTTTGGATATTCCCTTATTCTTGTTTTACAAAATACAGAAATAAATTTAATAAAATCAAATTTAAGACTGTCTTCTTTTGAGTTAAATGTTGCAAACTTTTGCTCAAATTTAAAAGCCTGAAACTGAGATTAGGTTTATATAGGATTATTATATTATGTGATACATCTCTCACTTTGTTAATTGTTTCATTTAACATATTATTTGTGTTCAACAAAACTTATAAAATAAAGTCTTGCAGATAATAATAAACATAGGAAATCTTGTAGGATTGCTTCTTTTAATTCCTACAGATTGACTTACATAAAATATTCACAAGTATTTTATAATGTTTCATAATTTTGTATTTAAATTTTTCACAATTATAGATGGAATAAAATTTTATATTTTGTCATTGTAATTATATAATGTAAATTTCAATTTTGAGCCTTTAGGGCAAAAGTTATCAATGTAGTTATTGTAAGAACTTAAATGAATAAATATAAAAGAATATTTTGAGCAGTAATTAAATTATTCTGGGGTAATTTAGTTACATTTTTGTTATTGAAACAGCATACTTTGTGAAACAAAAATATCTTCTATGTGCTTGTTACTCTGTGCTTATATAGGCACTAGGGACTCTGTACCCACCTTTGGGGAAACCTATTTGGAGGTTTAGAGAACATATATTTGGAGATTTTTCTGAATCAAATTTAGATCAGATATAATGAGCTCATAAGATATCAATCTTCAAAGAGTTACCCTTAGGTATCTTACTTGTGAAAACCTGAGGCTTGGGACCTGGATCATGGATAATAAAAACCTAGGTGGAGATAAGATGAGGGTGTTCAATTATTTGAAGGGTTTTCATATGGAAGAGTTATGATACTTGTTCTGCTTGGCTTCAGAGAACATAACTAACAATTAAGTATATCCAAAAATAAAAGATCTTGCTTATTTCTCCTTGCTATAGGTCTTCAAGTGATGAGCTAGGTCATACCTGTCAAGTATGTTGTAATAAGTGTTCTTTAACTCAAATGAATAGGAATGAGGTAACCATTACATATATCACAATGGGAAAGAATCTCAGAAGAAATGGAGTAGCTCTCATAGTCAACAGAAGGGTGAAAAAAGCAGCACTGGGATATAATCTCAAAAATGACAAAATGATACGTTTCAATCCAACACAAATAATTCAATATCACAGTAGTACAAGTCTACGCTCCAAACATGAATGCCAAAGAAACCACAGTTGATCAGTTTTATGAAGACCTACAACATCTTCCAGAAATAATACCCCCCCAAAAGATGTCATATTCATCATTAGGGTATTGGAATGCTAACTTAGAAAATTAAAAGATAATTGAAATAACAAACAAGTTTTGCCTTGGAATACAAAATGAAGTAGAGCTGAGATGAATTGAATTTTGTCAAGGTAACTCACCAATCATAGCAAACACTCTTTTTCAAAATTCAAAAGGTGACTCTACAAATAGACATCACCCGATGGTCAATATAGATATCAGATTGACACCCTCCATAAAGTTAAACACTCATACTCACTTTGTATGGGCAACTGAAAAATTGTTATTATATCATTATATTCTGGAGCAGAATGAGGTCATACAGCTACATGATATTTAACAAAGGTACAATAGAAAAAATAGTATAGATATTCATAGAGGAAGTAAAATAAGATTAATTCATAAAGCAACCCAATTCTCTTTATTGTGAATAAGAATTTGTATTCATAACTTTTCATGGTCTTTTGTTTCAGTCTGGATATGTGATTTCATTGACTCAGGGAACTCTAGGCAAGGAAATTCCCCTCTACCAATGCAAATATGCATTCTGAAATTTTGTACTCTTGGCATACTTAGATGTTAAGTGATTTGCCCGTGGTCATACAACCAATATAAGTCAGAAGAAAGACTTGAATCAAGGTTTTTCTCACTGAAACCATTTCACCACTTTGTCTCTTTTCACACCATGAAAAGCATTCTAATAGTTTTAAAGAGGCAACTTAAAGAAAATAAAATATTGTCATCACCATAAATTAGAACTTACAGAACATCAATAGGTTAAAATATCTTTTCCACATAATTAAAGCAATTATTTTAATAGTATATTATTATTATATACTATATATAATATATTACAATATATGTCATAATAATATATTTTGATATATATTATTATATATAAATACTGTATATTAAAAACAATACAAAGGCTTCTGTCCTTAATTTTGTCAAGATAACTCACTTGTTAAAACAAACACTTTTTCAACAACCTGAAAGGCAATTCTACACAGAGACATCAATCAGACTGATTATACACTTTGCAGCCAAAAGTGGGGATGCCTTATATAAGTTAAAACAAGATCGGAAGCTGACTGTGATAATGGGGTTCTTATTGCAAAATTTAGACTTAAAATATACAAAATAGGGGAAAGCATCAGATCAGATAGGTATGACATTAGTAACACCCCTTATGAGTATGAAGTAAAGGTGATGAACAGATTTAAGGAATTCTATCTGGTAGATAGAGTACCTGACGGACGATAGACAGGGCTTTGTGATATTGGACAGGAGGGTGCAAGAAAAAACATTTCAAAGAAAAAGAAGAGTAAGAAAGCAAAATAGCTACCTGAACAGACTTTACAAAAAGCTGAAGAAAAAAGGAAAGCAAATGGTAGAGGAGAAAGGGAAAGATATACCCAACTGAACACAGGATTCCAGAAACAAGGAGAAATAAGAAGACTTTCTTAAAAGAGAAATGCAAAGAAATAGAAGAAAACAATAGAATGGGAAAGACAAGAGATCACTTCAAGAAAATTAGAGATATCAAAGGAATGTTTCATGCAAAAATAGGCATGATGAAAGACAAAAATGGTAGGGAGTTAACAGAAATAGAAGAGATTAAGAAAAGGTGGTAAGAATATACAAAACTATACCAGAAAGATCTTAACATCGCTGATAACCACAATAATGTGATTACTGATCTAGAGCTAGATATGCTGGAGAATGAAGTCAAATTGGCTTTGCTAACAATAATGTTAGTGGAGGTGAAGGAATTCCATTTGACTTTATTTAAAACCTTAAAAGAGGGTGCCTTTAAATTGAAGCATTCAATATGCCAGCAAATTTAAAAAGCTCAACAGTGGCTAATGGATTGGAAAAGATCAGTTTTAAGTCCCTGTCTGAAAAAAGGAGAATGCTAAATTAGAAATTCTGAATTACAGAATAATAGTACTAGTTTCACACACCAGTAAGGTTGCGCTTAAGATTCTGCAAGGTAGGCTCCAGCAATATGTAAACCTAGAATTATCAAGAGAATAGACTAGCTTTTGAAGTGGCAGAGGAACTAGAGACTAAATTGCCAACATTTGCTAAATTATGGAGAAAGCGAGGGAGTTCCAGAAAAAAAAAAAATCTTCTGCTTCACTGATTACACTAAAGCATTTGACTGTGTGGATTGCAACAAAATGTGGAAACATCTCAAAGAGATGAAAGTATCATGTCATCTTATCTGTCTCCTGAGGAAAGCATATGTGGGTTAAAAAACAACAGTAAGAACTGAACATGGAACAACTGTTTAAGATTGGAAAAGAAGTATAACAAGGCTATATATTGTCACCTTATTGATTTAACTTATATGCATAGTACATCATGCAAAATGCTGGGCTGGATAGATCAAAAGCCAGAAGTAAGGCTGCAGGGCGAAATATCAACAATCTCACATGTGCAGACAATATCACTCTGGGCAGCAATGTGGGGCAGTGGATAGAGTGCTGAGCCTGTAGTCAGGAAGACTCACTTTCTTGAGTTCAAATCTGGGCTTAGATGCTTACTAGCTGTGTGAACTTATTCAAGTCATTTAACCCTGTTTGCCTCAGTTTCCTCATCTGTAAAATGAGCTGAATAAAGAAATGGCAAACCACTTCAATGTCCTTGCCAAGCAAATCCCAAATGAGGTCATGAAGAGTCATACATTTGGGAATGATTAAACAACAACAACAAATTTTAATTTAAAAGAGATTCACTAAAGTATTGTTGATAAACCTGTGAATTGATTCAGTCATTGAGGGAAGAACTTTGGAACTTCCTAAAAAGTCTCTAAACTGCATGTACACTTCCATCCAAAAATGTTATAATTAGACTTTTACTTCAAATATATCAAAGAGGATCATAGTGGTGACTCCCAGATCACCAAAGCAGTTGAGAAGAGCTATCACTCTTCTCATCTCATCACTCTGGATATGTTCTGAAAAGTCCAGGGAGAAGAAAGGAAGAGGAGTAAAAAGAAGGAAAAGGACGGGAGAGAAAAAATATTGGTAAGCTTATATTTCTAAAGAGAAACCAAACTGAGGATGAAGTTCTCAACAGTAAAATTCTGAGAACACAAAGAGAAACAATTCCAATGAGGAGGAAAAGAGAGAGTTGTCTAAAGAGAACAACATGGATATATAATTTCAGGAATAGAAAAAAGATAACATGCTTGATGTAAGAAACAATTTCCCAACAATTAGAATTTATCAAAAACTGCAATGAGGTGTTTCAAGAAGTAATGGACTCCTCCCTGAATATCTCAAAAAGAGTCTGGATAACCACTTGTTAGGTATACAATAAAGGAGTTTTATTTCCAGGTAGATACTGGACTGAATGGCTTCTTATATCCCTTCAGACTATGGAATTCTATGATTCTGTGAAAGGATGAGAGGATGTGGTTTGGTCATAACATGGAATATCTATATTGATGAGATCACATACTCATCAGAAAATGTGCTCTCTGTACTTGTATATAAATATCTAAAGCCATGGATTTCATTACTGTATGCTCTTGGATATTTTCTCCTGCAAATTACTGGTTCATTCCTTTCATATTCTTTTTCCTAAGCCATATCAGCAAAGCTCTGCCTTGGAATCTGACTTGGAAAATATTTGTGAGGTTTTGTCCTTTTCCTACATGTTCCATTGAAACCTCTCTTAATTAAACTTGATTTATCACAAAGTAAATAACTATAGCCAACAAACAATATAATTTTATGGTATTCAAACTACATGCATTTGTGAAAAGTAATGTTTAAAAGTGTTCTTTTTCCCTTTCTATTCTCATCTGTTCTTCCCTGGACATTATAATCAAAGATACTGCCTACCTGTTACTATTCTGTCATCTAACTTCTCCAGGATGAACCAAATAACTGCCTATGATCACACACATATTAAATATCACAAGTGGGACTTGCAGCCAGGTAGGTCTCTTTTCACCCAAAGTCTTGTGCATTTTCCACTATACTACTCTGCCCATTTTCTCTTCCCACCTCTGATATTTTATGTCTGTGTGGTCACAGAAAGTTATTTAATTTCTCTGAACCTTACTTTTCTTCTTCTTTAAAATGGGCATAATAACTGTAGTATCTACATCACAAAATTGCTGTGAGAATCAAATGTGATTATGAATGTGTAATACAAGTGCTATATATTTGTATGTATCAGCTGCCTCTGGAACAGGAGAGTCAACAACAAATGTCATTGCCCCAACATGGTCTTGGGTAGGATGGAACTATGGTCACAGCCCAAATCATGGCTTAAATGAATATGCTATTTGTTCTTAATTAACAAGACTATATAAAGTTGGATCAACACTTACCTTTAATAGCTCGTAGGAATCAAAGGAAGCTTAGTGGTCATTAAATACAATTTTCTTATTTTACAGAAAAAGAGCCACAAGACCAGTTACCTCCGCAGCTGCCCCAAAATAACTTGTCCAGATCACACAGAGCAAAAACTGGGCTAGAATCCAGGTTTTCTGATTCTTAATCCAGAGCTCTTTGCACTACACCATGTTGGAAAGTTATATTAATATCACAATCTGTCATCAGCTAGGGTGACTTTATGCAGTGTATTGGGCAAGAGAATGTTTGGAATAGTCAATATTCATGAGGCACTGATCAACCATTCTTCATGATCATTGCAAAGGAATTGAAAGCCAGAGGAGGATTCTTTTGCATATATCACCTCCCCATCCTCCCGTCGAGAGAAGGCTTTCCCATTTTTGCTTTCCATCCAACTCTGTCCTTTTCCCTCAAATCTGCACTCCATGATCCTTTATAGGAGTCAGCTCTAACTGGCTTTGGAGAGCCAATTGCTAAATTTTCATTGAAATTGTCAATGGCTACAAATCAGGGCTTGATTTGTTTTCTTGGTTGTCTAGAGTATAAACTTAAAAGTGCGTGCATGTACTTTTTTTCCTCTGGAGAGCCTGTTTGTTAAAATATTTACTCTCTCACTCTTGGTCCTTGGTCATTTCACAAACTTCTAGAGACAGAAAGGTGAGCAAGAGAGAAACAAGAAACTTCAATTCCCAGGAAGCACTGCGCTCATAGCACAGGCGCGGCTGAGAAGCATCCACCCACCCAGCAGACAGCTTGGGAGACTCTGGGGTTCCAGCTATGGATCCTGGCTGGGGGGCAGGAAGTGGGAGTCCCAGAGCCCGTGGGTAGAGGTGTCCGTATGGCATGATTGCTTAACCTTCCAAGTACCACCGGGGGAAGAAGAGCTCAGCCAGGTGCTGAGCTGAGGGCATGAAAATGGAGGAGCGCTGCAAATGAAGATGCAGCAGCAGCAGCAACCACTGCCGCAGCAGCCACAGCCGCATCCGCAAAGCCGCAGCAAGTAGCAACTCAGCAATAGAGATTCTGGCCTGACGGCTACTCATTTCGCAGCGTACTGCTCCATCCATCCCTGTGGGGGTCATGTAACTGCGGCGGCAGCTGGTGCCCACTACCTCCTCTCTCTCTCCTTTACCCGGCTAACTCCTGTATGCTAGCAGCGACAAGATGAAGAAGCAGTTCAATCGGATGCGCCAGCTTGCCAACCAGACCGTAGGCAGGTAAGGTCAACACTACTCTTCCCGCCCTCCTCATACCCCCTGGTTGAAGGAAGTATCCCCTCCTGCAGATCTGGCTCTTGTGCTTGGGTGATGGCGTCTGTTGTGGGTCTCCCACCCTTCCCTGTTTTCTCCCTCCTACGTCCCATATTTTCATCCTCTTGATTTCGCACTTCCCAGGCCCCTCGGGCAGTCATCCTCCTCATTGCCCGTTCTCCGGTGCTCTGATGCTCAGTGGTTCTGCGTACATTTACCAAGTGAACTGTGACGCACCATCTACCTCGATTCGCTACTGTCCATCTTCCTAGAGACCCCATCCCCCCGCCCCCTGACCTCCTCTGCTTTTCATTTATCTTCCTCCCCTTCTGCCTGCCAAATCTCCAGGATATCATCTCTTGGGTACAGGTGTCTGCTTTGAATATGGGAGTGCCTTGGGCCAGAGTAAATCCCTGAGGATAGCTCCCTTGCTCAAGGTGAATGGGTTTGGGAGTGGTGGAGGCACCCTTGCCTAGGGGTTTAGGGTTGGTAGTTGAGTCCAGAGAAACTAATGGGCCTACATGTATTTATTGGACAGCCCTGAGCCTGTTCATCCGGCAGTGTTTTGCTTTTTAAGTTGCTTTTATGATATTACAATGTCAGATCATTTTCCTGGCACTGCATCCCAAGGATACTGCTGTGGACAGGGAGGATGCTGATGGAATGATGCTATTGTGAGGCATATTTGTCTTTTTGATTTAAGAATACTTTCAAGGGCTGTGAAGGAGACTATGTGTCAATAGTAGTGGTTGTTTGTAGACATAAAGTGCTTACTGGATAGATAAGAATGATATTCTAGCCAGGTGAGGAAATGAAAGTTTCACAAATTCTAGCTTAACAGGACCTGAGCAATAAACAGGACCTTAAGCAAAAAACCTGCAAGAGGTGACAAGAAGGGAGGGGGAGGGGGGAAACTATGGTAAAGTTGGTGAAAATTAGATTTAGCAGAATGTGTCTCCTAAGTCGTTTTCAGAATTATCAGTATCAATGCATGTTACATAATGACACGGCTAGTCTTTTTCAGAATCTGGGCACTTCTTGAGGAAATGATTGGTAAATCAGTGAATAAAAAGGTTCCTAGACTTGTCATATGTTTGTTACAAGGGGTCTTTTTGGCTATAGCTGAGGTAAAGAATGTTGGGAATTTGGGTAGGTTTGTAAAGCAACCAGAAAGCAAAATGCTTAGTCTTAACTGCTTCCCTGAAGATTGAACAGTGGAAAGGGCCTTTTGACTGCTTTTTAATAAGAAACTAAATACCATTCCAAGAGGGGAAAATTGGTCCTTAGTTTCAAACATAGTTGCTTAGTATAAGGACTTAGGTAAATAGAGGATGGTCAACTCTGTCCACAGCAATTGTATATAGGGCTTGGAGATGCTAATGTGTGATGTAAGTTATCAGTGATGTCAATTTATGAGAACAGTGAAAATAAAAAGTTGTTCTTTCTTTCCTTCCTTTTTTCCTTCATTCCTTCCTTCTTTATGTCTATTCATTAATCCTGTGTAATTCTTTTCTATGCTTTCACATCCATTCTCCAAAGAGGATCCACTCAGAGTCCTGAAATAAGACTTCAAGGGCTCAAACGTTATGTAGTTACAGTATACAATATTAACAAGAACTGTTTGTTATCCCTTGCTCTTGCTACATGTCCAATCCATCTATATCTGTATCATTCTATCTATGTATGTATATATATATGTATGTATATATATTATCTTTTATGGCACTTCTTTTGTGCCATTCATCTTTGGTATTATGTTGCTGCCCAAAATTTTTTATACTCATCTTAAATCACAATTGCTGATCTGCTTTAGAAGAGGGAGTTTGCTCACTGGGAGTTCCCTGTGCCAAAAAATCAGGTCTGCACTAAAAGAAAATGTCTCTCTGTTGTAATTTGAGTGACTCTCAGTCTTAATTCTTTGAAGATTTTGGTATATTTTATTTTTAGCCACATTATTACCAGAAGAATACTGATGTCCAAAAAATGACATGATTCAAGGTGTTCAAAGCTGATCATCTTCTAGACCCTTTTCATTGTCAATCTACAGCAGTGGGTTTTCAAACTTTTGTTTTGTTTTTGGCACAGTATTCTTTGCTGTGAAGAATTGGAACTCACTGAATGTTTAATTTGGCAATATTACAGGAGAACTGGAAGTCACAGAAATGAAATTTACCTTCAATAAATGAAGGTTTTTTTCTTGAATTTTTTTATAAGTTCAAGGTCTGACATGTTTTGAAGTTAGTATACATACGTACTAAATAAGTTTTGTTTTGTTTTGCTTATTTTGCAAATACTATAATTTCTAGCATGTCCTACAAATGTTGGGCAAAATTTATATAAAACAAAATTATTTACATATTCTGTTAGCTATAATAACATAAAATCCAAATTGTTGCAGCACACCCAGCATACTCCCCTTGAAAACCCTAGGTCTGTTTGTTGTTCAGTCATTTAATCTTGTCTAACTCTTGGACCATACTGCCCGTGGGGTTTTCATGGTAAAGATACTAGAGTGGTTTTCCATTTTTTTCTCCAATAGATTAAGATAAAGAGAGGTTAAGTGACTAACCCAGGGTCGCACAGATATCTGAGGCCAGGTTTAACCTCAAGTGTTCCTGACTTTAGGCTCAGCACTCTATCCATTGAGCCATCTAGCTGCCTCAGATCTATAATATCAGTGTAATGGGTTCTGCTACTGCTTTTATGGGTATTGAGTTTTGAATTATTATAGGATTTCAGGGAAAGTTCAGGTAGGGCACTTGCAAGCTTTCAGTACTCCGAAAGTGGTCCAGTCCAGGGCAAAGTCTGATCACTCACTTTCTAACTTCCTCTTGTTACCTCCCTTCCCTGTCTGAACTCCGCAAACTTCTTTACATGTAATTGGGACTTGCTTTTGGTTGGAGTTCCAGTAGATGGCTACTGGACTCAGTCACTATTAACCAACTGGAAAGCTCTGCAGATTCAGAGTAACAGAACTGTAGTTTCCCTTTTGGTTTAAGAATTTCCATCCTATATATAATTCTACTATAGGTTTTAGAGTCAGTTGCAAGCTAGAGCTGTAGACTGTGGAAGAGTCTATCTGAAAAGCAGTAGCAACACACAGATACGGCTTTTAGTGATAGGGGTTGTTTTTATTTTAAATATAGCTTTGCTACTTACAAAGGAGGTAGAACAGTTGCAAGCTAAGCAATCTCGGTGTGCTTCTTCTGTGCCCATAGTAGGCAGCATCTTCCAGACAAATTTCCAGAGCCTCTCAGGGCTCAAACTTCTATGATTTATAGACAAGCCCCAGGACACCAATGGGAGATGGCACAATTATCAATAAGAACAGTAAAGTGAGAATATTTTCTATTGCCTAATAAGGAGTGAGTTATAAGGGGCAGGGATGTAGACAATTTAACCCTAATGGTACCATTACAGCAAGAAGTTGATGCAGAGCTAATGCCCAATTTCTGTATTTATTAGCTTTGGCATATATGCATCTAGTGGGTTGAGGTCATGACAATCAAACCAGTTTCACTAGCTCACAAATTAAGACCCTCACTCCACTACTGGGGTCAGAGACCCACCTCTAAACTTGATCCTGGATCAATATGCTATCCATACCCTGTGACCACTTCTTATCTTGGATCACCACCCTAAGTACGAGTCCCTTCAACAATCCACAATGGATTTGTGAACTAGCATTAGGTAGTGAGGGAGAATGCATCCAGATGACATTTTTCCTGCCTCCTGTACAAATTTGAGTCCCATTGTATGTCTGTAAACTGCTCTTGCCCTGTTGCACAGCTTTGGTCCTATTTTAGTCCCGGAACTAAAATGCTGTGTATGACCATTTCTAGCTAGATCCAGGTTCAGCAGATCTCTCTATCTTCCAATGATGGAATGGAATGGAATGGAAAAAATGACTGATTTTTTTTTTTTTCGTTTGAGGTACCAATTAGGATGTAGTCCAGGGCATTTTCTAGATCTGTATGGAAGAGTTGTGAGAGAGAGATAGGCTAAACTTCTTTCTGCTACTCATTGAGTTTCTACTACTTTCTATTACTCATACCACTATACTACTGTTGGCTCATACAACATTCACTTTTGATTGTTTTGTGGTTTTTGTGTTGATTTATATGGTTGTAATCATTTTATATCTTGTTTGCTTGAATCCTACTAATTCTGCAACAGATTGTGCAAAACTTTCCCTTCTCTGTATTTGTTTCTTACAGTGAAGTTATATTCAATTATATGCATGTAGCACAATTTTTTTAGCCATTCCCCAATCTTTGGATACCTACTTTATTTCCATTTCCTTACTATCACAAAAAGTGATGATACAGTTTTTTGGTAATTTTCCTTCTTATCAGTGTCTTTTTTGGGACATAAGCTTGATAGCAGAATCTCTGGGTCAAAGGGTATAGACATTTTAACCACTATATTTACATAATTCAATTCTTTTCTGTAATGGTTATATTGATTCATAGCTCTCCCAACAATGCACTAGCGTGCCTATCTTCCTACTAACCTTCGAACATTGACTACTCCCATCTTTTATCATCCTCCCCAATTTGAAAGGTATGTAGTAAAAGTGGTGTGTTAATTTGTTTTTCTCAAATTATTGGTAATTTAAAGCATTCTTTTATATAAGTTGTTAATGATTTGCAATTCTTTTGGAAATGATTTACTCATATTCTTTGACTACCTATCAATTGGGGAATAGCTTTAGTGTACACACACATGCATACATACATATCATATCCACATATGCATATGATATTTTTATGTATGTATATGTGTATATACAAACGTTTATACATGTATGTGTGTATACGTATGTATATCACTCAAAACGAAGTCAAGTGCAAGTCATGTCAGCATTTCTCAGACGTCATGGTCCTCTTCAAAAACGAAGGATGAACACAACATATGCATACATTTGTATGTATATATGCATTTATATATATATATATATATATACACACACATAATACAGCACTTTCACCATATACCTTTTAAACTTGGGGAAGTGATAAAAGATGGGAGTACTCTATGTTGGAAGGGTAGCAGTAAGATAGATAAGTGTATATGTGTAGTTTTTGTTTTTATTCAGTTATTTCAGTCATGTCCAACTCTTTGTGATTGATTTATTGAGTTCCATTTTTTCTGAATCTTCGTCGAATTTATTTCATAGACCTATCTCTCTATTTTCAATCAATATCAGATTGGTTTTGATAACTTGTGCTCTATCATATAGATTGCGGTCTAAAAAGTGCTATTCCTTATTCATCCCAACCTCTTTTCATTGTTTTTCTGGATATAGTAGCTCTTTTATTGTTCTAAATGTATTTTATTATTTTATAAAGTGCTGTAAAGTATCCCTTTCATAATTTGATTGGGATAGCGTTAAAATTATAAATTATCTTTGGAAATATTGTGATTTTTATTTTATTGGAACAGACTAGCCATAAACATGTATAGTAGTCCAACTACTGAAGTTTATTATTTCTTTAAAAAGTTATTTTTAATGGAATCCATACAAATATTTTTATGTGCTTTAGTTGATGGATCCTCAAATTTTAATGCATTTTGTATTTATTTGTAACAATGCCTCCTTTTTTATTACTACCTCTTGGATTTTTATTATCATCATCATAATCATTATTGTTATATAGGCATGTAGTTAATTTTTGATTGCTTATTTTGTTGCCTGCAGCTTTGCTAAAGCTATTCATTTTCTCAATTAGTGTCTGCTTATTTCTTAGGATTTTCTAAGGAAACCATTGTGTCATCTTCAAATAGAGATAGTTTTATCTCCTTGACACCTATCTTTATACCTTTAATTTCTCTTTCTTGTCTCATTGGCAACATTTTCAGAACTGTTATATAATATTGGGGAAAATAGACATCCTTGCCTTAGTCCTGTATATATTGGGCAAACTTTTAGTACATCCTCATTGTTTGCAATGTTTATTTTTAGTTTTATATAGATGCTTTTTTCATTATATTAAACAAAAGACTTCAATATGCCTATACTTTCCAGATTTTTTGCATAAATGTATGTTCTTGGTCAAATGATTTTTCTATGTCTATTGAGATAATCATGAAGGTTGAGATATTTGATTTTAATATGATTAATTAAGTTGATTGTTTTCTTGACATCAAATCATCCTTACATCTCTGGTATAAATCCAACTTGTTCATGATGAATTATTTCTTGGATGAATTGTCATAGTCTGACAGTATTTTACTTAACATTTCTGAAGCAATATTAAGTTATTATATTGATATATAGTTCTATTTTTTAACTTTACCTGGTTTAAACATTAGGACTATATTTATCTAATAAAAGGAATAAGGGAGGATACTTTATAAATTTCTAGAATAATTTATGTAATATTGGTGCTAATTGTTCTTCAGATGTTTTATAGACTCTTCCTATGAATTCATCAGGACCAGGAATTTTTTTCCTTTGGTATTTCCTTTACAATTACTTCTATGTCTTTTTTCTGAGATTTAATTGTTAAAGCTTCCTATTTTATTTTTTTTATTTTGGATATTTTATATTTTTTAAAGCATTCCTTGCTTTATCATTGTTGTTAACATGCAACTGTGCACAGTGACTTTTCATAATTGTTTTCATTCCTTGAATGAATGAAGGACTTACTTAACACTTAATATAGTCAAAGCACTGTGCTGCTTGATGAGAGGACAGTTAGAAAAATAATAGCATATCTGCTCTTAAGGAGGTCATATTCTAACATCAGAGGGAGGCAACACAGTTGTTTTTGAACTGGAAAAGGAAATAGCAAACCACTACAGTATCTTTGAGCAAAAAAAAACCCAACAAAAAACTCAAATGGAGTCATGAAGAGTCTGATGGCCTGGGGAAAATTGTTATTCCTATGGCTTCTTGGGTCAAGTTTCCGAGCTGTTTCCATCATAGTCTGAGGAGAGATGGTGGTCAAGATGGTTGTGGTGGTAGGTGGTGGTTTGACTGACTCAGTACAGACGATCTCCCCATGTTTTGTTGCTGTAGTTAAGTTGATTCATTTGCCTTTTGGTTTTCTTAGATTTTACCTTGTTTCCTTGCTGTTTTGTTTATTTTACTGTATGTCTTCATTTTAATCAGATTGCTAAATATTTATTTTTTATTAGTCTTTTCATAGCTCAAAATAAAATCTTTTAGTTTTATTTATCATTTCTATAGTATTTTGTCTTCCAATTTATCTATTTCTCTTTTAATTTTTATGGTTTTTGTGTTTATTTGTGGGATTTCAATTTTAAATACGTATTCAATTTATTAATTTTCTCCTTTTCTGTATTACTAATGTATGTCTATAGCAATATAAATTTCCTCTTGAATATTGCTTTAGATGCATCCCAGACATTTGGGTATGCTTTTTCATCATCATTTTCATACATATGTATTCACTATTTCTGTGATTTGTTCTTTGAACTAATCTTTATGTTGCATTTTGTTAAGTCTCCATTTAGGTCTATATCTTTCATTTGTGTTCCTAAACTGATTTCAGTTTTTAATTTATGGTCTGTAAAATATGTGTTTACTATTTCTGCATTTTAAATTTTATTTGCATTATCTCTATACCCTGATACATAGTCAATTTTTACAAAATTTAACTCTAATAAATGAGTTATTTTTTGACATCCCTGTTTAGACAATACCATATCTTTTAGCTCCAGTTTCTCCAGTAATTTGTTCAATTCTGTCTTTTCCCTTTTGTTTAACTTTCTAGTCTAGTTGTCTGAAGCTGAAAGAGGAACACTAAAATTTCTAGCTATAATTGTATTACTGCTTATTTCTTCTTCGAATTCTGTTAATATTTCCTTTATGAATTTAGGTGCTAAGGTATTTGGGGCATATAAGTTTGATATTGATGTTAGTTTGCTATCATTTCTTTTAACATAATGTAGTTTCTTTGTTTTACTCTTTTTGTGTTCTGAATTTTTGTTTTTTCATTTTATGGTAGCATAATTTCTTTTTTTGTGGGTTCTGGTCTGGTGTTATTAGAAGTAAAGAGTTTTAGAACTGAGTGAGGTTACAATGGCAGAAGTAGGCTGGATGGAGAAGATTTAAATGAGACTAACTCTAAGGAGGGAGGGTGCAAGGGGTACCTTCAGTGCTAAGGCAGGGGAGGAAAGGAATGGGGGAAAATGGGAGGGAGGAGAGGCAGGATGAGTCTGTACTCAAAGAGGGGTATATAAGGCAGAAAGCTAGCAGGAGAGGGCTCAGAAGGGAGTTTCCTGGGAAGTGCGAGCAGCCATCAGGGCCCGTTTCAGTTGCTGGTGGGTGACAAACATCACTACATTCCAGGAGCCCAAGCAGTGGAAGGCAGGAACCTTTTGTAGAAGTCTTGGGGTCCCTCCTTCCCAAGCATGGTAAGGGCACAGTGACCAGCACTGGCATACTGGCCTGTGGCAGAGTTCATGTATCTCGTCTTGACCATGTCCACAGGGGAAGCAATCCCAAAGGCTGATGTGAAGTAGCATGGAAGGTCATCAGTCATGAGGTGGGCCTTCAGAAGGGCATCTTTGCTGATATCATAGATCACCAGCTCAGCACAGCTGACAATAGCATTGCAGGTGACATTGGGTGAAGTTACTTTCCATAAGCCCTGAAGGCCCTCCTCTTGGGCGATAGTCTTATAGGCATCCACTGTACCCTAGTATCTCTGGCTGACCCCTGCACAAGCCTGGGCCTGAAAACATACCTTGACCATATCTGTGGGTTGAGCTACACCCACTGCCAGTGCCCCTGTGGTGCAGCCTGCCAGGAGGTGGCTCCCAATGCCTACATGCTCAGATTCCTTGGTGTAGAACTGCTTGACAGAGTCATAGAGGCTGATGCAGACAGAGGCAAAACTCATCTGGTGCTGCAACCCAGCCATCAGCTGCCAGGGCCCTCAAACTTCACCACGGTTAGAATGATGCCCATGATACCCCAATACTGGGCAGTGCTAGAGGAAGCTCGGATGACCCCCTGGCTTTCTCCTTGAATCTGCAGCCAGACTTTGGCTGTGTTCAGGGGAGAGGTGATGAGGTCAGTGATGCAAGCAGCAGTGCCAACCCCAAGGAACTTTACAAGGGTTGTTGGGGGCACATCTGTAGGCTTAAATCCAACATGATTCAGATGCTGACTTTCTGCTACTTCTCAGAAGGCAGAGAAGAAATGGAAAGATAGCCTGTACTGATTGAGCAAGACAAGATAGAGGAACTCTGCCAGAGTTCTGATCTGGAGTGTCTCACGATGACGGCACCTTGATCAAGCTTCTCTAAAGATGTCCTGCTCTTCATAGTTACTCACGGCAACCATGGCCACTTCCCTTGATTTTCCATAGAGAATTGTTGGGAAACAACACCTAATGATCATATTATGTGCCCCAGACTGTAGAGGAAAACACAAGGAGGCAGCAGGGGGCATGAGGCCTGTGGCAGAGTGCAGGGTCCAGTGGGCTGGAGGGGCTGCATCTCAGTCTTCACTGGGACACTCAGAGCTCTCCATCTGAGAGGAGCTGGATGCCCACACTCTGTGGTAGTATAATCTCAATCCCTGTTTTTTGATACATAAGAAATTTTTCTAGCCTCTCTTTTTATTCCATGTGTATATTTTTATGTGTTTTCCTTTTTTAGTTATACTTAATTTATTAGCTCCTATTTCTTGCTTGCTTTAATCTGATTATCTAATTCTTCCCCTCTGTTTTTCTTTCTTAAGTGTTGTTGTGAAGTCATTTTACAGTCTTGTCTGACTCTTCCTGATCCCATTTGAGGTTTCCTTGGCAAAGATACTGGAGTGCTTTGCCATTTCCTTCATCAGCTCATTTTATTAATGAAGAAACCTAGGCACACAGGGTTAAATGACTTGCCCAGGGCCACACAGCTGGTGTCAGATATGAACTCACTAAGATGAGTCTTCCCTGACTTCAGGCTCAACACTTTATCTATTGTACCACCTAGCTGCTGTATTGCCCAGGCAATATTCATAGCATTGAGGGGGACTATGAATATGCCAGAACAGTTTATACTCTCAAAATATAACAGACTCTCTATATGGAATGCAGAAGAAAAATATTTATTCAGATACCAGAAAGCTAAATCCCCAAACCAGAAAGCCAGATCCATCATAGTAGCCAAGAAGTCAGTACACATTATTATTGCAGGGGACAAAGCCATTCCCAAACCTTCCCCGCTGACCCCTCTCCCCCTACTGGGGCCTTCCTACAAACAAACATTCATGAATCTAGCTGTGCTTGCTTGCCTGTGTCCTGTCTCTCCTTCCACCAAAACTGCTCTAAATAACTTTCTCTCAGTTCTGCTTCACCATTCCTGGTCAACCCATTCAACAAGCTCCTCCCACCACATGTAACTTAGGCTTCCATGTAATTTAAGCAGGTCACTTGGGCCTATTAATGAATGGGAAAGATCTTCCCATTTAAATTACCACTCCATTCGACCACAAGATCTTTCCTATTTATTACATAGATTGATGGGGCAACTGGTGTCAACAGCATTGTAACAGGGATAACAGAAAATAAGCATATAAAAAAATATCTTAGGCAACTGGTGTCAACAGAACTTTACAAAAATGTAACAGGGGTCACACAAAATAAATAAATAAATCAATATCTTAAGGTGGGACTTGAGGACAAGCACCTCTTCATTCCCCTCTCGAATGGGGTCCAAAATACTGGGGTAAGGGACAAAAGTCTCTTCTTCTATAGCTACTTCCTGCTAAAATTGGATGTAGAACTATCCCTGCCCCAAGAGGTCCCATTTGAGAGGTCAGTTCTTTAGCTGGCATCTGGAGCTTGGTTGACGCTGGATCTAAGGGTGACACATCATAGTCATGGACAAAGGGTGACATCTGCCCTAAGCAGTCAGGCACCTGCAGGTAGATGGTACTAAACCTGCAGAAAACAAATCTAGTACACACATGGAACAGGCAAAAAAAAAGAAACAAGGAGATGATAATCAGAAGCAGGGTAGCTATAGGGTCAGCTGTGCTTCTAGAGTCCATGTACCCACTATCATAGCCTCATTCATGGTAGAACATTAAGGATACAATTTGGCAATCGTTCTCCTGAATAAACAACAGTTACAGTATTATCCTTCCCATGTGCTGTAATTCCCACAGCCTGTGGAACATCATCTGGTTTCCATTTTACCCATACTCTAGCTCCCAATCTTATTCTATCAGGAGAACCCAATCTTTCAGTTTCTCTGCTAGTTATTTCAAAAGGAGGGTCAGTTTCCACAAGGGGTGTTGTTTCACAAGGAATAATAATCACTTCAATTATTCTATCATTTTTACAAAACCGTATGAGTTCTTCAACTAAATTTTGAAATGTCACAATAATTTCTCCTTAATAATAAGAATCTGTCACTCCAGGCAATACATGTATTCCTCCAGCTGCTAATTCTGATTTAGGTAATATCCACCTAAAATTAATTTTAGGGATTCTCATACATATACCAGTAGAGATTTTTCTTATTTCTTTTCTATCCATCTTAAAGTCCTCTAAACAATGTAAATCATATCCTGCTGAAACAGGTGTCCCTGGATATGGTGCTGGGACATCTGGCCTCATAGTCCAATACTCAATATTTGGGATCTTATGTGTTTGCCATTTTCTGATTTGCTGATTTGGAGTCATCATTCTACCTAGTGGTGTACTTCCTCCCAATGGTCTATTATTTAAATTATGCAAAGCAGTGAACAGACTATCTTTCCAATGTTGGCAAGAATTATTAGAACTTAAGTTCTTTTACTGTTCTTTCAGTAATCCATTCATCCTTTCAATTAACTCAGACACTTATGGATAATATGGAATATGATACATCCATTCTATGTTGTTTAATACACAATATCTCTTCATTTCATTACCTTTGAAATGTGACCCATTGTCACTTTGAATTTGCATTGGGGTTCCATAATATAGACATGATATCTAGAGTTTTACAGGTGTTTTTCTGGGTCACATGCTTATAAGGACAAGCCACCAGTACACCTGAATAGGTGTCAACACAAGTACATATAAATTTGCAACCTTTATCTTGGGGTAGGGGTCCAGTATAATCTATTTGACAAATTTGGGCTGCTACTTTCCCCCTTGCTATCTCTAGTTACTACCTGAGGAACAGTTCATTCCTTTTCCAACTGACATATATAACATTCCTCTGCTACTTGCTTTAACAAGGAATGAAAGATACTAATACCTCAGTCTTGTATCCACTGGTATGTCACCTGGACCCTAAATGACTGGCTGTTTGATGGACCCATTTTGCTAGTACCAGATCATCAGTTGGTGTCAGAGTAGGGACAATATATTGAGAAGCAATTTTTGCTAGTTGATTAGCATGTACATTGTACTCATGTTCTGGCATAGTGAGAGCCATATGAGCATCTACCTGGAAAACTAACAAATTAGCAACCAAAAACATGTCCCATGTATCTTCCCGTAATTCTTTGCTCCAGACTTGTTTGTCATGAATTTCCTAATTTTGATTTTTTCACATGGGCATCCATGTAGCTTTACCCATTAGCTACCACCCATGTGTCAGTGAATATATGACACTGTCCTCCTTGTTCTGTTTTAACAGCTTGATATACTGCTGTAAATTCAGCATATTGACAACTTCCACTATCCAAATACTTTCCAAAGTCCACCTAATACATGGGTAATAGGCTGCTGCTTTCCATTATCCCTTGTGGCACAAATATTTTGCTGCCTCATCAGTAAACCATGCATATCTCTTCTGTTCTTCAGTTAATCCATCATATCCCTCATTCCATTTTACCAAGGACTGTACCAATTGTTGCTTTGGTTCAAGGGATGTATCATTTCCCTCAGCATATATGTTTACTTTCAATTCATGTAAAGCAGAAACTGCACTTTTGCCTGCTTTAGATCTATTTTGAATATACCATTTCCATTTAATTATGTTAACCTCTTGAACATGTCCAATTCTATGAGAAGATGGGGTACTCATTATCTAGGTCATAATCAGGATTCCAGACCTTAATATTACCTCATGGTCCAAAGTCGGTTGCTCACTCTCTACCAAAGCCCTATATGCAGCTAACAACTGCTTTTCAAAAGGAGTATATTGAATTTCAGGTAAAGGGAGGTTCTTAGATCAAAATCCCAAGTATACATTTTAGCTTTGTTTTTGCCATATTTTTTTTTGCCATATTGATCCTGTATAGTCACTTTTAATTCCAGTGGGCCACTTTGCATAGGCTATAAATCTAGGGTCAATTGTATAGTGACCTTTGCTTCTTCAAAAGCTTTACTCTGCTCAAGTCCCCAGTCAAATTCATATTTTTTCCTAGTAATTTTACATAAGGATTTCAAAATTTGTCCTTGATGCACTATGCGATGTCACCAATATCCAAATAATTCTATAAACTTTTGGGCCTCTTTCTTATTGGTGTGGATGGGAAAATACTGAATCTTTTGTCAGACTTGCAGGAAAATCTCTCACAGCCCTTTATTCCATTTTATACCCCAAAATTTTATGGTTTGATCTGACCCTTGAATCTTTGTTGGTTTAATTTCCCACCCTTTGCTTTTCATTTACTCAATTAAAAGCATCAAACTCTTCTTCACTTCTTTTACATATTTTTACCTATTTTGTGATATGGTCTATGTAGTGGGTAAATAGTACACCAAGTAGCTCTAATTCATCTAAGTGTTCAGCCATAATTCTATGACAAATAGTGGGGCTATGCAGACATTCTTGTGGCAAGCATGTAAAAGTATATTGTCTGTCCTGCCAAGTGAAAACAAATTGGTCCCATCGTTTAGAATCTATTGGGATAGTACAGAAAGCATTGTATAAATCAATAACTGTATACCAAGTCCCATGATATTTCTAGATCCGTTCTATTAAGGTAATGGTATCTGGAATAGCAGCATGCAGGGGAGGAGTAACCTTATTCAATTGTCTATAATCCACTGTCATCCTCCATGTCCCATCTAACTTCTGTACTGTTCAGACAGGATTATTCCATTGAGTGGTTGTAGGGACTAACACTCTTGTGTGAACATATTCCTTTATAGTATTAGTAATTTCATCTTGCCTTCCTGGCATACAATACTGCTTTAAAGTAATTATGTTAGAAGGTTCAGGTAAAGTAATTGGGTCTGTTTTTATTTTGCCCACTAAAACTGTGGGTAAAAAAATTCCTATCTTCCTTACTACAAATTGGTATCTCCCCTAGGGTAAATTTAGAGTCATATCTCTCAATATATTTCATCCAATGATGTATTCAGGAGTGGGTACAATTACCACAGTATATTTTTCATAAGTAATTGTCCAATTTTCATCATTAGCTTGACTTGTCTGGCTGATATTTCAGCCCCTCCCAGTTCTGTGATGGTGAAAGGATGTTTAAACTTATCAGGGTTTCCATATATAAAGGAGGCCTCCACCTAAGTTTCTATTAATTCCCTAGTTACAGTATTTGATCTGTTTTTCCAATATATGATCAAACTGATATGGATCTGTAATCCCATCTGTGTATTTCGTTGGCACGTGACCAATTTCCTCTTCTCTCTGATGGTATAATGCATTTGTATACAATGTTTCAGGAGGATCTGTAGGGGCAGTTCTTACTTCTCTATTCCATTTTGTATCAAGCCCTTTTTCTTGATACATTCTGTATAGTTCATTAGTTGGAATACCATTTATGTTTCCAAAATCTACCTCTGCTCTCAATAGAGCAGTAAAAAATTCTTTCTTTATCCATCTATTCTGACTTTGAATCAGTTGGAAATTTATATTTTCCCCAGTTCCTCAAGTCACTTAACTGTGAAATATTGTCCAGCATCTCTGAAAGAGGGTGCCCTAATCCCTCCATTATTATAGTCAAAACTAGGTGCTTGTAAGTAGGAGGAGCCGTCTTTACTATTATATTCCTATGGGAAACTGCTAAGGGGGTGTCATGGTAATATCTTCATTTCAGATCACTATGGCAGTCTTCATTGCTTCCTCTTTTAACTTTCTTATAGAGTCCCTAAGTGAATACCAGAGTCTCTCTCCACTAGGCCACATAGAATCAGTAGGATACACCTTACTGCATCCTTCTTGAGACAAAGCTAACAGATTAGTCGTATTGTTACCTCCTTGCATATTGTAATCTCTAAAAGTTTGCTGTACAAAAGGATTCTGATTGGTACCTATAAATTTAAAGCAATCCATGTCATCTATCAAAACTCCCCCAGTTCCTTCATCACTGATTCTCACCATCCAAGATATTAATGATTCTCCCATCCTTTGGGTGAACTGACTCAAAATATCTGTGACCTCCTGCTGAGTAAAATCCTCAATTATTTCCATAAACACTGTGTCACCTGCTTGGTTCTCTTTTCACTTTAGTGTGGGGTAAACTTTGGCCTTAGAAGTCTCCCCTTGCATGGTTAGATGCCATAGGTGGCAATGCCTCAACCATATATGTGTTGTTAAGGCCACTAGGACCTCTTCCATCCTTATCAAGGGGAGTGCTAACTTTCTGTCCTTTGACAGCGTCCTCTTCCTGCAACATCGTTTCGTTTTCCAACTCTGACTTAGTTATATTTTCTACCCATGCACACTCCTGGTAGTAGTCTTCCTGGCAACTGGGCTGGGTCTGTATAAAGGTTGCATATACACTTCTTCTGCCAGCCTTCCTCTTCTTCTCAGCTAAATGAATAACCTTTTCTTCCACCTGAAACCCCCCAGCCTGCTCTTTTAAAGGAGAGCCCGAATGTTGAGAATTCCTATGCAAACTAGCTGATTCTTTTTTCATACAAATTTTTTTTCGTTCAGCAGCTCATCTCTGCTTTCACACATAATACAGCAACCTGTTAATAAAATCCAGCCTCTCCTAAATACCCCTGACAGATTTTTTCCCTGGTCTTATTGGTATTCCTTGCAAACACCTTTCCAAGTCTCTAAGTTCCCCCTCCTTTAACCTCACTTTTCAGTTTTTACAGGGTCGAGTGCTTCTAGCTCATTCCTTTACTAGGGAGGAATACAGTAAATCCTCCCATCCTGGGAATCGATCTCTTCTTCTAAATCCTTTCTGCCTTCAAATAGAGATTGTATACCCATTGATCTTGTTTGTGACACCAGTTGTATCACCACAGCACCAAGAGCGACTATAAATATGCCAGCATAGTTCATAATCACAAAGTATAACAGACTTTCCATAAAGAAGGCAGAAGAAAAACATTTTTTCAGACACCAGAAAGCCAAATCCCAAAATAGGAAAGTCAAATCATAGTAGCCAAGAAGTCAATACACATTATCCCTGTAGGGGACTAAGCCATTCCCAAGCCTCCTTCCCCTGCTGAAGCCTTCCCATAAACAAACACTAAGGAGCCTAGCTGTGCCTGCTTGCCTGTGACCTCTCTCTCCATCCACCCTAATTTCTCTCGGTAACTTTCTCTCAGTTCTGCTCCACCTTCCTGTTCTACCTGTTCAGCAAGCTCCACCCACTACATGTGACTTAGGCTTCCATGTGATTTAAGCAGGTCATATGGGCCTATTAATGAATGAGAAAGGTCTTCCCATTCAAATTACCATTACAGTTGCCTGATTAATTTCCTACTTTAATTTAGTCAATTAAAATTCTTCTTCCTTTCCTTCCATTCAATTAATTTTGTTTGTTTTTAAATTCCATTTTCTGACTATTTTCTGAATTGAACTTCTTTCTCTCCTTGTCTTCATTATTTGTCTTCCCTTTCTGTCAATTCTGGATTTTTATTCTTTCATTCATGGCCCTTACACTTATTTGGTTCTTTTTTTGTCTCTGTACTTTTCATGGAATTAAAACTCCTATGTACTTATGTTGGGCTCCCTCATCTAAATAGTTTCTGTGATTTTACCTTGTTAATCTTGCTCCTGGTTCCCCTTTTACATTGTGCATCACTTAGAAATTTCAATTTCTATAGGTGATGAAAATGCTCAATGGCAGAAATGTTCTTATGTCTTTGATTATGTAGTTCATTATTAACCTTTGTCTTCTCCATGACCATTTTCCCCCATGTGCCTTGAAATTTCCTGCCAAAATCTATTTCTTCTTACTCTTTTGAGTGTCATGTGCCTCAAGGAGTTCTGATTCCCCTTCTCATGGGGGCAGCATTATGCCCATTGTAAAGTCCCCATCGCCATTTATAGAATGTCTTCTCATGCCATTTAAATAAATACCCCCTAATATCAAAGAAATAATATTCCTCCTTTCACCACTGCTGCCCCCTTTGCTTCCTCACTCATTCTTCTATAGGCTCTCTTCTTCCTGAGAAAATTATAGGAATTATATCTCCTTCATTTTCAGCCTTTATCTTGATTGGAGAATGTCACATATTCTTTTTTCCTTCTCTTTTTATACATCTTCCCATTCTATAATTAGTCTTATAAAAAGCTTTTATTCACCTGTAAACAGGATACTGTGAAGTTAAGTTCATGATGTTTCAGACTCCTTTCTATTTGATTTTGAATTTAATCCTTGTTTTTTATATACATGTAGAAAAAATGTCACAAAGATCTGTTATTTTCTCCTTCTTGTTGTTGTTGTACTTCATCTCTTTTGCATCTCTGTTATCTCAGGGGTTTTGAAAAGCAAATATTTTCTTCACATCTGGATTTCTTTCTAGGAATTCAAAATTTTTCAGGGTAGGTTACCTTGGGTTGCATTTTGAACACCTTTGTACTTCAGATCTCCTTTTGTGATTTCTGTTGTGTGAATTAATCTTGTGTTTAAATTTTTCTTTCTTTCATATTTTAAGGTCTTTATTTTGTTTTCTTGCAGAATCTATCTTTGTCAGTATAACTGTTCAATTTAACTACTATACATTTTGAGGTTTCTAGCATAAGATCTTGGAGTCTATCTGAGGCTTCTTAAAATTAGCACTTGGTTTCTTATTTTCAGAAATTCTGGGAAGTTTTCTTATGTGCATGTGTGTATTCTGTATGTGTGTGTATATGTATGTATTTGTATAGGGGTGTGTGTATATATATATATATATATATATATATATATATATATATATATATATATATATATATATATATATATATATATATATATATATATATATACCTACAAGAAAGAGGATGCCATGAAGACATGGTACATACAGAGATTGCCCTGGGTTTTTTAAGTAGATGCATGGGAAGCAAAAGAAGCAAGAGGATTTTCCAAATTGTTCTTTACATCTTGAGAGTTTCTCATATAAAAATTGTGTGGCATCTACTTTGGACTCACTTAACCAGCTTCTTTTCACCCTGGCAGGTTTGATCCCCAGAAAAAAAAACCAAAACTACTACTTTCTTCAGGACTGTAGGGATAATCTTGAATGGCTGCAGTTTCTAACACATTATCAATCGACCAGTTGAACTCTTTTAGTTTTTATAAATAAGCCTTACTGAGAAGATATACAGCAAGAACAATTGTCAATAAAAAACTCCTACTCTCAAACCAGTACATTCTACCTTCTTGCACAAATGTTCCAAGAAGAGTTGTGTCAAACCTAAAACAAAAAATTAGTTAGGCAGAAATGTAGAGAATGTGTAGAGTAAAGACGTACCTTCAAAATCCTAGTCGTGGAAGCCCTTCATAGATTCCTCATAGAGTTTCCCTTAGGTGTAGCTCTTATGGATTCTGAGGATGGGTACTTTTCTGTGGTTACTAGTCAGGATATCTCTCTTTCACAATGGTTCACAATTTTTGGCACCACGAATAACCTTGGGTGACTGTATTTACATATACATCTGCAGCTTTTTCCTCTATTGTTAGCTGCTATCATTCTGATGGCCACTACTACCACCATAAGTAGACTCCAATTGCTAATAGAACATGCAATGGCTTTGATGTATCTACCAAACTCACAAAATCTCCTGGGCACTCCTATCTTGGAATACTTATTCACCTAAAATCAGGGAAGAACAAAGAAAGAATAGAGGTACCATGTGTTCATAGCATCCAGGTGGGAGATAAGGCAGCTGCTCTTTCTCCCACAGGAGTTTGTTGTTCGTTTGTTTGGTTTTCTTACTTACTACTATAAAGGAAGAGACTGAGAAATTGCTGGATTGTCACTATAGTGTACAAACTCAGTTTCAGCACAGAAGCTTACAAAATAAATTTTCCTTGTCACTCAGTCCTTATATAGTCTGCCCATAGTCCCCAGTTATTTGATTTATAATTTTTTCAACTACAAATTTCAAAACTCTACAGTCACATGCAAATGGAATGAGGGATCACAACCATCTTTCACTGTTATTAACTCAGTTTTTGTTTTCTTTTACACAACTCTTTCCAATACATTTATTTCACTTTATATTAGTTAGTTTATGTCTTTCCGGTTTTTTCTGAGATCATCCTGCTCATTATTTCTTATAGCACAATAGTATTCCATCACAATCATATACCATAACTTTTTGTCATTGCCTAACCAATGGGTATCCCTGAAATTGTTCATTCTTTGCCACCATAAAAAAGTTATAAATATTTTTATAACTATAGGTCCTTTTCCTTTTTTTCTTTGATCTCCTTGGGATACAGACCTAGTAGTGGTATTGCTAGGTCAAAAGTGAATGAATTAGTGTCCCAGTTTTCCCATATCACCTGCAACATTTGTCATTTTCCTTTTCTGTCCTATGAGCCAGTCTGATAGGTGTGGTGGTACCTCAGAATGTTTTAATTTGCAATTCTATAATCACTAGTGATTTAGAGTATTTTTCATATAACTAGAGATAACTTTGATTTCTTCTTTTAAAAGCTCTCTGTTCATAGCCTTTGACCATTTATTGATTAGGTAATGACTTGTATTCTTTTAAATTTGATTCAGCTCCCCACATACTTGAGAAATAACGCCTTCACCAGAAGATTCTGCTGCAAAAACCTTCTTCCAATTTTATGCCTTCCCTTCAATCCAGACCACATTGGTTCTGTTCAAGTAGCAGCCCTTAAACTTAATGTAATCAGAATTATTTACTCTGCATCCCACAAGGCTCTCCATCTCTCATCTGATCACAAACTCTTCCCTTATCCATACATCCAACAGGCAAATCATTCTATGCACCCCCAATTTCCTCACAGCACCATGCCCATGACCAAATCATGCAGTCCACTCTGCTATCCACTTCTGCTTTATGAGTTTTTCCTATTCACCTCTCTCTCTCTCTCTCTCTCTCTCTCTCTCTCTCTCTCTCTCTCTCTCTCTCTCTCTCTCTCTCTCTCTCCCTCTCTCTTTTTTTCTCTTTCTCTCTCTCTGCCTGTCCTTCCTCCTCAAAAGTATTTTGCTTTTAACGACTGCCTCCTCCAATCTTCCCTTTTATCTGCACCTCTGCACCACACCCTCTTCTTTTCTCTCCTTCCCCACCTAATTCTCTGTAGGGTAAGATAGATTTCTATATCCAACTGGTTGTGTATGTTGTTCCCTCTTTGAGCCAATTCCAATGAGAGAGAGGTTCAAAGATTGCCCCTCCATATTTCTTTCCACCTTAAAAGCTCTTTTGTATCTCTTTTATATTTAATTTACCCAATTATACCTCTCCCTTCTCCCAGTGCACCTCTCATTCTCATCCCTTAATTTTATTTTTTTTTATCTTCACATTATATTCCACTCACATCTGTGTCCTTTCTCTCCTTCTAACTGCCCTAATAATGATAAGTTCTTAAGAGTTATAAGTATCTTCTTCCCATGTAGGAATATAAACAGTTTAACCTTATTGAAAACCTAGTGATTTATCTTTCTTGTTTACCTTATCATCTCAGTTTAGGGCTGAGAGAGGAGTGCTAACACTTGTGGCTACAGGGGAGCAAAGGGCCAATCCTGGGTAAAGACAAGAGTGTAGACCAGGAAAGCAGTGACAACACCTCTCCCTGGATCATACCACTTTGGAAGCACTGCAAACATACAGCCCCCGAGAATTTGCTGTTAAAACAGCAGCACCAAAATGTCTGAACATTAGGACAGTGGCTCCCCACCCCAAGGTGAGCAGAGACAAAATTTAGCACAAAGTTCAAAGTCAAGAAATAGTCAGGAAAAATGATCAAACTACAAGAAAAAAGAACCTGATCTAAAAACTACTATGATGACAGTTCAGGGTAAAAAAGACACAGCAATACTGAAGTAAATGACACTTTAAAAAGCATAATTGACAAAATGATAAAATATGCACAAAAATTCACTGGAGAAAAGAACCTCAAAAAAGCAGAATTGGTCAAATGGAAAAAGAGGTACCAAAGACATTAATTACTTAAAAATTAACATTGGGCTAAGTGGAAGCTAATGACTATGAAGCATCAAGCAACAATAAAACAAAGATTGTGGAAAAACAGAAGAAAATGTGAAATATCTCATTGGAAAAACAGACCAAGAAAACAGAGATAATTTAAGAAGTATTGGACTATCTGCAAGCCAGGACCATAATCAGAGCTTAGACATCATATTTCAAGAAATTATATAGGAAAACTCTCCCAATATATAGAGGTAGAGGTAAAATAAAAATGGAAAGAATCCATCAGTCTCCCTTTCAAAAAACTTTCCACATGAAGACACATAGGAATAACATAGCCAAAATATAGAACTCTTGGTCAAGGAGAAAATGCTTCAAATATTCAGAAATAATTCCAGAATTATGGAGCTACAGTCAGTACCACATCATATTTAGCGACTACCACTATAGAGACATGGAGGACTTGACCTACTGAGGAAAGACAGACTATAATCCTACAGGTGAAAAAATAGACATTTAATGAAATGGAGAATATTATATCACATAAATGATGCATACAAGGGAGATATTCTACAAGAGATGAGAGAATGGGAGGGGGAGTGCTTGGACAACACTTGAACCTTACTCTCAATTAAACTGTTTCAAGGAGGGAAGAATACGTGTACATACCCAGTTGGGTACATGAATTCATCTTATGCAATGGGAAATGGAAAGGAAAGTAGTTAAGGGAAAGGTGAGATAAGGGGTGGAAGTGGAGGGGAGGAGATTAAGCAATGGTCAGTGGAAAAACAGACTTTTGAAGAGAGAAAAGAGTAAAAAGAGAAGAATAAGGATGAGGATTGAATGAAAGGCAATATGCAGTTAGCAATCATAACTGAGAATATGAATGGAATTAACTCACCCACAAAACAAAAGATAGTAGAATGGATTAGAATTTAGAAACCAACAATATTATATCAGAAACACACATTAATGGAAAGATACACAAATAATTTATTTTTTTAAATTAACTTACATACTTTTAGTTTTCAGCATTCACTTCCATAAGATATTGAGTTTTTAATTTTTCCCCCTCCTGCCCCCCTTCATCCCCAAGAAAGCATGTAATCTGATATAGGCTCTATTTATAAATTCTTATTAAACATATTTTCTTATTAGTCAAGATATAAAGAAGAATTAGAACCAATGGAAGGAACCATGAGAAAGAAAAAAACAAAACAACAACAAAAAAGAGAAAATAGTATGCTTCATTCTGCATTCAGATTCCATAGTTCTTTCTCTGGAAGTGGGATAGTGTTTTCCATCATGAATCTTTTTTGAGTTGTCTTAGATCCTGGCATTGCTAAGAAGAGCTAAGTCTATCAAAGTCAGTCATCCCACAATATGGCTATCACTGACAGTGTTCTCCTGGTTCTGCTGAATTCACTCAGCATCATTTCACTGAAGTCTTTCTAGGTTTTTCTGAAGTCATCCTGCTCATTATTTCTTATAGTACAATAGTATTCTATTCCATTCATATACCATAACTTGTTCGGCAGTTCAGAAACTGATAGACATCTCTTTGATGTCCAATTCTTGGCTACCACAAAAATGGCTGCTAGAAATATTTTTGTATATGTGGGTCCTTTTCCCATTTGTATGTTTTCTTTGTGATACAGACTTAAAAGTAGTAATGCTATATCAAAAGGTATGCAGTTTTAAAGCCCTCTAGGCATATTTCCAAACTGCTGTCCAGAATGGCTGGATCTAACAATGCATTAGTGTTCTAATTTTCCCACATATTTTCCAACATTTATCATTTTCCTGTTTTGTCATGTTAGTCAATCTGATAGGTGTGATGTGATACCTCAGGGTTGTTTTGACTTTAATCAATAGTGATTTAGAGAATTTTTTCATATGCCTATAGATAGCTTTAATTCTACATCTGAAAACTGCTTATTCATATCCTTTGTCCATTTGTCAATTGGGGAATGACTTATATTCTTATAATTTGACTCAGTTCTCTATGTATTTTAGAAATGAGTCCTTTCTCAGACTCACTGGCTGTAAAAATTGTTTCCCAGCTTTTTGCTTCCCTTCTAATCTTGGTTGCATTGACTTTGTGCAAAATCTTTTCAGTTTAATGTAATCAAAATCATCCATTTTGCATTTCATAATATTCTCCATCTCTTGTTTGGGCATAGATTCTTCCCTTCTCTGTAAATCTGACAGGTACACTATTCCTTGCTCTCCTAGTTTGCTTATATCAGCCTTTATGCCTAAATTGTGTAACTACTTTGACTTTGTCTTGGTATGCTGTATAAAATATTAATGTATCCCTAATTTCTCCCATACTATTTTCCAGTTTTCTCAGCAGTTTTTAATAGTGAGTTCTTATCCCAGAAGCTGGACTCTTTGTGTGTATCAAACCACAGGTTACTATAGTCATTGATTATTGTGTCTGTGTGCCTAACCTATTCCACTGATCCACTGCTCCATTTCTTAGCAAGTGCAAAGTAGTGTTGATGATTACTGCTTTATAATACAATATAAGATCTGGTGTGGCTAGGCCACCTTCCCTTGCATTTCTTTTCACTAATTCTGTTTATATTCTGAACCTTTCATTCCAGATGAATTTTGTAATTAATTTCTCTAGCTCTATAAAATAATTTTTGGCACTTTGATTGGCATGGCACAGAGTATGTAAATTAATTTAGGTAGTATTGTCATTTGTATTGTATTAGCTAAACCTACCTATGAGGAACTGATATGTTTCCAGTAATTTAGATCTGACTTTATTTGTGTGCAAAGTGTTTTGTAACTTTGGCAGGTACACTCCCAAATATTTTATATTGTGTATGGTTACTTTGCAGGGAATTTCTCTTTCTATCTCTTAGTGTTGGGTTTTCTTAGTAATATAAAGAAATCTCAATGGTTTATGTGGATTTATTTTTTATCCTACACCTTTGCTAAATTTGTTTATTTCAAATAGTTTTTCACTGGATTCTCTAGGATTATACCATCATGTCATCCACAAAGAGCGATAACTGTGTTTCTTCTTTGCCTATTCTAATTTCTTCAAATTCTTTTTCTTCACTTAGTACAAAAGCTAACATTTCTAGTAGTATTGAATAACAGTAGTTATGTGAAACATTGAAAATGGACATCCTTGTTTCACCTATTTTATTGGAAATGCTTCTAACTTATCACCATTACATATTATGCTTGCTGATGGTTTTAGATAGATGCCACTTATCTCTTTGAGGAAGTCTCCATTGATTCATATGATCTCTAGTGCTTTTAATAGGAATGGTTGTATTTTGTCAAAAGCTTTTTCTGCATCAATTGAGATAATCATATGATTTCTGTTAAATTTATTATTGATATGACCATTTATGCTACTAGTTTTTCTAATATTGAACTAGGCCTGCATTCCTAATATAAATACCACCTGATTATAATAATTTATCCTTGAGATAAGTTGTTGTAATCTCTCTGCTAATATTTTATTTAAAATTTTTACATCTGTATTCATTAGGGAATTTGGTCTATAATTTTCTTTCTCTATTTTGGCTCTTTCTGGTTTAGGTATCAGCACAATAATTGTATCATAAAAAGAATTTGGTACAATTCCTTCTTTGTCTATTTTCCTGAATAGTTGACATAGTATTGGAAATAATTGTTCTTCATATATGTGATAAAATTAACTTATAAATCCATCTGGCCCTGGAGAATTTTTCTTAGGAAATTTGTTGATGGCTTATTCAGTTTCTTTTTCTGAAACATGGTTATCAGATTATTTTATTTCCTCTTCTATTAATCTGGGCAATTTAAATTTTTTAATGAATATTCATCCATTTCACTAAGATTGTGAAATTTATTGGCATACAGTTGAGGAAAATAGTTCCTAATTATTGTTTTAATTCCCTCTTCACTGCTGGTGAATTCACCCTTTTCATTTTTGATACTGGTAATTGACTTTTCTTCTTTTTTATCAAATTAACCAAAAGTTTATGTATTTTATTGATTTTTTTCATAAAGCCAGCTTTTAGTTTTATTCATTAGTTCAATAGTTTTCTTAATTTCAGTTTTATTCATCTCTGCTTTGGTTTTCAAAATTTCTAATTTGGTATTTAGTTGCAGATTTTTAATTTCTTCTTTTTCTATCTTTTTAGTTGCATTCCCAATTCATTGATCTTCTCTTTCTCTATTTTATTCACGTAAGCATTTAGAGATATAGAATTTCCCCTAAGAAATGCTTTGGCACCATGCCATAATTTTTCATATAGTGTCTCATTATTGTCACTCTCTTGGATGAAGTTATAAACTGTTTCTATGATTTATTGTTTGACCTTAATATAATAAAATGACAATTCTACCTAAATTAATTTACTTATTCAGTGCCATATCAATCAAACTACCAGATAATTATTTTCTAGAGCTAGATAAAATAATATCAAAATTCATCTGGAAGAACAAAAGGTTCAGAATATCAAGGGAACTAATGAAAAGAAATGCTAGGGAAGGTGGCCTAGCCCTACGAGATCTCAAATTGTATTATAAAGCAGCAATCATCAAAACCACCTGATACTGGCTAATAAACAGAGGGTAGACCAGTAGAATAGGTTAGGTACTCAAGACACAATAATTAATTTATATGGCTATCTAATGTTTGATAAACCCAAGGACCCCAGCTTCTGGAATAAGAAATCATTGTTTGACAAAAATTGCTGGGAAACGGATAACAGTGTGGTGAAAACTGGGCAAAGGCCAAAGACTGACACTGTACACTATAATAAAATCCAAATGGATACATGATCTAAGTATAAAGATTGATACTATAAACAAATTAAGGGACAAAGAATAGTATATTTGTCAGATTTATGGGGAACAATTTTTGACTAAAGAAGAGATAAAGAATATTATGAAGTGCAAAATGGATAATTTTGATTACATTAAATTGAAAAATTTTTGTGCAAACAAACCCAATGCAACCAAGATTAGGAGGGAAGCAGAAAACTGGGAAAGAATTTTTGCAACTAGTGTCTGTGATAAAGCCCTCATCTCTAAAATATATAGAGAACTGAGTCAAATGTACAAGAATAAAAGTCATTCCCCAATTGGTAAATGGTCAAAAGATATGAACAAGGAATTTTCAGAGGAAGAAATTAAAGCTGTCTATAATCATATAAAAAATGCTCTAAATCACTATTAATTAGAGAGATACAAATCAAAACAACTCTGAGGTACCACATCACACATATCAGATTGGCTAACATGACAAAACAGGAAGATGACAAATGTTGAAGATGTGGGATTGTTGGAATACTAATTCATTGCTGGTGGAGCTATCATTCTGGAGAGCAATTTAGAACTGTACCCAAACAGCTACAGAAATCTGCATACCCTTTGACCCAGCAATATCGCTTCTGGGACTCTATCCCAAAGAGATCATAGAAATGGGAAAGTGTCCCACATGTACAAAAATATTTATAGCAACTATCTTTGTGGTGGCCCAAAACTGGAAATCAAGGGGATGCCCATCAACTGGAGAATGGCTGAATCAGTTGTAGTATATGAATGTAATGGGATACTATTGTGCTATGAGAAAAAATGAACAGGAAGACTTCAGAGAAGCCTGGAAAGACTTATATGAACTGATGCTGAGTAAAAGGAGCAGAACCAGGAGAACTTTGTACACAGCAGCAACCACAGTGTGAGAATTTTTTCTGGTAGACTTAGTACTTCATTGAAATGCATGCACTTAAAAAATTTCCGATGGACTCTTGAGGCAAAACACCTTCCACATCCAGAGAAAGAACTATGGAATTGGATCACAGATATAAACAGACTATTTACTTTTGTATTGTGTTTTGTTTTGTTTTATGGTTTCTCCCATACATTTTAATTCTTCCATGCAACATGTATTAAATAGGAACAGTGGGGCAGCTAGGTGGTGCAGTGGATAGAGCACCAGTGCAGGAGTCAGGAGGACCTGAGTTCAAATCTCACCTCAGACACTTGACCCTCACTAGCTGTGTGACCTTGGGCAAATCACTTAACCCCAATTGCCTCGTCCTGGGTCATCTCCAGTCATCCTGGTGAATATCTGGTCACTGGATTCAGATGGCTTAGGAATAGAAGTGAGGCTGGTGACCTGAACAAGCGTCCCTCACTCAAAACAAAGTCAAGTGCAAGTCATGTCATCATTTCTCTGATGGCATGGTCTTCTTTGGCAACAAAGGACAAAAACACACACACACACACACACACACACACGCACATTTAATAGGAATGTATATGTAGAACCTATATAAGATTGTACGCTGTTTCAGGGAGGGAGTGAGGAGGGAGAGAGAACGAGGGGGAGGGAGGGCAAAATAATCTGAGATATATGGAAGTGATTGTTGACCACTGAAAGCAAATTAAATAATTTAATAAAAAAACCAAAACAAATAAACCTGACTGTTTTGACTGAAAAAAAAAAAAAAAGAATGCTTGAAAGCCCTCTATTTCATTGAAGTTCCTTTTTTTTTGCCTGAAGTATTATACTCAGTTTTGCTGGGTAGGTAATTCTTGGTTTTAAGTCTAGTTCCTTTGACCTCTGGAATATCATATTCCAAGCCCTTTGATTCTTTAAGGTAGAAGCTGCTTGATCTTGTGTTATCCCGATTCTGTTTCTACCATTGTTTCTTTCTGGCTTCCTGTGATATTTTATCCTTGATCTGGGAGCTCTGGAATTTGGCTACAATATTCCTAGAAGTTTTCCTTTTGGGATCTCTTTCAGGGGGGTGATTGATAGATTCTTTCAATATCTATTTTATCCTCTGTTTCTAACATATTCAGGCAGTTTTCCTTCATGATTTCCTGAAAGATAATGTCTAGACTGTTTTTTTTATTATGGCTTTCAGGTAGTCCAGTAATTTATAAATTATCTCTACTGGATCTATTTTCCAGGTCAGTTTTTCCAATGAGATATTTCACACTGTCTACTATTTTTTCATTCCTTTTGTTTTGTTTTGTAATTTCTTGATTTTTCATAAAGTCACTGGTTTCAGTCTGCTTCATTCTCTTCTTTTTTTTTTATTTTTTAATTTTTTTTATTTTTTAATGTTTAACAATCACTGCCATACAATTGTGATTTTATTCCCCCCACCTTCCCCCCACTACCCCCCTCCCTCCCCATGACTGCATACAATTCTGTATAGATTCTACATATACTTTCCTGTTGGGTATATTTTCATTATAGTCATGCTATGTAGTCAGACTAAGATAAATGAAAGAAATCGTATAACAAATCAGAACATGATACACAAACACATACACATACACAAACATGATCTGCTACATTTTGTGAGTGACTTCCATATTTCTCTCTCTGAGTGTGGAAGGCATTTTGCCTTGAGAACCACCTTGGGGATTTTTTTTTTTTATAAGAAGTTTTTGCGTTATTACAAAAATCCAAGTCTACCAGAAAAAACTCTCACACACTGTGGTCGTTGCTGTGCACAAAGTTCTCCTGGTTCTGCTCCTTTCACTCAGCATCAGGTCATATAAGTCCTTCCAGGCCTCTCTGAAGTCTTCTTGTTCATCATCTCTTATGGCACAATAGTACTCCGTTACATTCATATACCATAATTTATTCAACCATTCCCCAATTGATGGACATCCCCTTGACTTCCAGTTTTTGGCAACTACATAGAGTGCTGCTATAAATATTTTTGTACATGTGGGACCCTTTCCCATTTTTATGATCTCTTGGGGATATAGTCCTAGTAGCGATATTGCTGGGTCAAAGGGTATGCACATTTTTGTAGCCCTTTGGGCATAGTTCCAAATTGCTCTCCAGAATGGTTGGATGCGCTCACAGCTCCACCAACAATGAATTAGTGTTTCAACTCTCCCACATCCTCTCCAGCATTTATCATTTTCTCCCTGTGCAGCACAGCCAGGGCTAGGCTCCACTCCTCTCAGCATCCTGTGGGATAGACCTTTCCTATTGGCCTTCCAGGTTACCTTTGGCTGGCAATCTCTTTCACTCTGATGTTCTGTGGCTTCTGCTGCTCTAGAATTTGTTGAGTCATTTTTACAGGTATTTTGTGGGCTGTGGGGGAAGCGCTAGAGTATATGTGTCTTTCTATTCTGCCATCTTGGCTCCACCCCCCCCCCAAAGGTATTATTTTCTTCAGCATTTTTTGAGTCTCCTTTAGTAAGCTATTGACCTGCTTTTCATGATTTCCTTCATTGCTCTCATTTCTCTTCCCAATTTTTCCTCTACTTCTCTCACTTCATTTTCAAAATCCATTTTTCAGCTCTTCCATGACCTGAGACCAATTCATATTTTTCTTGGTGACTTTGGATGTAGGAGCTTTGACTTCGTTGTCTTCTTCTGTTTGTATTTCTTGGTCTTCCCTGTCACCAAAGTAAGATTCTATAGTCTGATTGTTTTTCCTGTTTTTGCTCACTTGACCCAGCCATTTACTTGACTTTTGAGCTCTTTGTCAAGATATTTCTCTGCTTCTAGAGGGGGTGGGGAGTGTATTGTCTGCTGCTAGGTATCCCCACAGTCTCTGGGCCTAGAGCTCCAGAAACAGCTGCTGCCACTGTCCTTGCTGCTGCTGCAGTGGCTGTGATCAGAATTCATTCTTGCTTTTTGCTCATGATGTTTGCCTATTTCCTGGCTTTTAAAGTTGAACCCTCCTGCTGGAGAGTAGGAACACTGACTCAAGCTTCTTTGTCTGAAGTCCAGAGGCCTGATTGCTGGTTTTGTGGGCTAGAGCCACAGGTGCTGGCAGCTGGACCCTGTATGGGCCTGTTGCTGAGTTGAGGTGGTGATGTCTGGCATGTGCTGAGGGCTGATGGGGTTTTTCTGTGTTTCCCTGGGGCTTCCCTGAAGCATGAGGAGGTCTGGCTGCTGGAGGCCACTTGCCCTCCTGGGGCTGTGCTGAAGCATGGAGAGGTCCAGCTGTTGGAGGATGCATGCCTTTCCAGGCCTGCACTAGTGGTCATGATAATTCTCTTAGGTGCCTGTGCTAATGCATGTGGACGGGTCCTGGTGTTGGTGTTTGCCTGCTCCACCACACCGGGGGCCCAGCATCTCCCACTGGTTTACTGATATGGGACTTGCTGTTGGCTTCCTGGGATGCTTCCTGTCCTGGAATGTGCTCCCCTTTTACCCACATGACATGGACATTCCTTGCTGATTCTCCAAGATTCCCAGGCTAAAAGACTGTTCTGCTTCATCTTTCTGGTAACTCCACTGTTCTAGAATTTTTCCTGGGGCACTAGTTTTTGCTTTTTTAGAGGTCAGTATGGGAAAGTGACAGCAATTCACTGTTTACTCCACCATCTTGGCTCCTGGAAGTCTTCTAAAATAGGGAACTTTCAGTCCTTCCTGATAAAAATTTTTTCTGAAATAGAGACCTTCAATCTTGAAATAGAAGACTCAAGAGAAACATAAAAAGATAAAGAGGAAAGAAAAAGAAAAAACATTCAATAAGGTTAATCTGTTTACATGGGAAGATACCTGTAACTATTGAGAAGGGTACCTTTATTATATTTATTACATTACATATTTAAAAGGGGTATACATAGAGAGAAGATGTCAGTATATAAGTTGACTTTGATGTGATAATTAAAAAATTAATTAAGGGGTGAAAGAGGAAAGAAGGGGGCAGAAAATAGTAAATTACATCACATGAAGAGGTACAAAGACTTATTATATTAGAGTAGAGGAAAAGAAGGGAGGGAGGTGAGCATTGTTTGAATCTTACTCTCATTGGATTTGGCTCAAAGAGGTAATAAAATACACACTGAGTTGGGTATAGATATCTGTCATACAGTATAGGAAGTTGGAGGGGAAATTGAAAAGAAAAGGTGGGGGGGCTGATATAATGGAGGACAGATTGAGGGATGTAGTACTCAAAAGCATAACACTGGAGAGGAGGGAAGAAAGGAGAGAGAAAAGCATAAACAGGGGAGAAAATAGGATGGAGAGAAAGATACACTAATCATAATTTGAATGTGAATGAGATGAACTCTCCCATAAACAAAAGTGGGTAGCAGAGTGGATTAAAAACCATAATCCTCCAATATGTTGTTTAGAAGAAACATATTTGAAACAGAGAGATATATACAGAGTAAAGGTAAAAGGCTGTGGCAGAATATATTATGCTTAAGCAGAAGTAAAAAAAAAAAGGCAGGGGTAGCAATCCTAATCTCAGAGAAAGCAAAAGCAAAAAATAGATCTAATTAAAAGAGATAAGGAAGGAAACTATTTTCTGTTTAAAGGTGCCATAGACAATGAAATACTATCAGCACTAAACATATGTACCAAGTGGTATAGCATCCAAAGTCTTAGAGGAGGAGTTAAGTGAACTACAGGAAGAAACAGACAGCAAAACTATACTAATGGGGGACCTCAAACTCCCTCTCACAGCACTAGATAAATCTAACCACAAAATAAACAAGAACAAAGTGAATAGAATTTTAGAAAAGTTAGATATGATAGACCTATGGAGAAAACTGAATGGGGATGTAAAGGAATATACCTTTTTCTCAGCAATATATGGCACCTACACAAAAATTTGCCATGTACTAGGGCAGGCCTATACAACCTGTGGCAGACTGTGACCACAACAAAGGATTGTCAGTGGCCTGCAATAAAAACATAGAGGATATTTTCGTCTATATTTTTTGCTGTGTGCCCAAAATCCTTTGGTGGACCACGTTGTTCCGATGTGTACTAGGACATAAAAAACTCAAAATCCAGTGCAGAAAGACTGAAATATTAAATGCATCCTTTTCACATCATGATGCAATAAAAATTACATGTAATAAAGGGCTGTAGAAATTAATTGGAAAGGAAATAATCTAATCCTAAAGAATGAGTGGGTCAAACAACAAATCAAAGAAGTAATCAATAGCTTCATCCAAGATAATGACAATGAGATAGTATATGAAAATTTATGGCATTGTGCCAAAGCATCTCTTGGGGGAATTCTATATGTCTAAATGCTTACATGAATGAAATAGAGAAAGAGGATAGCAGTGAATTTGGACATACAGCTAAAAAGCCAGAAAAAGAAAAAAAATAAAACCTCTAATTAAATACAAAATTAAAAATTCTGAAAATCAAATCAAAGATGAATAAAACTGAAATTAAGAAAACTATTGAATAAATGAATAAAGCTAAGAGCTGGTTTTGTGGGGGGAAAATGAAATAAGTTTTTGGTTAATTTGATTAAAAGGGAAGAAACCCAAAATACTAGCATCAAAAATGAAAAGGAAGAATTCACCGCCAATGAAGAGGAAATTAAAATAATAATTAGGAGCTATTTTGCTCAACTGTATGCCAATAAATCTGACAATCTAAGTGAAGTGGATGAATATTTTAGAAAATATAAATTGCCTGGATTAACAGAATAGTAGGAAATTAAATAAATAACCCTGTTTCAGAAAAAGAAGTTGACCAAGCTATCAATGAATTCCCTAAGAACAAATTGCCAGGGCCAAATGAATTTACAAGCGAGTTCTACCAAACATTTAAAGAACATAATTATTTCAATACTATATAAACTGTTTGGAAAAAAAACTGGCAAAGAAGGGGCCCTACCAAATTCTGTTCATGATACACATATGATATTTATTCCTAAACCAGAAAGAGCCAAAACAGAGGAAGGAAATTTTAGACCAGTTTCCTTAATGATTATTGACGCAAAACATTTTAAATAAAATGTTAGCAAAGAGATTACAGCAAATTATCATGAGCACAATACATGATGACCAGGTGGGATTTATGGGAGGAATGCAGGGCTGATTCATTTTTAGGAAAATTGCATAAATGATTGTATCAATAACAAAATTATCAGAAATCATATGATTATCTCAATACATGCAGAAAAAGTTTTTTACAAAATGTAACACCCATTCCTACTAAAAAGCACTTGAAAGCATAGGAATCAATGGAGTTTTCCTTAAAATGAGATGTAGCATCTATCTAAAACCATCAGCATGCATTACATGTAATGGGGATAAATTAGAAGCATTTCTAATAAGATAGGAGGCAAAACAAGAATGTCCATTTTCACTGTTTCACATAACCACTGTTATTCAACACTACTAAAATGTTAGCTTTTGTAATAAGAGAAGAAAAAGAAATTGAAAGAATTAGAATAGGCAAAGAAGAAACAAAGTTATCACTCTTTGAAGATGATATGTTGATCCTAGAATTACAATTAAACATGTAGAATTCCCGCTAAGAAATGCTTTGGCACCATTCCATAAATTTTCATATATTGTCTCATTGTCATTCTCCTGGATGAAATTATTGATTATTTCTCTGATTTGTTGTTTGACCCACTCATTCTTTTAGGATTAGAAAACCCCAGAGATTCAACTGAAACACTAAATAATTAACAACTTTTGCAAAGTGGTAGGATATAAAATAAACCCTTATAAATCATTGACATTTCTGTATACTACCAACAAAGCCCTACAGCAGGAGGGTAGAAAGAGAAATTCCATTTAAAATAACTGTCAGCAATATAAAATATTTGGGAGTCTACCTGCTAAGACAAACCCAGGAACTGCATGAACACAATTGCAAAAGTCTTTTCACACAGATTAAGTCAGATCTAAATAGTTGGAAAAACTTCACTAGCTCATAGGTAGGCTGAGTAAATATAATAAAAATGACAATCCTGCCTAAATTAACTTACTAATTCAGTGCCATACCAATCAAACTACCAAAAATTATTTTATAGAGCTAGAAAAAATATTTTAAAAATTCATCTGGAAGAACAAAATGTCCAAAATATCAGAGGAATTAATGCAGAGAAATGCAAGGAAAGATGGCTTAGCCATTCACGAACTCAAATTGTATAATAACGCAACAATCTTTAAACTACTTGATCCTGGCTAAGAAATAGAGTGTGTTTCATTGGAATAAGTTAGCTACATGAGACACAGTAGTCAATAACTATAGTAATCTGCCATTTGAAAAACCCTGACTCTCCAGTTTCTGGAATAAGAATTCACTATTTGGCAAAAATCACTGGGAAAACAAAAATATTTTGGCAGAAATTAAGCATAGACCAACTTCTTATACCATATACAAAGATAAAGTCAAAATGGGTACACAATTTAGACAATAAAGGGCTACACTATAGGCAGATTAGGAGATCAAGGGATGCTTTGCTTGTCAGATTTTTGGAGAAGGGAGGAATTTATTACCAAACAAGAAATAGAGAACATTATGAAATGCAAAATGAATGATTTTGATTACATTAAATTGAAAAAGTTTTGCACAGAGCCAATGCAACCAAGAGATTAGAAAGGAAGTAGAAAGATGGGAAATAATTTTTACAGCCAGTCTCTGAAAAAAGACTCATTTCTAAAATATATAGAGAATAGAGTCAAATTTATAAGAATACAAGTCCTTCCCCATTTGATAAATGGTCAAAGGATACAAACAGGCAGTTTTCAGGGGAAGAAATTAAATTTATCTATCATCATATGAAAAAATACTCTAAATCACTATTGATTAAAGTCAAAACAACTCTGAGGTATCACATCATACCTATCAGACTGAGTAACATGACAAAATGGGAAAATGATGAATGTTGCAGAAGATGTGGAGATTTTGGAACACTAATTCATTGTTGGTGTAGCTATGAGCTGATCTAACCATTCTGGAGAGCAGTTTAAAACTATGTCCAAAGGGCTATAAAACTGTGCATATCCTTTGATCCAGCAATACCACTACTGAGTCTACTAAGAGATCATAAAAAAGGGAAAAAGGTGCACATGAACAAAAACATTTATAGTTGTTCTTTTTGTGGTGGTCAAGAATTGGAAATTGAGAGGATGCCCATCAATTAGGGAATGACTGAACAAGTTGTGTTACATGAATGTAATGAAACACTATTATTCCATAAGGAATGATGAAAAGGCAGATTTCAGAAAAATATTGCAACTATATGAACTAATGCTGAGTGAAGTGAGCAGAACCAGGAGAACATTGTACACACTAACAGCAACATTCTGTGATGTCCTACTTAGATAGACTTAGCACTTCTCAGCAATGCAATGATCTAAGACAATTCTGAAGACATATGATGAAAATGCTATTCACATCCAGAGAAATAACTTGGTAGTCTGAAAGCAGATTGAAGCACATTATTTTATTTTTTGTCTGTTTTTTCTTTCTTCTGGTTTTTCTTTTTGTTCTGATTCTTCTTTCACAGTCTGAGTAATATGAATTGCAAGACATCTTGGATGGTGAGGAGGGATGGGAGTGGAAAATGAAGGGAGGAAGGAAATTTTAGAACTCAAAATCTTAGAAAATTGAATTTTGAAATCTAAAAAATTAATTTAAAAAATAAAATATTTCGAAACTGAAAAAAGAAAGTCTATTTCATTTAATGTCCATCTCCTCACCTGAAAGATTATATTCACTTTTGCTGAGTAGGTGATTCTTGGTCTTAATCCCAGGTCCTTTGACCTCTGGCATATCATATTCCAAGCACTGTGATCCCTTAGTGTAGAAGCTGCTAAATCCTGTGTTATCCTGATTGTGTTTCCAGAATACTTGAATTGTTTCTTTTTTGCTGCTTGTAATATTTTCTCCTTGACTTGGGAACTCTGGAATTTGGCCACAGTATTCCCATGAGTTTTCCTTTTGTTATCTCTTTTAGGAGGTGATCAGGAGGTGATTCTTTCCATTTCATTTTACCCTCTGGTTCTAGAATATCAGGGTGGTTTTCCTTGATAGTTTCTTGAAAGATGACATCTAGGCTCTTTTTAAAATTGTGGTTTTCAGATAGACCAATAATTCCTAAATTATCTCTCCTGGATCTGTTTTCCAGGTCACTTGTTTTTCCAATGAGGTGTTTTACATTTGTTTCTATTTTTTCATTTTTTAAAAATTTTATTTGACTGATTCTTGATGTCTCATACAGTCATTAACTTCCATTTAACCAATTCTAATTTCTAAGGAATTGTTTTCTTAAGTTAGTTTTTGTACCTTCTTTTCCATTTGGCCAATTCTTTTTAAGGAGTTATTTTCTTCAGTGGAGAAGTCAGTTGTATTTTTTGAAGAATTGTTTCCTATAGTCAATTTTTCTACTTCCTTTTCCAAGTTGTTGACTCTCTCGCATACCTCTCATTTCTTTCCCCAACTTTTCTTCTACCTCTCTTATTTGACTTTTAAAATCCTTCTTGAGTTCTTCCAAAATTGTTTTTTTTTTTTGGACTTGAGACCAATTCATATTCCCTTTTGAGGTTTCAGATGCAGGTGTATTGAATCACTGAAGAGAAGAACTCTATGAAAAGTAGAACTGGTCAAATGGAAAAGCTTCCCGGGCTAGGGACCAGGGTCCTGGTTACTGTTTTTCTGTGCTAGAGCCATAGCTGTTTGCAGCTAGAGGCTGTAGGGGTCTGGCAGCTTACCTGGTGCTGAGTTAGGGTCTTAGTGGTGGTGTCAAGCATGTGCTGAGGCCAGGTGGGATTTTTCTGTGTTTCCCTGAGCCTAAACTGAAACATGTGGAGGTCTGGCTATTGGAGGCTTCCTGTGTGCCCTCAGTTGCACTGAAGCATGTGAAGGTCCAGCCACTGGAGGATGCCTGCCTCCTCAGGGCTGCACTGAAGCACATGAAGGTCCTACCACTGCACATTACCTGCCCACTCAGGACTGCTCCAGCACACAGGGAAGTCCAGCTGATGAAGGATACCTGCCTGCTATGGACTTTACTGTAGCCTAAGAGGTCCATCTGCTAGCAGATTCCCACCTACCTATAACTGTGCTGAACCATGGGGTAGTCCAGCCCTTTGAGGATGCTTGCCTGCCCTCAACTGAACTGAAATATGGGGAGGGTGGGCCACTGGCAGACACCTGCCCTCCCTGTCCTCCTCCCCACCCACCAGTTGAAGCACATTGTTCAAGCTGGAGTCTGCCTGTTCCCCTGGCTATGCTAAGACATTTGTGGATCCTGCTGTTGGCTCTTCCACACTGGGGCTCATAATCTCTGTTTGGTTTGCTGAGGTGGGACATGCTGCTGGCTTGTTAGGATACTTCCTTACTTCCTTTCCTGGAATGTATTCCCCTTTCACCCAAGTGAGACAGTCTTTTCTTGCTGATCCTTCCAAGTTTCTTGGGTTAAAAGACTGCTCCACCCTGTCTTTCAGCTGGTTCCACTGTTCCAAGATTTTTCTTGGGACACTATTTTCTGGTTGTTCAGAGGTCAAAATGGGAGGATGACAGTGATTCACTGTTTATTCCACCATCTTGGCTCCCAGATCTCCCCTCACAAGTGAATTCTACCAAATGTGTAAGGAATAATTTATTCCCAAGCTACATAAAGGATAAAAAAGTAAAAAAGATATTTCTTCTTTGACCAAAAAAAGTGATATTTTCACCTGATCAAGGGAGAGCCCCCAAAAAAAGAAGAGAAAAGAAATTATAAACCAATTTCCCTGATGAATAGTAATGTAGAAATTTTAAATTATATACCAAGAAGGAGATGACAACGATATATCAGAAAGATCATACACTATTACCAGGTGAGATTTATTCCAGGAATATAAGACTAGTTCAATATTATGAAAACTAGAAGCATAATTGATCATATCAATAATGAAAAAGATCAATAATATGATTCTTTCAATGGACACAGAAAGATATTTTGACAAAATACAGCATCCATTCCTTTTATCCTTTAGAAAACATAAATATATCTATCTAAAATGAAGAGTAAGAACTATATGGATTGGGGATTCCATTCCATTAAGTTCCTTCCTTCCATTAGGATCAGAGGTAAATCAGGATGTCCATTATCATCATTATTAAATATTAAACTGGAACTGCTAGCTATAGCAATAAAACAAGAAAAAGAAATCAAAGATAAAAGAATGGGTAATGAGGAAACCAAACCATCAGTTGTTGCAAATGATATAACATTATTCTTAGAGAACCCTAAAATCAACCAAAAGACTAAGCAAAACAATAAACTTCAGCAAAATTGCAAGATGTAAAACAAATGCACATAATCCATGGGTATTTCTATATATTACCAACATAATCCACAGGAAGTGATAGAAAAAGAAATTCCATTTAAAATAATTACAGACAGCAAAAAATACAAAAGGGTTTACCTGCCAGGGCATACGGCAGAACTATATGAATACAATTATAAAACATTTTTATATACACATTAAAAAAGTGATCTAAATAATTGGAGAAATATTAATTACTCATGGATAGGCCAAACGTATATAATAAAAATGACATTAACTGAATTTATTTCTTTATCCAATGACATACAAATCAAGCTAACAAAGAATTATTTTGCAAAGCTGAAAAAATATCAAAATTTATCTGGAGTAGCAAAAGGTCATGAATATCAAGGCAATCAATAAAAAAAGAGAAGGTAGGTGGTCTAGCAGTATGAGATCTCAAACTATGATATAAAGCTATAATCATCAACACAACTTTGTACTAGATAAGAAATAAAGTGTTTGATCAATGGAATATATTAGGTGCTATACATATGCATACATATGTAAATGACTATAGTATTGTATTGTTTGATAAACCCAAAGATACCAGCTTTTGGTTCAAGAACTCAGTATCTGACAAAAAAAAAAAACTGCTGAGAAAACTGGAAAGGAGTCTGGCAAGATCTGGATGTAGAGTGATATCTCACATCATATACCAAGAGAATTTCAAAATGGGTACATGATATGACATAAACAAATAATATAAACAAAATAGTGGAGCATGGAAGAAATTATACCTATCAAATAGGGGGAGAGTTCATGATCAATCAAAAGATAGAGAGATTCACCAAAGGTAAAGTGGATAATTTTTATTACATAAATTTTTTAAAGCATTGTGGAAACAATGCAGTCAAAATTAAAGGAAAAGCAGGAAAGTGGGGAAAAAATCTTTTAAAATGTGTCTGATAAAAAATATCTTTTCTAAAATAGGTACCTGAATCAAATTTATTTTTTAAAGTTCTAATAAAAATTAAAAATAATAACTATTGCCCACAATCAGTGACCCAATAAAATTTAGAAAAAATGTTTTAAATAGATATTGCTATACTGAATACTCACAACCTCCAAATAATTTGAAATGAAAAACTCTCAAAATACATATATCTGTTCAAATAAATATAAAATCCTTATTTTCCTGTCTATTACTGGAGTTTTATCAAAGATGTGGATGAAAGTCTACAACAGATAAGCTTGCATCCCAATATTTTCTTTTAATTACAAACTTTTCTTATTCACTAACTCACTAGTTTAACGAATACTAACCTTGAAACAGTAGCAGGATACCAATATTACAGGACCATTTCTAAGTTTCATCAAGTATAATAATGATAAGTAAAATTATAATAATAACAGCCGTGGGCATTTGTATAGTGCTTTAAAGCTTGCAAAGTGTTTTTCTCATGTTACCTCATTTGCTCCTCACAACAACTCCATGAGACAGGTACTTGAGGTACCTTCTCTCAATTTTACAGATGAAGGAAATGAGGTTCACAGGGGTTAAGTGAGTTGTCCCATGTCATACAAGTAGTTAATATCAAAGATGCTATTTGAACCTAGGTTTTTCTGATCCCAAATCTAGCAGTCTATTCCCTTCACCACACTTCTCCCAAATCTTCATGAATTCTGATACATCTGTTATTAGTTACCCTTCTCAGCTTTGTGTTATGTGCAGATTTGATAAGCATACCTTTACACCTTAATTGAGAATTGAATAATAAAGAGATGGCTTGAGTGATACCCTGAAAACATGAAATGTGAAATGACTTGGCATAAGGCTTCCAGTATATTGAAATAGACATGAACAAGAATTCCACAGGTTGAAAAAGAATGTTATACTTCAGACTTGACTCGAATAAATCTGGTGACTCAGATTCAAGATTAGAATGAGATGGGACTCATAGACTGTGTAACAGTTAACAAAAGGAATTTTACTGAGCTACAGCATGGAAAGATTATGCAGCAAGTATACAGCACTGATTTAGGTAGAATTAGCCTCTCTCCATCTATATATGTCTAGTCTGCCATCTATAGTGATTTTTACAGGCAGTAGTAATCTGTCAAATCTGAGACACTCCACTTCTTGTGGAGTCTCTTTTATGCCCCATTGTGCTGTCATGCCCCTCTCAGGTGAGTAGAGCCCAACTCTAACTTTAAAAGAACCTAACCATAAAATCTACTATGGTAAGAGGGAAGCTCAAGACACAAACTCAAAATAAGAAAGTGAAGTGAAATCATCTACATGCAAAGCCTCAAAGAAAAACACAGATTAGACAAAAGCTCAACTAGAAGAGCTAAAGAAAGAGATTTTTAAAAAGCAAAAAAAGAATTATTTTAAAACTCAAGAGGACTAGAGAGGAAAAATAGAAAAAATTGATAGCAATGCAAAAAAACTATGAAATGGCACAAAAATAGTTTTTAAAATTCCTACTTAGAAAGAAAAATTGGCTGGATGGTAAAAGATACAAAATATCACTGAAGAAAATAATTCCTTAAAAATCAGAATTGGACACATGAAAGATAAAGCCTCCATGAAACATTAAGAAACAATAAAACAGAGTCAAAGGAATGAAACAAAATGGAAGACAATGTGAAAAATAACATCAGGAAAACAGTTGACCTAGAAAATCGACCAAGAAGAAATAATAAAAGAATTGTTGGATTTTACATAAACCATGAGCATGAAAATGAGTTCAGACGTTGTATTTCAAGAAATATCTTAGGACCAGAGGACAAAATAGAAATGAAAAGAATCCACTGATTTACTTCCTGAGAGAGAGCTCAAAATGGAAATTCCTAGACATGTTATAGTAAAATTCCAAGAGAAGGAGAAAATACTGAAAGTGGCCAGAAAGAGACTATTCAAATACCATTGAGCTATAAGATTTAGCAGCTACCATGATAAAGAAATGGTGAACTTGGAATATATTTTGGAAGGCATAAGAGCTCGGATTACCACCAAGAATAGCCTACCCAACCAAACTGAGTATAATCCTTCAGAGAGAAAAAAAAATGTATATTTAATGAAATAGAGAACTTTCAAGTTTTCCAGATGAAAATACCGAAGCTAAATATAAAATCTGGCTTTCAGACACAAGACTCAATAGAAGCATAAGAAGATAAACATGATAGAGTAATCATAAGGGTCTTAATATGTTTAAACTATTTACATTCCTATATGGGAATATGATACATGTAACTCAAGAACTTTATCACCATAAAAGGAATTAGAAGGAGTATGCATAGACAGAGGCATGAGTGTGAGTCATATATGTTGAGATCATCTCAGGAAAAAAACTAAAGAGATTTATGATGAAAAAGGATGCACTGAGAGAAAAAGAGAGATGATTCTCTCACATGAAGAAGGAATTCAAGGAAGAACTTTCATAGTGGAGGGGAAAATGAGAGGAAATCTCACTGTCACTGGAATGGATTCAAATAGGTATGAATCTGTGTGTATGTGTGTGTGTGTGTGTGTGTGTGTGTGTGTGTGTGTGTGTGTGTGTAGGAATCTTTCCAAATGGAAGTAAAAGAGGAAGGGGATAAGTTAAAAGGGTAGAGTAATAAGAGGAAGGGTAGATTAATGGAGGCAGTGGTCAGAAGCAAAACAGACTTTTCAAGAGAAACAGGCTAAAAATAGAAAGAGAAATGGAAGAAAAAAGGATGGACAGAAACACATAGTTAATAATTTTGACTGTGAATCTGAATGGAATGAACTCACACATAAAACAGAAGTGGATAGCAGAACAGAGTAGAAACTATAATCCAACAATATATTGTTTACAAGAAACACACTTGTAACAGAAAAACATATATACAATTAAAACAAGGGTTGAAGCAGAATCTATTATGCTTCAGTTGAGGTAAAAAAAAAGCAGGGGTATCAATCATGATCTCAGACAAAGTAAAGCAAAATTAGACCTAAATAAATGAGGTAATCAAGGGAATTGCTTTTTGTTAAAAAGTACCATAGACAATGAAGAAATATCATTACTAAAAGTACATGCACCAAATGGTATAGCATCTAAATACTTAAAGAAAAAGTTAAATGAATTAACAGGAAGAAATAACCAAGACTATACTAGTGGGGGGACGTCATTTACACCCTCTCAAAACTAGGTAAACCTAACCATAAAATAAATAAGTTAAGGAGATGAATAGAATTTTAGAAAAATATTAGATATGATGGAGATCTGAAGAAAATGAAATTATAATAGAAAGGAAATGACCCAGTAATACCACTACTATATTCCAAATAAATACATAGGAAAAATACTGGTATGTACAGAAATATTTATAGCAACTCTCTTTTTAGTGGTAAAGAATTGGACATTGAGGGGATGCCTGTCAATTAGAGAATGACTGAACAAGTCATGATATATGAATGTGATGGATTATTATTGTGCTATAAGAAATGATGAAGAGGATGGTTTTAGAAAAACCTGGGTAGATTTATATGAACTGATGGAAAGTGAAGTGATCATAACTAGGAGACCACTGCATACAGTAACAGCAATATTATAGTGATGAGCAACTGTGAAATATCAATACAGTGATCAAGAGAAGTCCAAAAGACTTATGGCAAAAACTATTATTCTCCAGGGAGAAAACTGATGATGTCTGAGTGCAGATAGAGGCATATTTTTCACTTTCTTTGTGTTTCTTGGTTTTTTGCATTGTGGATAATATGGAAATGTTGGTGTGATGTCATTTGTGTAATTTGTATCATTTTTTGCCTTCTCAATGTTTTGGGGAGAGACTGGATGGAGGGAGACGTTCTGGAACAAAAATGATATTAAAAATAAAAGAGAAAGCTGGGAAACTATTTTTACAGCAAGTGTTTTGATAAAGGTCTCATTTCTCAAAAATATAGAGAGCTGTCAAATTACAAGGATACAAATCATTCCCCAATTGACAAATAGACAAAGAATATGAAGAGGCAGTTTTCAGATGAAAAAATCAAAGCTATGTATAGTCATGAAAAAAATGCTCTAAATCACTATTGATTCGAGAAATACAAATTAAAACAACACTGAGGTACCACTTCACACTTACCAGATTAGCTAATATGAAAGAAAAGGGAAATGATAAATGTTAGAGAAGATGTGGGAAAATTGGGACTCTAATGTATGACACACAACTTGAAGTTGAACTATGCCCAGATGGTAATCAAACTGTGCATACTAGGTCCTTATCCCAAAGAGGTCATGAAAAAGGGAAAAGAACTCACATGTGCAAATGTATTTATAGTAGCTCTCTTTTTTTGGTGGCAAAGAATTGGAAATTGAGAGAATGCTCATCAGTTGGGGAATGACTGAGCAAGCTGTATATGAATGGAATGGAATGCTGTTGTGTTTTAAAAAATGACTAGCAGGCAGATTTCAGAAAAATCTGGAAGGACTACATGAATGGATACAAAGTGAAATGAGCAGAATCAGGAGAAGATTGTACACTGTAACAGTACACATAATGTACACATTATGCAATGATCAACTATGATTGGCTTAGTTCTTCTCAGCAATACAAAGATCCCAGATAATTCCAAAAGACTCGTGGTGGAAAATTCTATCCACATCCAGAAAAAGGACTGATTGGAATCTGAAAGCAGATCAAAGCATACTATTTTCACTTCATTTTTTCATATTTTTTCCCTTTGTTCTATTTCTTTTTTCACAGGATACTAATATGGAAATGTGTTTTACATGATTGCACATACATAACCTATATCAAATTGTTTACTGTCTTAGGGAAGTAGGAGGAATGAAGAAAATTTGGAATTCAAAATTTTATAAAAAGTGAAAGTTAAAAATTGTCTTTACACGTAATTGGAAAAATAAAGTACTGTTAAAAATAAAGAAGAAAAGAAATAGATTTTAAAAGAATGTAACTAGATTTCAAAAAGAAAGATGGTTTGTAATATTTGATAGTTATATAAATTAAAAGTCTTTAGAGCAAATTCTGTCTCGAATGCTTACTAGTAGTCTGACAGTAGACAAGTCACTTATCATCTCTGAGCTTCAGCCAGTCTTCAAAACCTGTAAAGATGAATTTTAGTCTTGTGGAGGAAGTTCCGACCCTAATGGAATCACATGTCTTTGACACATTGAATAAGTTCCCTTTTCTTCCTTTATTGTCACTGCAGTTGGTCAGGCCTTGACTTTATGCTCTTTCAGTATTCAGATGCTTAGCAAGCATCTTCTGAGTGTGATTCTCCAGTGTGGGAATTTTCTGTCCAATAATTCTGAATGTTTAATGTTCAGCTGGAAGGGGGTCTATAGTCTTGAAAAACTGCTTTGTTCTCTTAAAGTCAGAAATTTCTTCTCATTGCTGCTGTTTCCTTATTTCTAATCTGGGGAATGTAATTAATATGGTTTTAATTTCTCAACTGATACTTCTCTCTCTCTCTCTCTCTCTCTCTCTCTCTCTCTCTCTCTCTCTCTCTCTCTCTCTCTCTCTCTCTCTCTCTCCCTCTCTCTCTCTCTGTCTATCTCTCTCACTCTCTCTCTGTCCCTCTCTGTCTCTCTATCTCTCTCTGTCTGTCTCTGTCTCTGTCTCTCTGTCTCTCTCTCTGTCTCTCTCTGTCTCTCTCTGTCTCTCTCTCTCTCTCTCTCTCTCTCTCTCTCTCTCTCTCTCTCTCTCTCTCTCTCTCTCTCTCTCTCTCTCTCTCTCTTTCTTTCTGTCTCTCTCTAGGGCAGAAAAGACCGAAGTTCTAAATGAAGACCTTCTTCAGGTAAGGTAGTTTTTTACTTAACTACCTTAATTCAACACGATTCAACATTTCTGTCCTTCCCCCTCACCATTGACACTTCAAATATTTCTCATAGAAATGTTACTTAAAGTTAGTCATTATTATCATTATTTCTGAATTACTTGGCTACATAGACTTTAAGCTAGAAAGGACTTTAAAGATTATTGATCCAGTAGTCTGCCATCAAATAGGTAGAGTGTTATCATCTTTATTTTATAAGTGAAGTATCTGTGGCTTTTATAAAAGAACTATCTGTGGGATTTAGTGACTTAAACATGTTATTTTCATGCTTGAAATAATAGTGTTATAGAAATTAAAGTCTGAAGTGACTTTCGAGATCACAGACTTGGAGTTGGTTGTTAGGTTAACCCATACCTGAACAAAAAACAATTCTACAGCATCTCTCTAAAATGGTCATCTAGACTATACTTGAAGACTTCTAGTTAGGGACAGTTATAATATGTTCCAAAGTATGCCATTCCCTCTTTGTATAGTTCTAACTGTTAGGAGTTTTTTCTTCTTAACTGATTGTGTGGAGTGTCTCCACTCATAGTGTAATACCCCACTGTCATGGAGAGTGTGTAGAGATCACTCTCTGGGATGCTTCTTTCACTTCAACCTGGTCTCATACTGACAGGTCCCAGAATAAGACCAGCAACATGAAATTACAATCTTGATTCTCTCAGGGTCTTAGATGTTACTCCCTTGTGGAGGAATTCATTTCCCTCTATTAAAAATTTTAGCTTCCAGTCTCCCACTAATATACTTCTGTTCACAAACCAACAACTCACATGATGACATTTTAAAATCTTAACCATAGCCATTTACTTAGCAATAGAGAAAAAGAAATAACATCATATTCATATTAAAGCAAATATAGGATTAATAAATACTTCAGATCCAAATATAAACCTGAGTCACAATCTCCTACCAATGCATTTAGTAGGAGGTGCATTTGGGTGGAAAAGTATGCAAATATAGAAATCTTCCAAGGACATACGAGTGAGTAAAAAACAATGTGCCCTGGGTAACTCACAACTCTGAAACCGTAAAGTTCAGTGTTATCTTTCCGTCTTTAGAAATGTCAACAAAAGTTCCTCGATGAACATAGCTTCTCTGTTGAACAGATACTTCTGCTGCAACACTGAGCCATATTGTGCTAGGTGATAGCTGACTGGGCAAGATGTCTCAGCCAAACTTGTCGTCTCCCTGGTGACAACTGGCTCCTTCCCTACTGGCTATAAAAATCCCTGTGTCTCCTTTATCCTTTAAAAAGCCTTCACTAGATCCATGCCAGCATGTCTTTCCTCCCCTTCTCAGCTATGCCTTGAGAAAACCATCTCCACTTGGTACTGCTACTTGCTTTCTTCTCTTGCTCTCTTATAGTTTTCTGCAATTTGGCTTACAGCTTCATCATTTCTCAGAAATTGCTGTCTCTAAAGTTACCAGTGATTTCTTAATTGCCCGGTCTTATTGCCTCTTCTCAAGCCTTATCTTTTTTTACTTCTGTGTAGTATTTGACACTATTTATAACTTTCTTTTCTTGGACATTGTCTTCTTGGGTTTCTGTGATTATGCTGTCCTTTGGCTATCCTCCTACCTATCAGTTGCTTCTTCCCTATCTTATTTGCTCGATCTTTATGTCAAGTCAACAAGCATTTATTGCCACCTACTATGTTCTAGGCCATAGGGTGAGGGACCTAGGGTGAGGAACCTGAGGTCTGTAGGCCACGTGTGGCCCTCTAAGTCCTCAAGTACAGCCCTTTGACTGAATCCAAACTTTATAGAACAAATCCTTTCATATAGGGGATTTGTTCTGTGAAGTTTGGATTCAAAGGGCCACACTCAAGGATTTAGGGGGCCACATGTGGCCTTGAGGACGTAGGTTCCCCACCTCTGTTATAGGCCTTGCGCTAAGCACTGGGGATACAAAGGTCAAAACAGAAGACACTCACAATCTAATTGTTATGGGAGATGGGGAAAATGCAACCTATAAACTACGTACAAACAAGATATATATATATATATCGATATATATATATATATATATCTTATATATGATAAATTATAGATAACCTCATAGGAAAGGCATTGACATTATTTTTCCCCCACATTCTGCTTTCTTCTTCATTTCCAAATTTCTGTCCATGGCAGTTGATATCAATAGATCTTTCCAATCACCTAGGTTCATATTATTGTCATTCTTGACTATTCTCTTGGCTTACCTCATATATCTAATCCATTGCCAAATCTGGTACTTTTAAGTCACCTTCTCTACTTTCACACAACCACTATCCTAGTTCAGATCCTCATCACCTTTCCCCTGTACTATATCAATAACCTTCAGATTAGCTATCAACACTCAGCTGCCAAATTGATTTTCCTAAAGTGTAGATATGATCATGTCACTCAACTTTTCCTCCTGCCCAAAAAGGATAGGAATTTCTTGATGATAGTTTTAGTTTTATCTTTTTATCTCCAGAATCTAGCAGAGTAATTGACATTTAGCAGACCCTTGACAAACACTTGTTTCATTGATTCTCTCAAAACTGATTTTTGTCTTGCATAATACTTTGTGCATGTTTTATATACTTAAAATATTCTGGCTTTGTATTATGGTCATTTGTATATCCTACCTATTAGACTGTGAGCTCAGTGAGGCCAAGGATGATATTTATTTATTTTTAGTACCTAGTATAATACCTTGCAAATTTTTGGCATTTAATAAATGTTTAATAAACTAAGTCAAAGTAATTTGCAACATAGCTAATAAATAGTAGGCAATAGATTCTTATACCCAATTTGACTCCCAATTCATTGTTTTTTCTATGCTCCTCCTCTTATTTAAAAACAATTTTAAAATAAATGTTTGAAGTAGTTTTAGAATAAGGGATAAATTATACAAAAAGGTTTATGGGCAAAAGAGTAGTATGTTATATATGAGGTCAGATATGGTCACTAAATGCAGTGTTTTTAATAAATTATTTTTCTTTGTTATAAAGGAGAATTAAATCTGGGAGGTATACGTATGAGACACATTTTATGTCAGGAAATGATTCTAATATCAAAATAAAAGGCATTAATGACATATACTTTAAAGGAGGAGTGGTTGGGAAGTAAGTTGTAATGATAAAAAAACCTGAAGCTAGAATCACTCCTTCTTGTTTCTCTTTTAAGTTTTAGGTCTTTCCTCCATTTAACTCAGTAGATCCTTTACTCTGGAGAAATAAGAGCCAAGAAGATCCCCAAATAGGAAAAATTGACTTCAGACCTTTAACCTCACCAACTTCACCCACCTGATATTACCCATTAAAAAAATTTTTTTTGCCTGTAGGTGGAGAAGCGTTTAGAGCTGGTGAAACAAGTATCACATAGCACTCACAAGAAATTGACTGCCTGTCTCCAAGGACAACAAGGGGTAGAAGCTGACAAAAGATCAGTAAGTGACCTATTTCTAAGAATAAATTGAATTTTAGCTTCTAAGACTATGTCAGTAAGCTCCTGATTTATTTCAGGAAGATTATTAGGCTCTTATCTTTTTCAAACCACATAAATTTGTCTCTTACAAAGTTCATTACCCTATTTTTGTAGGATTATCATTCCATTCGTATCCCCATGTCCCTTAGTGTGATGTGTCTGATGTGTAATTTCTACCTTTCCTTTCCCTTACCAGTAACTACTTGGTTCTTTACCTCCACAAAGAAAATGAAAGAAGAGTTTTAAAAAGTAGTAATAACAACAACAGTGTCACTTATTTAAAGAATTATGACTATATCATTTACAAGATTATACCTTTAGTAGCTGCTGTTGCTATCCTACTGTTGTCTCAGTCCTGTGTCTGAGGATTCCATTTACACATAACATCTAAAGGGAAGTGTATGTTAATATTGAGAAAAATGGTTGAATACTGGGCAGACATTTATCTGGAAGAACACTGGTATATGTAGAGTGAGAGCTCACTCAAGCACATACATACACTCACTACATATATATATATATATACATATACATATACATATGTATATATGTATATATATGTGGAGAGGATTTTTTTGTATTTATGAAAATCTGTATGGTTTCTTCAGTGACTGAGTCTGCTGTGTCCATCAAGTGACTTGTCTTTTAGTATTTTGTTGCATGTTTATGCCTGACCAGAGTGAGAATAAATGTTATGACTAAAGTTATCAACTGAGAACAACAGACCAATCAGCTGAGAGAGACCTAGCTACCCTGATCAATACAATGATCCATGGCAGTTCCAAAGAACTCATGATGAAAAATGTCATCCATCATCAGAGAGAAAATTGATGAACTATGAATTCAGGTTCAGCATACTATCTTTCGATTTGTTTTTCTTGATTTTTTTCACAACATGAAAAATGTGGAAGTGTTTTGCATGTGTAATAGGTGTCATATTTCTTGCCTTCTCTATTGAGCAGGAAAGGGCTGGACGAAGGAAGACAATTTGGAACTGAAAATGAAAATTCCAAAAGTAAAGTTATGTGTCAGGAGATAGAAGACTTTTTTTGAACTACACAGATATAAACTGATCAAGGACTTCTCTTTATTCATTTTAGGATTTTTAAAAACCTTTATGAAGAGTTTTCACAAATTTTCAGAACGAAAAAAATGTAGTGATTGTTACTTGTTGTGTACCATTGTCTAGTCAGTAAATACATAGAAGGAACAGTACAGAAAGAGTGCTAATTTCATGAGGCTAATTCACAGGAAGGAGCTCAGGTAAAGGAGGGGAAGGAAACAAGTAAGTGCCTACTATATGCTAAGGTACTCTGTTGAGCACTTTACAAATATTATCTTATTTGATCCTCTTAACAACCATTTGAGGTAAATATTGTTATTATTCCCATTTTTCAGTGAGGAAATTCATGCAAAGGTTACGTGAGGTGCCTAGCATCACACAGCTAATGTGTGGCTGAAATTAAGGCCTTTTTGATACCAGGCTTCCTTTCTATCTGCTTCACTAAACAGCAACTTTTTGACAGCAGATGGTTGTTCTGTTATCACGGTTGGCCTACTGATGGAGAATACCCATGGTAGTTGGTAACCTCTTTTATAGCTTTTCCTACTCCACAAATATTTTCCTAGGGATAAAGGAAGATCTGGAGTTGCAAAACAATTCCTTCTCAAATCTTGGCTTTTTCATCAACCCATTTTTCATAAGGGCATTCAATAGTACTTACCTAACATGCAGGAGGGGTAATTTATTTATTTGTTCTTCAAAATTGCGCCTTTGTCCTTTGTGCATCCCCGTCACCATTATGCTACTTGTCTTTTTCACAAACTCTTTTTCTCTGCTTTTTCCTCTGAAATACAACATTTATCTTTATGTATATTTCAGGGTGATTGGTTTACTTTGGGTTTTGTAGGGGAAGAGTAGGGTGGTGATATTACTGTTTTAATTTTCTGAGCCAATGCAACATCTTTTTAATGATGATTTTGCACATTCAACTTATTGTTTCAGTATGGAATTTTTTCTCTATCAGTAATAGAAACTTCTGGGTAGTTTTTGAGATCTTGCAGTTTTGCTCTAGTGAATACAGCTTTGGGAACACTTCTCACACCAAACTTTTATTTATTTTTCAGAAAAAGTTGCCTTTGACAGCACTGGCTCAGTGTTTAATGGAAGGATCAGCCATCTTGGGGGATGAAACACTCCTAGGGTAAGGTGACATTCTACTCAAGTCCATGCCAAGTCAATAGGGAAGTCCTGAAACTCTATTAAGCATGTTCTATCAATGGTACTTCTTATGTCCTTGAACTTAACCATAGCATAGCAAAGTTCATTGAACAGCTTCCTCAGAAGTAAAACTCAAGAATACTTGTGAGGGAAGGAGGTAATTAAAGTGAATGTGGCCCATTTGAAGATTGGGCTATGGAAGAGGCTGTCTAATACCTGGCAAATGAACCCTTTCTGTGACTATAGGATATGCTATATTTTGTAGGCCATGCAATTCAACACACAATAATAAATGACTATTATTTTTAAGGTGTTGAGGCATATAAAGACAAAACAGAAAAATAGTCCCTGCCCTTACAGAGATTAAATTCACCAGGGTGAGGGGGTAGAAGGTAGAGGGGGAAGAAATGAGTTGACTAATCCCAATCTAGATAATAGGTTTCATTATACTATTTAACCAACTCTTAATATATGCAGAAAAAACCTTAGGTACTAAAAGGGTAGACATTCAAGTATGTTTCTAATATAGAAGAACTTGAATTTACGGTACGTTTGAGCTTTAAAAGATTAAATAAGCTTCAATTCTACAGTCTACATATATTAAAAATCATATGTTCCTTTTAACTTTGCATCCTGTGAATTTTTTTAAGTTGAATGCATCAAAACTTGTGTCCCTAAAAGTAGTACTTTATTTACAAATACATATTGAGGCAGCAAAGGATATTTGCATTAAATATAAATTTTTAAATCTTTTTGACCACCAATTATTTATCACCTCCATAGGTTACTTAAAGGCTGAAATATTTGGAGATATATTCTTTCACTTAGAAATCATTGGAATTAGTAAAATAGAATAAAATAAGTCCTATTTGGAGAACCATTTTCAAGTGTATTTTCCATTTTGAAATATTATTTCACATTTCTAAAAATACTTTAAAATTTACAGACTATTTTTCTCACAAGCCCATAAAGATATAAGTGAGAGAATTTGTATCCCCGCTACACAGAAATAGATACTGAAGCTTAGATTGTTTGACTTGCTCATGGTTACACAGCTAACAGGTGCTGGAGGTAGGCCATCATGCATCTTATCTTTTGGCTTGGCTTTCTTAGCCTCAACAAAAGAGTTTTTTGTTCTAGAACTTGAGGTGGAAGAGGACAGCTCTTCTCTCTTGTATACAGGCAAAAAGAGGAATATGACTGTTTGGTGCATGTTTATTCAGAAGATGTTAGGGCATCTGTCTTTGCCTCCTTAATTCTAGTCACATAGTAGGCCACACTTTCCCCCACTCCCAATATGGGTTGATTTGCTTTGATTCTAGAAGTGAAAGGGAAAGAGTGAATCAGGAAGTGTGATCTCCAGAAAAAGCAAAGTTTTTTGGTGATCTCCAGAAAAATTTTTGGTTATTCATTCCAATGAAGATTTATGCAGCTGAGGTAATGAGCATTCTGGAGTGTTGTCCCTTTCTGTTGACCCTATACTTATTTTGGTTTTGGTTGCGGTTTTTTGCAGGAAGATGCTGAAACTATGTGGTGAAACAGAGGACAAACTAGCCCAGGAGCTTATCCATTTTGAATTACAAGTAGAGAGGGATGTGATTGAGCCACTGTTTGTACTGGCAGAGGTAAGGAACAGGGAGTAAATGGATGCAGTATATATGAGTGGGAGTGAAATAGGCTTGCATTTGAGAACCTCTGCTTCAGAAGTATCCTTACTTCCCCTTTCATCTTTATAGCTTGCCTCCTGACACCAGTACTACAGAAAAATGAATATATTTTTCATGTATGATTTGCCATGCCAAACTTTATTTTTTTAATAGTGATAGTTTGTATTCAGGCAATGAAACATAAAAATATTAGTACTTATTGCAATAATTTCATTTGTGCTAGTATAATTCTGACAAATATTTACCTGATATATAAAAGGGAAACTATTATACATAAAAAAATATTTATGTAGATGATCATTACATATATGATGCAGTCCTGGCAGGAGTCAAGCAGCTTTTACTCCTCCCTGTGGGAGGGTAATCAGTCACTTTCTGTATGGCCATCACAGGGGTACAGCAGAAAGAGATGTGCCTTTAGGATGATCACTTATTGGAACATGTTACTATATATAGAAATCTACTGGCAATGCACTCATGCTGACAGCAACACTGGGGAACATACTGGCACTTCAAGAATTAAAAAGGGCATCTGGATTCTACCACAAGGCAGAGAAGACTCCAGGTTAGATTTAGTTAAGACTTGAGGTTTGGCTTAGAGTTCCAGTTTTTATGTCTACAAGACCATTTGAATTATTGATTAAATATAGAAGATTATGGTTACTAGCCTGGGAGCTCCATGAGGGCAGGAACTATCTCAACTTTAAATCTTCCCCAGCACCAACACAAACTTAATGTTCGTCAAACTGAGTTAATGATTTGACTGGTGGAGAACTTGTTTAGAATGAATTCTACATGCCACTTCAGGCAGAAGGCAATACGGTCTTTAATAGCTCTAAAAATAAAGAACAATTCAAAATGTAAGGATGGCATGCCAAACTTTAGAATATGAAATGATGACTACTCAACTAACAAGTAGATCAGTGTCTGCTAAATAGAAGCCATGAAGCCTTATATGACAGATATACAAATTATTTGCCTTCCCTTCACTTTGCAAAAGCTCTAACTTTCCCACCTGGGGACTTTAGTATCAGGATAAATCTTCTCTATTTGCCTATACCCCAACTACCACTGCCTTCTAAGAAAGGGAAAGGCAGGGAAGAAAGGAAGTAAAGGGAAGGGGAAGGAAGAGAAGAAAGTGAAAGGGAAGGAGAGGAGAGAAATGGAAAAAAGTAAAAGGAAAGGAAAGAAAAAGGAAGGGAAGGGAAGAGAAAAGAAAAGAAGAAGGGAACGAAAGAGAAAAGAGGAAAGGAGAGGGAAAATCATGGCTTTAAACCCTTAAAATAAATCATAATAAATCTTCCTCTCTGTATAACCCCTCCTTCCTCTGTGCCCCACCTTCAGTTTCTCTGTACAGCCTGGTGATTTGTCTGGTGCAGGTAAATGAGTAAATGTTTATTTGTATGTTTGAAAATAAAGAAAATATATTTAGCATAATGACTGGGAATTCCTCACCCAGAGATTAAATAGCATATACTTTTTGGATAGCTGAAAGGGTACTTGGTCTTAGATCATAGTACTAAGTAAACCCAAAGTATATTGCCAATGCCTTATTCTTGATTTCACATCATGCCTGATAGTGAATCCTTTGTATTTAGTGACAATTGCCTTAGATATTTTTTAACATTGTATTAGATATTTTTGAAAAGATGAATAAGTGCTCCATTGTTTGCTTGCTTCTTTAATTTCTCAAATCTTTAGGATTTTACTTATATTGAATTATCCATCTCTAATTGTAATTGTTCCATTGCTTTTCTGCATAGATGAGTATTACATTGTGTAAAGACACTCATCTCAACTTTTGGCTATTGAAATGGAAATATATTTTCTGTTTCCTTAGGATTGGTGTTAAATTTTTAAAGTTCATTTTACTTTCTGATTCTCACTCCCTATTCCATGTCTGCTGGGCCTAGAAATAAATCCTACTGCAGAAGAATCATTGATTTTAAATTGTTCTAAAAGGAAAAAATATAATAAAAAAAACCCCATATGACAAACAAGAATGACTTGTACAAAAATACTAATTTTAGAGTTTCTCTAAAAGGAAAAAAAAGTCCCATGCAACAAAAAAGAATAACTTTATTAGTTTTTTAAGCATAAGAAAGTGTTCATCTTTTAAGAAATGTATATTTTGCTTTAAAAACCATTGTATGTTTTACTTCAAAAAGCTATTTTTCAGTAAAATGAATGGATCTTCATCCTGTTTAATGCAAACCTGCCTGAGATTTATTCTTTTACTTTCTTAGTGATTCAGCTTGAATTACTCCATTTTGGGTCTGCCTACCACCTCATCTTCTCTTTTCCTCTGGAGAGGGTGAGGCTGCACTGTCAAATTGTAGTCATAAAAGACAGAATAGGCCTAACTAAATAAAAAGACCTATATGGAATTTTATTCTGGCAAGCCAGTGAAGTTCGTTTAGCAGACCCACAGTGATAAACCTCATGGATTCATATCCATTGGATTCATTTGGATTTGTTTTTCACTATCAACTTTAAAAAAAGATTTGGATGCCTTTTATTTTTACATCACAACTGTTTCTTAATATGCTCCAAACCTCACCCAACCTCCACTGAACTCTGTTGTAACAAAGAAAAAAGAGTAAATCAAAACCAACACTATTATTTTTTATTATTGCAGGTGGAAATCCCAAATATTCAAAAGCAGAGGAAGCATTTAGCAAAGTTAGTGCTGGACATGGATTCTTCACGAACAAGGTATAAAGGGGATAGTTTTTGGCTTCTGGTTCGTTCACTAGCAAATGATTGTGTTAAGGATACTTCACTGGTGTTTGTCTTGTGTTCATCCTGGACTAAGGTATAAAATGAGAGGCATTATAGTTTTTTAATCTGTTATCATTCTTAGATGTGTAAAGTTCCTTAAGTGCAGCTTTTTTCTTATTGCCTTCCAAAGTCACCAATCTCTTTTTATTTTGTGGTCAAATGTCAAAGGCCTGACATTTCAAAATGATTGGCAACACCCATTTATCAGATGTTCCAAATTATATGTGATCATATTTTTTTTTTCTTGCACATGTTTTCCTGTCCTACTGGCTTGTGTAGGTGCTAGGGTAGGGGAGGAGGGGAGGGTGGAGAGAGGTAGCTTACATGTCCATGAATGTGGATATAGATAATTTGCTATAGGACTTTTGCCCCAATGACTTCCCTTTATTCACCTTGCTTCCTGTTTGATTTTGAAAGAACAACCTGACCTTTGGTTGAATTGATCAAAACCTATGCCTCATCCTGAAATCCTCACTGTCACCCATTATATCCAATCAATTGCCAAAGCTTGTCAACTTTACCCTTAGAATGTCTCTCACATAGACCCCCTTCTCTCCTTTGACACTGTCACCACCCTGGAGCAGGCCTTCATCACTTCAGGCATGCACTATTGTGATAACCTATTGGTGGGTCTCTGCCTGCTGCAATTCTCTCCCTACTACATTCCACCCTCCACTTAGCAGTCAAAGTGATCTTCCTAAAGTTCAAGACTGATCATGTTGCCTCCCTACTCACTTAACTCCCGAGGCTCCCTATCACATCCAGCATCAAATGTAGAGTCCCTATTTGACATTCAAATACTTTCATAATCTATTCTCCCATCTTTCTAGTCTTTTTACACCTTACAATTCCAACCTTCAGGCTTTTTCATCCAGTGACATTGGCTTCCTTGATGTTCCTTGAACAAGACACTCCATTTCCTTACTAACTGGAAACCTTCATGCAGGGAATGCTCTCCCTCTTCATCTCTGCCTACTAGCTTCTTTCAAGTCCCAGCTAAAATCATACTTTCTAAAGGAAGCCTATTCCAATCCATCTTAATTCTGATCCCTTCTCTCCAATGAAAATTTCCAATTTATTGTATTTAAAAATTGTGTTTTGTGATTCTGGCATAAGAGAGTCCTTCCTGGGAGAACATCACCCTATTGACCCTTGCTCTCTACAACTGAGCTCATGGTGTCATGTTCCTCCAGCATAGGTGTGGCTACCAATAGGTGAAGTTCTAGTCCAGATATACAGTTTATGTGTAAGAAGAAGTCCAAGAGCCAACCAGGTACACTGGGGAAAACAACTCTTTAAGGAGTATGGATGCTGAGAATAGCATATAAAAAAATGGGAATCAGTTCAATGCAAAGCTTTTTTGTAAGCAATGGGGAAGAGAGGGAAGAAGAGAGAGAAAAGGGAATCCAGCATGAAACTCAGGTAGACACCCTAATACAGAGTATAACTCACATAAGGATGATGCTGTGTTGGGGAGCATAGAGACACAGGTCCATTCATTAGGGAGGGGGTGCCCCAGCAGAAAGGGGTGCTCCTACTTGAGGAGAGGATGTGCTCCAAACTGCCCTTCTTCAAATGAGGTTCTTATACTTTGCTTTTGGGTGGCCTCTCTGGAGCTGGCCAATTTGTATATGAGGGAGCAGAGCAAAATATTATTTGAGAGGTTTATTTTCAAGGAGAAAAACAAGCTAGTGATAGAAAAAATATTATTTGGGGGACACAGCTGTACTAATCTTTGAAAAATATTATTGTCATTTCCATGAGTATATTCTGTAAGTTACAGCCCTCCCTTAAGGAGAGACTCTTACAGTAGTCTTTGAGAACACTTATGACTAGTACATTAACAAGATCCATCCCGGGCATTGGTAAGTAGACCTTATATAGGCAGCAACAAGAAAGGAGTCTTAACCTAATTTATCATGACCTAATTACCTGTCTAGTGGTCTGGAAAATCCTATAGAGCAAGTAACACCATAAACAAGCATATAGTCTAGGACAAAGCAATGGTTCATAACTATGGCCCAAGAGTTCTCTGACATTCAGCTAAGGTGTCAAGTTCTCTGGCATTATCCCATTCAGCTAAGGTGTCAAGTTCTCTGGCATTATCCATTATCTGTTCCTTCATATGTCTGGTGAGCACCTCCTGCATGTCTCTCAAACATCTATGCATGTCTTTTTTTGGTCATTCCCCAACACTTAACCCCCAGAAGGGCTCTAATACTAATCGAGATGCCCCTAGTCCCCTTTTGTGCTTGGACAAGGACCGGGGGGTTGAGGGGCAAGTTGTGTGGCTTCAATGGAGTTATCTAAGGTGAGGTCAATATCCATGGTAACAAGGGTGCAGGTTGAAATTGCTCAAGGGACACAGTGTGAGGACAAGATATGGATGTAGATAGAGACAGGAGAAGTGCCCAGGTCCACCAGGTGCCCAAAGGGTCCTGAAATTGGCTCTTGTTGATCTAAATGTTCTTGTGTAAGGTGATACTTCATGGTCGAATCCCTGTGGAATATGTTTTTGTGGCTAGGCAGTTGTGGGTTGTATCCACACAAGTATAATTCACATCTCCCAGGGGTCTTGCCCAGTAGATGATGCACCTCTGAGTTTGATTGGGGGCAGGTAATGGGCCTTGGAATGCTGACTGAAAACTCAATCAGTCTTACCCTTACCAGGACAGATTTGTGATAGGCTATATAATAAGGTACCTTATACTTGCATTCCATTATAGTAGTTCAGAGGGGCTGGAGCACTGCAATAAGATTAATTGGAATTTCAATAGATTCTGGACACCATCACTATCTGGTAGCTAGAAAGCTCTGCTGGTTCAGAGTGATAGAACTGTATCCTTCCTTTTGATCTGGAATTCTTGCCCTGATTATTCTTTTATAGGCTTCAGATTGTGCTACAAGCTGCTGCATTTCTAAGATACAAATCACACAACTACTGCTTCCTTTTACACCTACCCATTACTGAATTCACAGGTTACAGATCAGCACTTTACCTAACACTGGAATGCCACTCCTAAATGCAGGTTCCTACCTCATTTTGCCCAGAGCCTGTATACTGTAACTGAGCTGCAGTTTGTTACTTCTTCCTGCAACCTATATAAGTTTGAGCCCTTGTGTGCTGGTCCTGGGACCACTTCTCACCCTATATATCATGCTCTTGGCCAAACCCTCCAGTGGTTCCAGTATCCACAGATCCCTTTTTCTTTTTCTCTGCACTAATTTTGGCTAGAAAAATGAGTGTGATTTTTCTTGAATTTATCTAACAAGATTCAGTCTGATACATTTTCTACATATATTTGAAGAAGTTCAGCAGGGCAGGTGGATTCTTGGGTACTTCTTCCTGCTCTTCCACCATCTTGGTTCCACCTTGTTTCATTATATCTTTACTGAGGTATGATAAGCAGAACTAGATATTATCTTCTGTGCTACATTATGTTCGGTTGTTTCAGTCATATCCTACTCTTTGTGATCCCATTTGGAGTTTTTTGGTAAAGATTCTGGAGTTGTTTGCTATTTCCTTTTCCAGCACATTTTACAGTTGAGAAAATGAAGTAAACAGGGTTAAGTGACTTGCCCAGTGTCATACAGCAAGTACATGTCTGAGGCTGGATTTGAACTCATATCTTCTTTTCTATTTGTTCTTTTTTATGTTTATTTATTTATTTTTAGTTTTTCAACATTCATTTCAACAAAATTTCATGTTGCGAATTTTCTCCTCATCTCTCCCCTTCTCCCTCCCCCTCCCAAAATGCTGTGCATTCTGATTATTCCTTCCCCCAATCTGCCTTCCCATCTATCACACTCCTCTCTTCCCCATCCCCATCTTCTCTCTTGTAGGGCAAGATAAATTTCTGTACCTCATTACCTGTATTTTTTATTTCCCAGTTGTATGAAAAAACAATTCTCAACATTCATTCCTAAAACTTTGAGTTCCAACTTCTCTGTCTTCTTCCCTCCCCCCCCCCATCCCCAATGAGAAGGCAAGCAATTCAATATAGGCTATATATGTGTAGATTTGCAAATGACTGCCATAATAGTTGTGTTGTGTAAGACTAACTATATTTCCCTTCATCCTATCCTGCCTCCCATGTATTCTATTCTCTCTTTTGACCTTGTCCCTCCCCAAAAGTGTTTACTTCTAATTTCTCCCTTCTTCCATTTGCCTGCCCTTCTGTCATCCCCCTGCACCTCACTTATCCCCTTCTCCCCTACTTTCCTGTAGTGTAAGATAGATTTTCATATCACATTGAGTGTGCATGTTATTCCCTCCTTAAAATGGGATGAGAATAAGCTTCACTTTTTCCTTCTCACCTTCCTCCCTTTTCCCTCCATTGAAAAAGCTTTTTCTTGCCTCTTTTATGAAAGATAATTTGCCCCATTCCATTTCTCCCTTTCTCCTCCCAATATATTCCTCTCTCATTCCTTAATTTTATTTATTTAGATATCATCCCTTCCTATTCAACTCACTCTGCACACTCTGTCTCTGTGTGTGTGTGCATGTGTGTGTGTATAATCCCTCCACCTATCCAAATACTGAGAAAAGTCTCAAGGGTTACAAATATTATCTTTCCATGTAGGAATTTAAACAGTTCAACTTTAGAAATTCCTTTATGATTTCTCTTTCCTGTTTACCTTTCCATGCTTCTCTTGGTTTTTGTGTTTGAAAGTCAGATTTTCTCTTCAGTTCTGGTCTTTTCATCAAGAATGCTTGAAAGTCCTCTATATCATTGAATAGTCATTTTTTCCCTTCAAGTATTATACTAAATTTTGCTAGGTAGGTGATCCTTAGTTTTAATCCCAGTTCCTTTGACTTCTGGAATATCCTATTCCAAACCCTTTCATCCTGTAATGTAGCAGCTGCCAGATCCTGTGTTATCCTGATTGTATTTCCACAATATTCAAATTGTTTCTTTCTAGCCGCTTGCAATATTTTCTCCTTGACCTGGGAACTCTGAAATTTGGCCACAATATTCCTAGAAGTTTCTCTTTTTGGGTCTCCTTCAGGAGGTGATTGGTGGATTCTTTCAATATTTACTTTGCCCTCTGCTTCGAGAATATCAGGACAGTTTTCTTTGATAATTTCATGAAAGATAAGGTCTAAGCTCTTTTTTTGATCATGGTTTTCAGATAGTCTTATATTTTTTAAATTGTCTCTCCTGAATCTATTTTCCAGATCGGTTGTTTTTCCAAGGAGATATTTCACATTATCTTCTATTTTTTCATTCTTTTGGTTTTGTTTTGTAATTTCTTGGTTTATCATATAGTCATTAGCTTCCCTCAGCTCTACTCTCATTTTTAAAGAACTATTTTCTATGATGAGCTTTTGAACCTCCTTTGACTTCTGGAATATCATATTCTAAGCCCTTTGATCCCTTAATGTACAAGCTGCTGGATCTTGTGTTATCCTGATTGTATTTCCACAGTACTTGAATTGTTTCTTTCTAGCTGCTTGCAATATTTTCTCCTTGACCTGGGAACTCTGGAATTTTGCTACAATATTTCTAGGAGTTTCTTTTTTTGGATCTCTTTAAGATCCAAGAGAGTTGCTGCTGCCGGTGGGGCCAGGCCAAGTTCCCTTCCCACCCAGGTGAGAGAGCTTTCTCACTGACCTTTGAAGCTGTCTTTGGCATTTATGAGTTGAACAATCTGAGAACCACAGTTGCTGCTGGGGATTCCACTCCCTGAGGCCTGCTCCAGTCCTGTTCCTACTGGTGCTGGTGCCACATTGCCAAGGCTGAGCTCGGCTCCACAGACTGTGCTCCACTCCATGCCCAGTGAAATAGACCTTTTCTGTTGGCCTTCCAGGCTACGTTGGGCTGGAAATCTCTTTCACTTTGTCGTTTTGTGGCTTCTGCTGGTCTAGGATTTTTTTAGAGTAATTTTTTACAGATATTTTATGGACTATGTGGGGGGAACTTCTACAGATCCGTCTTTCTACTCTATCATCTTGACTCTGAACATACCTTCTGAATTCATATCTTCTTTACTCAAGACCTGGAGGCCTATCCACTGCAACACCTAGCTACTCCATGTTTCATCACAGCTTAATATAATCCTACTACATGATTCTAACTTTTGTCAAACTGGTCCACAAATTTACTCTTGAATTTCTTCTGAGGTATGTTCTATCCAATCCAAGTAATGTATCAGCAATTTTCCATTTAGTTCAATGTTTGATTTTCTTTTCAATGGTTTCCTGATCTTAATTTTAAAAAATAATTTTACTTTATTTATTTTAACATCCAATTAAAAATTTTTTTTGAGTTCCCATTTCTCTCCCTCCCTCCAGCACCTCCTTCACTTATTGAAAAAAGACAAGCAATACAATATCAATTATATATGTGAAATCAGGCATATTTCCGTATTAGCCTTGTTGCAAAAAAAATAGCAAGAAAAACATCAAAAAAGTATGCATCAAATTGCATTCAAAGTTTATCAGTTCTCTCTCTCTGCATGTAGATAGCATTTTAGTTTGTGAGTGCCTTAGAATTGGCTTGGAGCATTGTATTGATAAGAGTAGCTAAGTCTTTCACAGTTGATCATCATTATAATGTTGCTATTATTGTGTACAGTGTTCTGATTCTGCTCGTTTCATTTCTCGTCAGTTCATATAAGTCTTCTCAAGTTTTCTAAAACTATCCCCTAATCATTTCTTATAGCACAGTAGTATTCCATCACAATAATATGTCACAACTTGTTCAGCCATTCCCTACCTCATAGACATCTCCTCAGTCTCCAATTCTTTGCCGCCACATAAAGGGCTGCTATAAATATTTTTGTACATGTAAGTTATTTTCTTTATCCTTTTATCTCTTTGAAATGCAGAGGTAGTAGTGGTATTGCTGGTCAAAGGGTATGCATAGTTTTGTAACTCTCGGGGTATAGTTCCAAATTGTTCTTCTTAATGGTTGAACCAGTTCACAGTTCTATTAACAGTGTACTAATGTCCCTATTTTTCCACATCCCCTCTAGCATTTATCATTTTTCTTTTCTGTCATGTTGGCCAATCAAATAGGTGTGAGGTGGTACCTCAGAACTCCTTTAATTTGCATTTCTCTAGTCAATAATGATTTAGTGCATTTTTATGTGACTATGGATAGCTCTGATTTCTTCTGAAAACTGCCTTTAATATCCTTTGACTTTTTTCAATTGGAGAATGTTTATTTTTATAAATTGCACTCAGTTTTCTATACATTTGAAAAGTAAATCATCTATCAGAGCAATTTGGCGCAAAATTTTTTCTATTATTTCCTACTTCTAAATTATACTACATTGGTTTGTTTGTGCAGAACCTTTTTAATTTCATGTAATCATAATGATCTATTTTACTTCCAGTGATCCTCTCTATCTCTTGTTGGTTATAAACTCTTCTCTTATCCATAGATCTGATAGGTAAATTTTTCCATGCTTCCCTAATTTGATTATGATGTCACCCTTCATATCAAAATCATGTACCTATTTTGACTTTATCTTGGCATTGCAATGTTTGTCTGTACCTAGTTTTCAAGAAGCTTTCTTCCAGTTTTCCCAGCAATTCTAGTCAGATAATGAGTTCTTTCTTTAAAAACTTGGATTTTTCTGCTTATCAAACACTAGAATACTCTGGCCACTTACTGCTGTATGTTATGTACCTAATCTGTTCCACTGTTCTACCACTCTGTTTCTTAGCCAATACCAGATTGTTTTGATGGTTGCTACTTTATAATGTAGTTTAAAATCTGGTAACAACCTTCCTTCTCATTTTTTTCATTGATTCCCTTGATCAAGTGTGGGGAACCTTTTTCTGTTGGAAGACTGCATTAACATTTAGCTATAATCAAATAAGGCTTCATTGAAGAAATTTCAGGTAGATATACTTATAAATGTACGTTATTTTGTAAAAATCTAACGACTACATACTTAATGATTTCAAAAAAATGAAAACTATTTGTTAATTTTAAAGTTAACTAACCTTTTAATGACGTTGCTTTTTATTGCAAAGAATTTGACTATTTGACTGCAATATGGAGGTCCACAGTTTCAGTTGATCCTCTAGAAGGGTTATCAGTCATTTGTGACATTAAGGTATGTTGATTTGGGTTAGGTAGGAGAATATAGATTCATAGCAATAAGTGGTTGAAAAGGAAGAAAGTATTTTGGGGACATGTTGCTGAAGGCAAGAGTATTCTACTGCATTTTTTTATATTTCAACTGTACCTTAGTACCAATGACTTTAAACTATCATCTACTGAGAACTCAGTCAGTTCCATCTGTAGTTCTTTAGCTGCCTTGGTGATATCAACTAGTTGAGGCTGAAATGTTGATTTGAGTGTGATGTCATGATTCTCAAAGTCAGTGAATTGATTTTAGAGAATTGTATTCTCCAATGAATAGGTCTATAATAGCTGCATGTTCTTCCAGTGATTTGCATATATCATTTTGCTCAACAGTGACCTTTGCTAACTGGGGAAAATGTTCATCTGAAATTTCCTTTTGAAGAAGTGTTTTGAAAAAAGATAGCTTTTTTCAGAATGTTTGGATTTTTTCCCACATGTCATAGATAGACTTAGTTTTACCTTGCAAAAAAATATTCCAGTCAAGTGTCACTTAAAATAGTAACTTTAGCACAGAGATTTTACCAATGCAAAAAAAAAAAAAAAAAAGAAATGAAAAGAAATGAAAGCATCTGAATCTGTGAATGCTTTTTCTATCTGTGCAATAAGCCCTTCGTGTTTTCCCGTCATGGAAGATTCACCATCTGTACTTACACTCATTACATTTACCAGATTCTCTCTTATCTGACATTTATCTTGAAAGCTGTTGAAGTTATCTGTTCTCTGTGATCTGCTCACAAAAGTCCCCAAAGTGAGTAACTCTTCATAGCAAAGAAAATCTTCTGTTATGACCCAGATGAAGAATAAAACCTACACTGAGTTAGTAGTATCAGTTGATTCTTCCAAAGTAATTGAATAACATATATTTTCCTGTTGAAGTATTGCATGAAGTTGTTCTATTAAGTTGAAGACTAATTCATGCTGCCAATCAAGGTTCTCCTTGAAAGAGGTACTTGTTTGTACTTTGAAAGCATCCCACAGTTTCTACAACGCAATGTTTCACAATTTCTACAACACTGAATGGCTTCCCTTTTTCCCTGAATATATAAGCTACTTCATAAGTTGCTTCAGTGGCATTATTTCCAGGTCTTATTGCTACTTGAAAGAATCATCTTTGCTTTTGCTTTTCATCTTTTAATTTCTGCAATACAACCTTTTGTACCTCTCCCTCTAATTTAAAATATTGGTGGTCCTTATGAGTATTATAATGCTGATGAGCATTAAATTCCTTTAATGTTGATATTGCAATATCACAAAGCCAAAAAACTTATCTTATCTTTAGTAGAAACAAGATAATATTTATATTCCCTATTCTCATTAAAAAATTGGTTTTCTTCCTTCAGTGTTCTCTTGGTCTTTTTTGACATAATGGGGTATTTTGCAGACAGAATCAAAAAATACTGTTGAGTTGTGCAACTATTCACAGATTCCACTTCATACAAAAATACAGTGCACCGTTGTCAAAAGCTGATAACAGATTTGTGTACTTGCCCCCCATAAGTTCTTACCAACCAGCCTCTTGCAATAACTGTCCCAGTAGTTAGAACTAAATAATAAGCATTGCAGATGTCAATTTGGCCCTTATGACTTACTAGTGTTCTAATTGTTCTGGTCAATCTAGGAGGGTTATTTTATTGGAACTTATTTTATTCTTTGACATTTTAAATATGTTCATTTTAAAAAATAAAACAAAAACATAAAAGATGAACAAAAATATATTAATAAAAATAAAAGGATTTGTTCTGTGAAGTTTGAATTCAGTAAAAAGGCCCCAAGTTCTCTACCCCTGCCCTTGATGTTCTTGACCTTTTGTTCTTCCAGATAAATTTTGTTGTTATGTTTTCTAGCTCTAGAAAATAATACTTTGGTAGTTTGATTAGTGTGCCACTAAATAAATTAATTAATTTAGGTAGATTTGTCAGTCTTATTATGTTGATCTGGCCTACCCATGAGCAATAATATATTTTCAACTGCTTAGATTTTTTTTATTTAATTGAAAAGTGGTATATGATTATGTTTGTCTAATCCCTTGTTTTTCCTTGGCAGGTAGGCTCCCAAGTATTTTATGTTGTCTGGAGTTATTTTAAGTGAAATTTCTCTTTCTATCTCTTCCTGCTCTGTTTTGTTGGGAATACATAGAAAGGCTGATGATTTGTGTGGGTTTCTTTTATATTTTGGAATTTTGCTAAAATTATTCATTGTTTCAGCTAGTTTTGAGTTGACAGTCTTAAGTATACCATCATATCATCTGCAAAGAGAGACAGATACTTTTGTTTCCTTACTGACTGTTCTTATTCCTTTAGTTTCTTTTTCTCATCCTACTGTTATAAGCCAGCATTTCTATCAGAGTATTGAATAATAGTGATGATAATGGGCATTCTTGCTTCACTCTTGATCCTATTAGGAAGTCTAGTTTGTCCTCATTACAGATAAATGGTTTTAGATAAATACTTCTTATCATTTTGAGAAAGGCTTCATTTATTCCTATGCTTTCTATTGTTTTTAATCGGAATGGATGTTGAATTTTGTCAATAGCTTTTCTACATCTGCTAATATAATCCTATGATTTTTGTTGGGTTTTTTGATTGGTTTGTTCAGTTATGCTGATAGTTTTTTTCTAATATTGAATTAGTCCTGCATTTCTGGTGAAATCCTGCCTGGTCATAGTGAATGATCCTTGTGATATATTGCTGTAATCTCCTTGATAATATTTTATTTAAAATTTTGCATCAGTATTCATTAGGGAAATTGGCCTATAATCTTTTTTCTTTGTTTTTGCTCTCCCTAGTTTGGGGATTAAAACCATATTTGTGTAATAGAAGGATTTAATAGGATTCCTTCTTTACCTATTTTTTCATATAATTTATATAGTATTTGAATTGATTAAATGTTAGTATCTAAACATAATATTCTATTTGATTAAATGTTAGATGTTTGGTAGAACTTACCGGTAAATCTGTCTGGTCCTGGAAATTTTGTGAGAAGTGAAGAGACCTCATTTACAGCTTGTTCAATTTCCTTTTTTTAAGATTGAGTTATTTAAGTATTCTGTTTCTTCTATTAATATGAGCAATTATATTTTTATAATTTTCATCCATTTTGCTTAGGTTGTCAGATTTATTGGCATATAGTCAGGCAAAACAGCTCTTAATAATTGTTTTGATTTCATCTTCAGTGATGGTGAATTCACCCTTTTCATTTTTGATACTGGCAATTTGATTTTTTCTTTTAAAAAAATAAAATTAGCCAGTGGCTTATCTCTTTTACTGTTTTCCCCCCATAAAACCAGATTCTAGTTTTCTTTATTAGTTCCATGGTTTGTTTGTTTGTTTTTTTTTACATTCAATTTTATTGCTCTCTCCTTCAATTTTTCAAAATTTCTATTTTGGTGTTTAATTGGAGAAAAATTTATCTTTTTCTAGTTTTTAAATTACATGCCAGATTCATTGATCGACTCTTTCTCTTTGTTGTTGAGGTAAACATTTGGAGATATAAATTTTCCCCTAAGTACATCCCACAGATTTTCTATGTTGTATCATTGTTGTCATTATCTTTAATGAAATCATTGGTTATTTCTGTGATTTGTTCTTGGATCCACTCATTTTTGGGGGTTAGAGTATTTATTTTCCAATTATTTTTAATCAATACTTCCAAAACACTTGACTGAATGTAACTTTTATTGTGTTATGTTCAGAAAATGGTGCATTTTATTAGTTTGTCATCATCATCATTATTATTTCTTCTTTCATGCATTTGTTTATGAGGTTTTTGTACGCTAATACAATTTTGTGAAGGTGGCATGTACAACTGAGAAAACATATTTTTTTCTATTCCCATTCAATTTTCTTTTCAGGTCTATCATATCTAGCTTTTTTACAATTCTACTCATTGATTTAAGTTCTTTCTTATTTATTTTATGGTTAGATTTATCTAGTTCTGAAAGTGGAAAGTTGAGGTCCTCCCACTAGTAACATTGTTCTATTTCCTCTTCCATTTAACTTCCTTAACATGGTAACTGCTAAATCTCATGTGATTCTGACTTGAGCTCCAAAGTATTTGAATGGTCCCTTTCTGGCTGCTTTCAGCATTCTCTGCTTGTACACCTGGGAGCTCTGGAATTGGCTATGATATTTCTGGGAGTATTAATTTTGAGATCTCTTTCAGGAGTTGATCAGTGGATTCTTTCAATTTCTATTTTATCCTCTGGATCTAAGATGTCAGAGTAGCTTTCCTTTAAAATTTGTTGATATATGATGTCTAGGCTCTTTTTGTTAATCATATTATCTCTCCTCTACTTTCTCTGTCAGTTTTTTAATGAGTTGCTTAACATTTTCTTCTATTTTTTCATTCTTTTGACTTTTTTGTTGTTTGTTGATGTATCATGGACAGTAGCTTCCACTTCCCAATTTTAATTTTTAAGGAATTATTTTCTTCAGTGAAGTTCTATACCTCTTTTACCATTTGGCCAGTTCTGCTTTTTATGGAGTTCTCTTTTTCATTGAGTCACTGTACCTCATTTGCATTTGGCCAATTTTGTTTTTTAAGGTGTTTTCTTCATTAGTATTTTTTGTGTTCTTTCACCAAACTGTTAATTTCACATTTTTTTCCCATCACTCTCATTTAATTTCCCAATTTATCCTATACAACTTTATTTTATTTTTAAAGTAACTTTTGTTCATTTTGGACTTGTGTCCAATTTGCATTTTGTTCAGTGAATCTTTGCTTATAGCTTTTTCACTTTATTTGCTTTCACGTTTGTGTTTTGATATCCCCTGTCACCATAATAGCTTTTTATGGTCAAGTTCTCTTTTTGTTCATTGTTCCTTCTTTCAGGCTCTTTCTTGACTTTTAACTTTGTGTTAAAATTGGGTTCTGTTTACATTGGGGAAGATGGGGGAGGACGGCCCAAGCTTCAAGTTTTTTGGCACTGTTGTTTTCACTGTTAGTTCTGTGTGTTTGTAAGTTTTTAGTGCTTCCTAGATGATATGATGCAGAAAGAGTTGTGGTCAGTGCTTTCCTAGTCTGTGTTCCTGTCCTTACCCAGGAGGAATCCCTGATCCCTTGTAGCTGAAATTGCTCCTGCTCCCCATATCCTTGCTACCTTGTAACAGCAGGTACTCTTGATCCTTAAGGCCCTTGCTCCTTTGTGACTGCAAGTACTAACATTTCTCTCCATTCTGGAACTGCAATTCAAAAATGGATATGGAGTTTTCAAACAGTATCCAGTCCTGTGTTCAGTGCCAGTGCAGAGGTCCCCTATAATCTCTTTCTGATCACTTTTCCAATCCCCTTACATTTTTTGGACTGAGAGCTCCCAAAGCTCCTGTTGATGCTGTTGTTACAATCTCCAAGGCCCAATGCCAATGTTACCACCTGTGTACTCTGAGCCAGCCCCTACATCAGTGTCGTAGACCTCTCCTTCCAAAGTCCTAAGTGGTCTTGGTCTGGAAAAATGTCTCGCCTCAATCTTTTGTTGCCTGTGCCACTAAAAAATTCTATTTATGGCATTATTTACTTTCTTTTGAGGGAAATATTTGTGGAGAGCTGGACTGTAGTGTTTCCTCTACTCTACCATCTCGTCTTCACTTCCTATTCAGTTCAATATTAAGCACCTACTAAGGGTAATGCATGCAGTACTTACCCTCTAATAGCTACTTAGTACTTAGTTCTTACCCTCTAATAGCTACTAGGAACATATTATAAATAACAAACAATAAGCAATTATTTACCACCTGCAATACGCCAGGAACTAAACTAGACACTAGTTTGGTTTGTTTTTTTTTTTTTTTACAAAAAATATAGGGAAATTCAGAAGCTGCTAAACAAAACAAAACAAAAAATTCTATGGAGTTTACCAGCAGGGTAATTTGTCTTTCTCTAAGAAGGCAACATTTAACTCCATCAGAAATAAAATGCAAGCAAAGATTAGAGAGATCCAGGATGGCTCAGTAAGAAGGCACATGGTATACAGTTTTATGCTGATAACAACAATCCAAAGCACTTCTGTGAAGCCCTGGAGGCTATTGAAAGGCCAAAGACCTCTAGTGTATCTCGGCTACTCATCACTGATGGAGCTGCACTGATCAGTGATAAGAACATGATTGTGGACAGATGGATTGAACACTTCCATAGTGTAATAAACAGACCATCACCAGCCAATACTGAAGCCACTGATTGCATATCTCAGGTTGAAGTCAGTTCCTCTCTAGCTGGACTTCCACCTGAACGAGAGGAATATATAATGTGTCAAAACACCTTGTGCTGATTCCATTCCAACAGAGATCTACAAGGCAGGAAGCTTCTCATACAGAACCTGATTGAAATTTTTCAGGTTACATGGCAAGAGATGGTTATCCTTCAGGAGAGCAAGGATGCCTCTATGTTCATCTCTACAAAGGAAAAGAAAACGGACTGAGCTGTGACAATCACAGCAGGGTCTCTCAGTCATTGATGGCAGAATTCTTGCCAGAGACCTTTTTAATAAGCTTACCTTTAATCTGGAAGATGATCATCTACCCAAGTTCCAGTGTGACTTAAGAAAGGGCTGAAGAACATGATGTTTGCTGCCCAGCAACTCCCAGAGAAATGCTAGGAGCAGAAAAGAGGTTTGTACACAACATTGATTAGCCTGATCAAAACCATTGATTCTGTCATGCAGGAGGACTTCCAGAAGATCATAGTGAAATTTGGTTGCACAGAGAAATTCGTCAGTATTGTATACAAGTTTAATGATGGCAAACTTGCACAGATTCTGGATCATGGATGTTGCTCTCATACTTTTTCCAATCAGCAATGGAGTGAAGCAGGGCTATGTGCTTGCTCCCTCGCTTTTAGCATGATGTTTTCAGTGATGTTGTCAGACACCTTCAATGAGGACAAAAATGGCATCAAGGTCAGCCTCTGCACTGACAGTAAATTATTTAATTTGGAAAGGCTACAGACCAAGTAGAGGAAGAGTTAGCACATGACTTTTTATTTTGCAGATGATTGTACACTTAATGCTGCTTCTGAAGCTGAAATGCAACAGAGAATGGATCAATTCTCTGCTGCTGTGCTAATTTTGGCCTAATTTTGGTTAATACAAAGAAAACAGAGGTTCTCTGCCAACTGACCCCACACCATCTATACACGGAAACATCAGTTACACCAAATGAAGAAATTTTCAATGCTGTGGATTAGTTTACCTAAGGTTTCTAAAAGGTGGTAGGCAGGATGGAATATATTTGACATGGAAATGAGAGCTGAATGATGACTTTGGTGACTACTTGATAGGTTAGTTTGCTTGTGAAATACATCACATGAATGAGAATAATGTAAAGTAAGTCTGAAAACATAGGCTAGAATAACATTATGATGTTTACTATATGCATGACTATAGGCAAGCCACTTAACTTACTTGGCCCTCAGTTTTCTCAACTGCAAAATGAGGACAGTAAAGAAGATGGACTTTTGGCTCTCTTCTAAATCAACATATGTGATGTTATGATCCAAGTAGTTTGTATTTTATCCTGGAGATCACAGTGAATGATTAAAGATTTTAGATCAGGGGAGTAAAGACATTGTAAGAATTCTGCTTTAGGAATAGTTTTAGGAATTGTATAGAGAATGAATTGAAGTGGGAATAGACTAAAAGTAGGGAGACTAATAAGGAAACTTGCAGTACACCAAGCAAGAAGGAGGATCTGAACTAGGGAGGTGATCAGTGATCTACACTTTTATTTTGGTCAGACTATTCTTTAAATATTATCTTCAGTTCTGGTCAGTGGATTGATAATATATATAATGATATAATGTATAATAAAGGAATTAGGCTGTGAATGTAAAATTTATGATTGATTATGAGGATGGGAATAGGAGAGAAGAAAAAGACAAAGATAGCAGCAAAATTTAAAATCTGAGTGATTAGAAGGATGAGGTACCCTCAACCTAAGGGTAACTAAACCCTTGAAGTTTAGAGGGATTAATTTAGGAGTCTATGATAAATTCCATTTTGAGATTCTAATGGGAGGCTCAGGTGCAACTCCTGAGTCAATAGATTCTGGCATACTAGGTTCCCTCAGTGAGGAGGCTTTCAAACTCAGTCCATGAGAGGGCATTGTTGGGGTACCCACTCTTACTCTTCAAGCTATTGTGTCGCTGCCTTTAGACCACTGTTTATTTTAGTACCTCTCACTTGTCTTCTCCAAAAAACAATTTCTGAAATTGAACTTTACGCATTATCTTTGTCAGTGTGGGCTGAGGGATAGATAACATTGAATATATCTGCAATTTCTTTCTCATCCCTAAGCGTACCAAGTGTCAATGATTCTTTACATGACCTCCACTATTTGGAAAATCCAATAAGGATCTTTTATTATCTATTTTAGAGTACTTTGTAAGGTTGTTCTCAGATTCTTTTTTTGAATTATACTTCGTTTGCATTTGACCTGAAAGTACTTCCCTATATTCCTTATTTGTGACAATATCTTTATATTCGAAAACAGCTCTTTCTCTATAGAATAGCCTTTGTAATTTAGATATTCAGTGTACTATGGAACTTTTTGAAAGCATCTATTTATTTTCAACTTTAGTATATATTTGTTCTAATCTTCTAATGCTTAAAAAAATTAGTTTCCAGGGATCCAATCTTTTGCTTTTATCCAAGAGAAGATAATATGATTTTGTGATACTTCTATTTTCTAAAATTTAATAACATATAGATTGCTTTGCTTTTTACTCTTCTTCTAGAGTGGTGCCTAAATCTGATTAATTTAGAGCTCTTTCCTTTGTAGTATCATTTTATACATGAATTTATACTCTAGAATTATTTAGAATACTGCTATGAAATAGGAAGTCCTTCAGAGAATATCATTCTAGAGAACCTGTATTTAAATTTTCTACTTAGAAGACTGTGTTTGTCCTCTGGAGTCTTCCACTTTGAGCATATAATTGGTACCCAGGCCAACCAGGGATTTATCAAATTTCTCTTTTCTCAGTAAGTACCTAAAGGTCATATGAAACAATGACTCAAGGGTCTAAGGTTGTTGAAAATTACCTTAAAAAATCTATTTCTGTGTCAGAGCCTGCTTTTCATCTACTTACTCATGTAGAAAGATGTATCCCTAGAGTTCATGCTTGCCCCTCCTTCCAACCTAAACTGTAAGACTGGAATAATATTCGCAATATTCTTTGGAAAAATGAGTAGAGATAAATTTTTGACATATAATGGGAAGTCCTTTCTTGGAATTGAGTCTAGAGCTTGCAGTGTGATGACAGGCAACTAACTGAAATTAGTGGACTAAAAAGCCATAAGTTTTCTTGGACAGATTTCAATTTTTTAAAAATATGGGACTGAAGAGGAAAATTATGAGAAGATTGTCCCAGTATGCCAGTGTGATTTCTTGGTTGATGGTTCTAAACTAGTTTTGTCCCCTGCAATGCTAGGTAGCTTCAGTGGTAAATACTATTTTTCTGATAAGCCTATCTGCATCGTATCACAAAATGAAATGAAAGGCCTTGGAGTATTAAAGATAGATGTGTATTCCATAAATCTTTCCTCCAGGCTAAACATCCCCAGTGCTTTTAGCCAAGTACCTTATGGCATAATTTCCAGTTCCTTTATCATTCTAATCACCCTGCTGGTGGATAAACTCTGACTTGTCAGAGTGCTTTCTAAAATGTGGTACCCAGAACTGAACAGTTTTTCACTTGGTCTGTCATGTTCAATTCTTCATGATCCCATGAATTATACTGTCCATGGGATTTTCTTGGAAAAAATATTGGAGTGGTTTGCCATTTCCTTCTCCAGTGGATTCAGGCAAACAGAGATTAAGTAACTTACCCAGGGTGGTTGTTAGTCCTTCTTCTCAAAGAGCACTGTGACCTCAAGGAGGTTTGCCATGACGTGCAAGTGAATAGGATTTAAGTATGGGAGGACTATACAAAGTCATCAACCTCACTTTCTCCTCTGGAGCCACCTGAGTCCACTGGCCAGATATAGACCAGGACAACTGGAGATGGCTCAGGATGTAGTGGGGGACATTTGCCTTTTCAAACTAAGGTCTTTAACAGGTCTCAATTTGACTAAGGCAATGCCTATTAAGTGATTAAGGCTTAATAAGAATTGAGGCAAAGAATTACCACTTTACCTAGTCAAAAATTAAAATAAATAAATGATTTTTAAAGATCAATTTGGGAAGGGAAGACCCTCAGGGTTTCTGGCCAAAATAGAAACAGTTACTATGTACATTTATTCAGAGCCAATCTGGGTCCTATTTGGGTCATTGTTTATGATTAAGTAGGAATTGGCCTTGGACCTGTTGTTAGCCAATCAATGAGAGGTAGAGGTCACACAACTAGTAAGTGACTGAGATTGGAATTAAATTCAGATCATCCTGACTCTAAATCCAGAGTTCTATCCGCTCACCAGAACTAAAGATAATATCCCAAGTATACTCTGAAAAGAAAGTAAAATGAGACTATTATCCTCATATTCTAAGCCATTATGACTCTTTTCATGTACCCTAAGTTTACATGACCTTTCTTGACTGCTATGTTACTGCTATTCAGGGAAGCTCAATGGCTTCATGGATAGAACACTGGTTCCAGAGTTAGGAGGACCTGTGTTAAAATCTGGTCTCAGACGCTTGCTAACTGTGTTGACTTTATCTTATTTGCCTCAGTTTCTTCATCTGTAAAACAAAATGGAGAAGGAAATGACAAACCACTCCATTGTCTTTGCAAGAAAACCCCAAAATGGGGTCATGAAGAGACAGACATGACTAAAATGATAGAACACCAAGAACAAAATTGTTGCTGCTATATTTCCACATTGACCTTAAAATTCATCAATATCTCCTGGTTTTTATTCTTTCACATGAATTATGTTGTCTAATGAAACCTCTCACAGAGTCTGTTTGTGAAACTGATTTCTGTGAAACCAAATAAAGGTCTTTATTTTTATCGCAATTAAATTTCATCTTTTTCAAGTCAATCTAGACATGTTTGGACCTTGAATTTCTCTTCCAGGTTATTAACCCTCCCTTTCAATTCTTTATCATCTACAAATTTAATGATCACAAATTCTTTGGTGTCATGAAAATTAATAACAAAAATGCCAGAAGAACAGGGCCAAGAACAGTTTCTGGGACATTTTAATAAAGACTTTTCTCTAATTTGCTATTAAAGCATTAATAATTTATCTTTTGGTTCAGTCATTCAACTGTACCATCTCTAATTCAGTCTAAAAATATCAGGAGACACTTTGTCAAATGCTTTGTTGGACTTTAAATGTACTATGTCTACATCATTCTCCTGTTCTACTAGACTAATAACTTTATTTTTTTTTTAATGAGGAAATGTCAGGACAGAGCCAAGATGGCAAAATGAAAGCAGGGACTCACCTGAGCTTTCCCATAAATTCCTTCAGGTATCTCTAGGGAGTGAATATGAACAAATTTTAGAGCAGCAGAATCCGTAGGGAAACAGAGTGTGGCATATTTCTAGCCCAAGAGAGCCTGGAGGGTTGATAGGAAGGATGTGTTTCACCAGACTGTGAGAGGAGCACAGAGTGCCCAGGTTGCACCAGCACAGACTCAACCACAGTGAGGCAAGTGTACTGAATCACTGGCAGCAGTGGTTATTCCCAGACTTCTCAGCACAGGATGGGGGTCCACTGGAACTGAGTGAGAAAGAAGTGCAGTCTGGTGCAGGGCCTGTAGCAGCAGCAGCAGCAGCTTCTCTTAGGGCTATCAGCCCACAGACTGAATGATTGAGTCACCTGTTTAAACTTCTGGGAACCAAGATGGCAGAGTAAAGAGTAAGTCACTCCCACCTTCCCTTCCTCATCTTGAAAAAAAGCAAATAATATTGCCTGAGGAAAAATCCTGGAAATAGTGGAGCCAGCAGAAAGGACAGGATAGCCTTTTAGCTCAGGAAGCTAGGGGGATTAACTGGAAAAGTCCTTCTTGCTGTTGCTAAAGGAAACCAGTACAAGATGGGAGGCAACCCAGCAAGCCCCACCTCAGCAGACCAATGGGAGATCCTGAGTCTCAGGTTGGTGGATCCAGAAAGCGCCAACACCAGGACCCAGGCATGCCTTTGCACAGCCAGGGAAATTGGAAAACAACAGCACAGACAGGTATCCACCAGCAGCTGAGCCTACCTGTGCTCTAGTGCATCCCTAAGGGATGAGGAGACCTCCAATGACCATACCACCTCTCCCCAACACTTCACACAGCAAGCTACCATATAACTCCAGGAAAACCCAGAAAGACCCTAGCATTGGTGCATACCAACCAGCTCCAGCTCAGCACCAGGTAAACTACATCATTATATAGCTTCCATCTGCTAGCACCAGAGACCAGAGAATATAAGCCAGTAACCAGGCCCTTGCCCCCCAGTACAAGAACCCTCTGTGCCCCAGAAGCATAGATCCACTTTAAAAGCCAGGAAAAATGCAATCATGATGAGCAAGAAGCACATTAGAAAAGCAAAGACCATAGATTTTTACTATGGGGACAGGAAAGATCAAAACATGAATTCAAAGACAACAGCACTGACACTATACCCACATCTGAAACCTCAAAAGAAAATATGAACTGATCTCAAACCCAAAAAGCTTTTTTGGAAGATCTTAAGAAGGACTTTAAAAGTCAAATTAAAGAGATAAAAGAAAAAATTATCAATTCTTTTAAAAATACAGTGGACAAAATGGAAAAAATTCACTGAGGAAAACAACTCCTTAAAAAGTACAATTTGCTAAATGAATAAGGAGGTACAAAAGCTAACTGAAGAAAGCAATTTGTTAAAATTGGAATTGAGCAAGTAGAAGCTAATGATTCTATGAGGCTTCAAGAATCAGTCAAACAAAATCTAAAGAATGAAAAAATAGAAGAAAACATAAAATATATCATTGTAAAAACAACTGATTTGGAAAATAGATCCAAGAGAAATAATCTAAGAATTACTGGTTTACTGGAAAGTCATGATGAAAAAAAGAGACTGGACAGTATCTTCCAAGAAATCAGGTTCAAGGATGAGCTACCCATTAAAATTGAGCATAATCTTTCAGGTAAGGATATGGACATTCAATGAAATAAGGGACTTCCAGACTGTCCTGATGAAAAAGGCAGAGCTCAATGGAAAATTTGATCTTCAAATCTAAGACTCAAGAGAGGCACAAAAAAGTAAACAGGAAAAAATCTTTTTTAGAACCATGTTATTCAATAAGGGCAAACTGTTTATATCCCCACATGGGAGGATGATACTTATAAATCTTGAGAATTATGTTTTTATTATGGCATTTAAAAAGGATATATGTAGACAGACAGTGTGGGTATAAATTAACTGATATGATTATAAAAAATCTAATTGAGGCATACATTAATGGGAGAAGAGAAAAGTAGGAAGCAGAAAAAGGTAAAATTCATCACATGAAGAAGGATACTAGAGGGAAAGAAGGGAGGAGATGAGCATTGTTTGAACTTTACTCTCATCAGAGTTGATACAAGGAGGAAATAATACACTCAGTTAAGTTCTGAAATCTAACTTGCCCTACAGGTAGTAAGATGGGAAAGGGAATAGAAAAGGGATGGGGTAGTTAGAAGGGAGAGAAGATTGAGGGGGCAGTGGTCAAAAGGAAAACTCTTTTGAGGAGAGTAAGAGAGAAGGGAGAAATAAAAGAATAAATGAGGGTGTTGAAATAGGATGGAGAGAAAGACACATAGTAATCATAATTGTGAATGTGAATGGGATGACCTCTCCCATAAAATGGAAGCAGATATCAGAATGAATTTAAAAACATAATCCTGTAATGTGTTGTTTATAAGAAACATATTTGAAACAGGGAGATACACATGGGGTAAAAGTAAAAGGCTGGAGTAGAGTATATTATGCTTTTGCTAAAGTAAAAAAAGCAGGAGTAGCCATTCTAATCTCAGACAAAGAGAAAGCAAAAATAGATCTAATCAAAAGAGATAAGGAAACTGTCCTGCTAAAAGGTACCTTAGACAATGGAGTAATATCATTACTAAACATATGTACAAGGTATAGCATCCAAATTCTTAGAGGAGAAGTTGAGGGTTACAGGAAAAAATAGACAGCAAAACTATACTGGTGGGGGACCTTAACTTCCCCTTCTCTGGACTTGATAAATCTAACCTCAAAATAAATGGGAAAGAAGTCAAGGAAGTGAATAGAATTTTAGAAATATTAGATATGATAGACCAGACCTCTGGAGAAAATTGGGGATAGAATGAATATACCTTTTCTTCGCAGTACATGACACATGCACAAAAATTGACTGTGTAGTTAGGCATAAAAACCTCACAATCTGGTGCAGAAAGGCAGAAATATTAAATGCATCACTTTCAGATCATGATGCCATAAAAATTGCATACAATGAAGGGCCATGGAAAGAAAGACTAAAAATCATTTGGAGCCTAAATAACCTAATGCTAAAGAATGAGTAGGTCAAACAACAAATTATAGAAGCAATCATTAACTTCATCCAAGAGAATGATAATAATGAGACAATAAACCAAAACTTTTGGGTTGCAGGGAAAGCAGTTCTTAGGTGAAGTTTTTTATCTCTGAATGCTTACATGAATAAAATGGAGAAAGAGGAGATCAATAAATTGGGCAGGCAACTGAGAAAGCTAGAAAAAGAACAAATTAAAAACCCTGAATTAAATACCAAATTAGAAATATTGAAAACCAAAGGAGAGATTGATAAAATTGAAATTTAGAAAACTATTGAACTAATAAATAAAACTGAGAGCTGGCTTTATGAAAAAAACAATAAACTAGATAAACATTTGGTTAATTTTATTAAAAAAAAAGAAAGAAGAAAATCAAATTACCTGTATCAAAAATGAAAAGGGTGAATTCACCACCAATGAAGAGGAAATTAAAGCAATAATTAGGAGCGATTTTCCCACTTTATATGTCCATAAATTTGACACTCGTAGTGAAATGGATGAATATTCACAAAAATATAAATTGCCCAGATTAACAGAAGAGGAAATAAAATGCTTCAATAACCCCACTTCAGAAAAAGCAATTGAAGAAACTGTCAATGAACTCCCCAGGAAGATATCTCCAGGGCCAGATGGATTTACAAGTGAATGTTATCAAACATTTAAAGAACAACTAATTCCAATACTATATAGATTGTTTGGGAAAATTGATGAAGAATGAGTCCTACCAAATTCTTTTTATGACAAAATATGGTACTGATACCTAAACCAAGAAGAGCCAAAACAGAAAAAGAAAATTATAAATCAATTTTCCTAATGAATGTAGATGGAAAAATTTTAAATAAAATATTAACAAAAAGATTACAGCAACTTTTCAAGAGAATAATATACTTTGATCATGTAGGATTTATACTAAGAATGCAGGGCTGGTTCAATATAAGGGAAACAGAGTAATTGATCATATCAGCAACAAACTTAACAGAAATCATATGATTATCTCAATAGATGTAGAAAAAGCTGTTGCAAAATAAAAAACCAATTCCTACTAAAAAACACTAGAGAGTATAGGAATAAATAGAGCCTTCCTTAAAATGATAAGTAGCACCTACTTAAAACCTTCAGCAAATATTATATATCATGGGGATAAACTAAGGTCATTTTCAATAAGATCAGGGATGAAACAAGGATGTCCATTTTCACCACTGTCATTCAATATGGTACTAGAAATGTTAGTTTTAACAATAAGAGAAAAAAAGAAATTGAAGGAATTAGAATAGGCAAAGAAGAAATTATGTTATCACTCTTTACAGACAATATGATGATATACATAGAGAATCCTAGAGAATCAAATAAAAAACTACTTGAAATAATAAACAACTTTAGAAAAGTTGCAAGATATATAATAAACCTACATAAATCATTGACATTTCTATATATTACTAACAAAGTCTAACAGCAACAGATAGAAAGAAATTCCATTTAAAGTTACTGTAGATATTATAAAATATTTTGGGGTCTGCCTGTCAAAATAAAACCAAGAACTATATGAACACAATTACAAAACCCTTTTCACACAAATAAAATCAGATATAAATAATTGGAAAAACAACAGTTGCTTGTAGGTAGGCTGAACTAATATAATAAAAATACCAATTCTACCTAAATTAATTTACTTATTCAGTGCCATACCAATAAAACTACCAAAAAATATTTCATAGAACTAGAAAAAAATAATATCAAATTTCATCTGGAAGAATAAAATGTCCAGAACATCCAGGGAATTAATGAAAAGAAATGCTATGGAAGGTGATCTAGCCATACCAGATCTTAAATTGTAATATAAAGCAGCAGTCATCAAAACTAATTGGTACTGGCTAAGAAACAGAGAGGTAGACCAGTGGAATAGGTTAGGTACTCAAGACACAGAAGTCAGTGATTATAGCAAAATACTGTTTGATAAACCGAAAGACCCCAGCTTCTGGGATAAGAACTCACTATTTGAAAAAAAATGCTGGGAAAACTGGGAAATAGTATGGCAGAAACTGGGCATAGAACATCATCTGACACTGTATACCAAAATAAATTTCAAACAGATACACATTTTAGGTATAAAGGCTGATACTATAAACAAATTAGCAGAACAAGGAATAGTTTATCTGCCATATTTATGGAGAATGGAGGAATTTATGACAAAACAAGAGGCAGAGAACATTATGAAATGAAAATGGATAATTTTGATTACATTAAATTGAAAAGTTTTTGCACAAACAAAGCCAGTACAACCAAGATATGGAGAGAAGCAGAAAACTAGAATTTTTGCAACCAGTATGTCTGATAGAGGTCCCATTTCTAACCTGTATAGAGAACTGATTCAAATTTACAAAAATACAAGTCATTCCCTAATTGATAAATGGAGCAGGCAGTTTTCAGAGGAAGAAATTAAAGTTATCTATAGTCACATGAAAAAATGCTCTAAATCACTATTGATTAGAGAGATGCAAATCAAAACAACTCTGAGGTACCTCATCACACCTATCAAATTGGCTAACAGGACAAAACAGGAAAATGATAAATGTTGGAACACTGATTCATTGTTGGTGGAGCTGTGAGCTGATCCAACCATTTTGGAGAACAATTTGGAACTATACCCAAAGGGCTATAAAAATGTGCATACCTTTGATCCAGCAATACCACTTCTAGGCTATATCCCAAAGAGATCATAAAAATGGGAAAAGGTTCCACATGTACAAAAATATTTATAGCAGCTCTTTTTCTGGTGGGCAAAAACTGGAAGTTGAAGGGATGCCCATCAACTGTGCAATGACTGAACAAGTTGTGGCATATGAATGTAATGGAATACTATTGTGCTATAAATAACGATGAACAGGCAGACTTCAGAAAATCATGGAAAGACTTATATGAAGTGATGCTGAGTGAAGTGAGCAGAACCAGAAGAACATTGTTCACAGAAACAGGCACAGTGTGAGATAGACTTAGCCCTTCCCAGCAATGAAAGGACCTAAAGCAATTCCAAAGGACTCATGATAATAAAAGCTATCCACATCCAGAGAAAGAAGTATGGAGTCAGAAGGCAGAGCAAAGCAGACTGTTTTCTTTTTTGGTCTGTTTTGTTTTTTTCTTTCTCATGGTCTCTCCCATCCATTATAATTCATCTATTAAAAATGATTAATATGAAAATGTGTTTAATAGGAATGTATGTGTAGGGCTATATCAGATTGCATGCCATTTTGGGGAGAGAGAGGGGCTGGAGCGGGAAAAAAAATTAAAGCTTATGGAAGCGAATGTTGAAAACTAAAAATAAACAAATTAATCAATTTTTTTTTTAAATTAGGAAATGTTAGTCTGGCATGTCCTGATTTAAATGAAGCCTTGTAACTATTTTGTTTTTTTCCTTTCTATTCACAAACCATCCACATTCTAGAATGTTGATAGAATAAAATCTTAGCTCCCTGCTCATTTGTAGACTGCACCATTTTCCCTTTTTTGAAAACTGAGACTTTTGTCTTTTTCCAGTACTATGCTGTTTCTTTCTCAGCATAATTTCTCAAAGATCACCTACTGAGCAGTCACATCTCTGTGTTGTTTCAATGTCCTAAGATATATTCCTTCTGAATCTGGCCACTAGAATTCACTGAGGGCAGCTAATTACTCTTCTCTTTTCTCCTTAATCTTTTTTGGTTTCAACTTCTTTTAATCATTTTTATTTTATAGACTTTCTCTTTGACAGAGAAATCAGAAAATAAGACTTGAACAGTTCATCCTTTTCCCTGCCTTCCATTATTGGCCCATTATTCTGCTGCTCTTTTCTTCAACCTGCCATTTTCTTATATAGAACCCATTTATTTTCTTTAGCATTCATTGAAAGCCTTAATAAGTTTATTCTCAGCTTTAATATCCTTGATTTTATTCATCATATGTCAGTATTTTCATTATTCACATTACCTTCCCTTGCTTCCGTCTTCTCTATGTCTGTTTTAAATTTGTTCATCATTGAGCTTCCTATGCATCTACATTGGTTTCTTTAAATTGATTCTCTTTTCCTTCATCAGTAGAATTATATGGGTTTATATTATTAGAACTTTAGTCTTAGAAATTGCCCATCCCTCTTGGGTCTAATTCCCTGCTAGTATTTTAGGCCATTGGCTCTTGCTATCCTCTCTATGACCTCTTTTCTCATAAATCTAGTGTGTATCTCATTATGCCAAGCTCCTTTTCTATAACAAATTCTAAGAGAGAGTGACAGTTTCTTCCCATGGTTTTTATCATTTCTATTTTAACAGCCAGTTTATCTTTTGATGTCAGAATGAGATCCACATGGCTTCTTTCCATGTCGCTTCTTTTACTTTTTGAAGGATCATTGTTGTGTTCGTCCTTCATTTTTGAAGAAGACCATGACATCAGAGAGACTTGACTTGCCCCTGATTTTGATTTGAATGAGGGAGGGCTGGGCAAAGTCTCTTCCTGAGCCATCTAGATCCAGTGACCAGATATTCATCAGGATGACTAGCGATGGCCCAGGATGCAATGGGAGACAACCTATTGTTGTCCAATCTATGGGTTTCAGACTGCACTGGGTTAAAGGTTTGGGGAGAAAAAAAAATAAAAGAAGGAAGAAAGAAAGAATGAAAGAGAGAAAGGGAGGGAACAAGTAAGGAAGGGAGGGACAGAGGGAGCAAGAAAAAGAAAGAAAGAAAGAGAGAGAGACTGAAAGAGAGAGAGAGAGAGAGAGAGAGAGAGAGAGAGAGAGAGAGAGAGAGAGAGAGAGAAACCAGTAAAGTCCAAGTTAACTGGGTAGTCTCTGGCCAACTAAATTTACCTTCCTTTGGAGAGGAGAAGGAAAGGGAGAGGGACACAAAGGGATGAGTTGAGTGACCTAGGTAGAGAGGATCATTAATACAAGGCAAGAATCTATTGAGTTTTGAGTGAAGGGCTCCAACAAATATCAGCATAGTTGAAGTCCCTAACTATACTTTTGTGCCAGGTTTGTGAATGCTTTTAGAAACCTTGTGAATTTCCATCTTTTTTGTCCATCAAAATATTCCTTTTGTTTCTCTCTACATCTGTTCTTTAATATTTTCCCCCTTCTCTGAATCCCCCTTATTCTGAATTTTCTCACATAAGTATAATTTCTTAATATATAATGCTATTCTATTGTCCATTTGACCTGTTCAGTTTCTTTTTAAATGTCATATATCTTTCAGTATTCATACTGGTATTTTAGCCATAGGATCATCACTCACCCTCATTCAAAAGGTATGGAAACTGAGGTCCTGAAACATTAAATGATTTTTCCAAGATCACATAGATATTAAACAGAAAAGGGATGAATAAAATGTAGGTCTTATGATTCTAACTCCAAATACTCCTGCACTGTATGGCAGCCAATATAATGAAACTCAGTTTTGTCTTTTGAGATTGAATGTAATAAATCAGATTGTATTATGCTCTTTAATTCATCCTGTTTATTTTCCATATCCAAATGCTACAAATTTTATATAGAGATTGTGATTTTTGAAAACTATTTAGCTTTTTAAATATTTAATTTAATTTTTAAATATTTAATTTAAATTTTTAATGGAAATAAAAAAATGACAGAAAACAAAGAAGGATTATAGGTGTGTATAGGTAGAATGCTAAAGTATAGAAAAACTGCCATGGGAAAAACAGAAAAGGTTAATTTTAGCTATGTTGAAGAAAAGGAGAGGATCAGAGGAAGGGTAGAACTGCAGGATAAAGACAACAGAAGGGAGAAGGCAGAACACCTCAACTATCATTTTGCTCCTGTTTCTCTGTAACAAACACTCAGAACAGAATCAGTTCACCTCTCGGTTTTCTCTTGCTTTCCTCAATTCCCTTTGAAGAAATTCAGGTTCTGTGAGGGCATTTGCATCATTTCCTCCCATTAGAATGTTAGCATTAGATTATTATATCGCTCCTTTCAATTGTTCATATCAATTTACTTTTCTAGGTTTCTCTGGACTCTTTTGTTTGTATTTCAAAGTTCCTTCTCAGATCTGTTCTTTTTCATCTGAAACGCTTGAAAGTTCTCTATTTCATGGAATTTCCACCTTTTTCCTGAGTACAATAGAATTGTACTCAGCATTGCAGTGTAAGTTATTTTTGGTTGTAAACCTATCTAGCTTGCTTTTTTGGAACATGTACCTAAAGGTCTCCTCTGGTTTATAGTAGAAACTACTAAGTCTTATGTTAATTCTGATTTCTTTTTTGGTACCTGAACTACCCTTTTCTGGCTGCTTATGAATTTTTTTCTTTGATAAAGGAGCTCTGGATTTGGCTGTCACATTCCTGGGACTTTTGCTTTTGGACTCTCAGGAGGTGATCGGTGGATTCTTTCTATCTTCATATTTCACTCTCATTCTAATAGTTGTCAGTTTTCATTCATGAAATATAGTAACCAGGTTTTGATTGCAAGTCATGGTTTTCAGGGAGTCAAATGTTTCTTAAATTTTCTTTCCTTGATGTATTTTCTAATTGTTTTTTATATGATATACTACATTTTCTTCTATTCCTTAATTTTTTTTTAAAAAATGTTCTAATATTTCTTTTTGTCTCAGAATAATTGGTTTCTATTTGACTTATTATAGATTTTTAAAAATTAATTTGTTTTTAATTTTCAACAATTACTTCCATAAGTTTTAAATTTTCTCTTCCTCCCTGTCCTGTCCATCCCCAAGACAGCATGCAATCTTATATGAGTTCTATACATATATCCTTATTAAACACATTTTCACATTAGTAATGTTGCATAGAAGAATTAAAACAAATGGAAGAAACCATGAGACAAAACAAAACATAATACAAGAGAAAATAGTCTTCTTCATTCTGCATTTCAATTCCATAACTCTTTCTCTCACGAGTCCTCAAGAGTCCTTTGGGAATGTTTTTGGTCCTCATATTGCTGTGAAGGGCGAAGTGTATCAGAAACAGTACTTGCACCCTGTGGCTTTTACTATGTATAATGTTCTCCTGGTTCTGCTCATTTCACTCAGCATCAGTTCATATACATCTTTCCAGGTTTTTCTGAAGTTCAACTGCTCTTCACTTCTTATAGCACAATAGTACTCCATTACATTCATATACCACAACTTGTTCAGCCATTCCCCAATTGATGGACATTTCCTCGATTTCCAATTCTTGGCCACCACAAAAAGAGCTGCTATAAATATTTTTGTACATGTGGGACCTTTTTCCGTTGGTTTAATGATAGATTTTAAAGAGTTTATTACTTGTTTAAGTTTTACCACATTCTCTTTTCAACTCTTTATTCTCCTTTCACTTCTTTACTCCAGAGCTTTTATTTTTTATCTCTTGCTTCATTTTTTCTAAGTATTTTTGCCTTGCAGTAAATCCATTTTTTCCCATTTTCTTTCACCTTGCACTTGTAATAGAGTTACTTTCTCCTTTTGGTGGGGGAGGGAATCTGCATGATATTTTTTTTCTCAATGCTGGTTGGGTTCTTTTTTGGTTTATTCATGTCTCTAGCTTTATTTCCTAAATTGGGGCTTTGTACCAGGATGAATTTGTGACCTCTTCTGCATTTTTGGGTGGACAACCCTGCTTAGTCTCATCCTGGTTCACCTGGGTTAGATTAGGCACCTCTAGATCTTTGAGGTTCATAATGATGAGGTTTAAAGGCCCTCCAGAGCATTTCATGTCAGGTCAGATCAATAAGGATTTGTCAGGTACTTGCTGTATGCCAAGAACTTTGCTAAGTACTGAGATATAAATGCCAGCAAAAAAAAAAAAAAAAAAGAAAACAAAAAAAAAAGACAACACATGCTCTTGAGGAAATTATGTTCTAAGGGAGAAAGGCATCATATAAAAGGAGTTGAAAAGATTTTTTTCCCCTAGGGGGAGGGAGGAGTTGGCAAAGTACAGAGAATCAGAAGCAGAGCTGTGAGAGTAAAAGATGACTGACCTGAATCCTTCCATAAAATGGAAGTCCTGAGAAGAATTTATCAGTGTGAGAATAAGGCACAAGGATGTTCCAGAGTGAGAGGTCACCGGTAGTGAAAGAACTTCCACAGTGAGAAGGCAACTCAGACATGGTGAAGTCTGAAGAATCAGAAGCAGAGCTGGGAGAGGAAGAGTTCTAGTGATTTCAGAGCTCCTGGACCTGAGATGTCTTAATCACCATAGAACCATCCTGGTCCAAGTACTGCTTCATTGCACTCATTCTCCCATTTTGCGGCTTCTAAGGTCCTTACTTGTATCAGTAAGCACCCTGACATATATGGGGAGTGGGGGTGGGGGCTGGGAGATGCTGTTCTTAGATCTGCTTTTATGAAAGAAAAGGCAACTTTTGAGAGGTCAACAATCACTTTAATTACATTCAACATACAGGGACCAACAGACAGGCTTCTAATTGTCTGACCATTAAATACTTACATACATAGCCATCAGAGAGGGAAGCACCAACATTTGGGCTTTCAAAGATGGGGGGCTGCTTATTGGCTTCCCAGAGTCTCATCTGGCACATAAGCCTTCTTCTAAAAATAAACCCACAAATAAAATCTCCCCTAGAGTATATATATTTTTTTCAGTCAGAGGGCATGACCCAGTGCTCATTAACAATCAGCAAAAGGTGTGGGCCTTCATAGGAAACAAATCTCCCCTAATCAAACCTCCCTCACTAGCCCCACCTGAGGCCTATCAATGAGCGAGGAAGATTTTTAACTTCCATTACACTACCACATGGGGTTTTCTTGGGGCAATCCTCCTGGCTACATGTGTCTCTGGCCCATCTCCCATCATACTAAGAGGTCTATTTGCCAAAGCTGTCAGTAGCTTTACTGATGTCCCCACCCCACCCCTTTCCTATTCCTCACAGGCTTCTGGTTAACTTTTTGTGCAGTTCTGGTAGAAGAAGCTACTTACTATAGTTTCTTATTGGACTTCTTATTAATTATTCAGTCTGTTATAAAGTTAGTTTTTTCTTAAAATAGGTATATAAAGATTTTGTGGTTTGCCTCCATTTACATAGCCATTTTGGTTGGAAGTTCTTTCATTCTTCCTACATTGTACCACTTATTGATTGATTGAATCTCTTTATGATATTCTACCCTTTCCCGTAGAAATATTAATCTCTTTCCTCCATGGAGTTTACATTCAACACCATGTAAACAGATAAGTAAATATAGCATAATTTGAAGACTTAGAGAGGAGTTGACAACTGAGGGCATCAGGAAAGTGTACTTACAGGAGTAGCATATGAGGGAAATTAAAAATTCTAAAATGGTCCAGTTAAAGAGAGAGTAAATTTACTCTTTGAGAAAGGGTTCCAAAACTAGCTTTTCTGATACTTCATGGTTGAAATCCCAAAAGCCAAGAAGGATCATGAGTCCCCTCTGTCAGGGTCTGTATTAATACTGAAAATGAAAATCTTGCAAAGTTTTTCCATCCTGCACTATGGGTGCATGTGGGGTAACCTATGCAAAGTAACGGAAGCAGGAGATAGAACACTGAGTTTGAGGAATAACAGGTGGGCCGGTTTGTGTAGCAAGTATGCTACTCTTCCAGAATCAGGATCTATCTTCCCCATCTGAGTTCTAGAGTGCCCTAAAGAGCTGGGGTGTCTTTTCTCTAAAGTTTTCAGCTTGAACTCTGACTGTGACAGTGTCAAAAATTCCCATTGCATTTAACCAGTTAACATCAAAGATTTTACAAAAGAGATATTTACTTCAAAGATATATGAGAGAAGTACAGCCATTTTCCCCACAACTTAGGGGTACACTCCTTCCTCCTACCTCCTCTCGATTTCTACCAAGTTCATGTACAGATGTACCTTCCAGGCTACCACTGGGCTAGATCATCAAGGTTACTCCTTGTTCCTGGAATATAAATGCTTTACTGGCTTCAAAACCCAGATATAGGCACACCACTTCCTCTCTATCTAAAATGGAAAAGCAACACCACAGGAGGAAGAGAATCTAGGCCTGTATTCATAGATCTACATGGCTCTAGAGGGGAGAAGGCCCTTGTTCTCTCCCTTTACAATAATTTCTTTCACTGGATTCTGTCTGTCAAGTCAAACCAAGATCAGACAGTAGATGAGACTGACTGGCTTTTTTGAATGGCTAATCAAAACCTCCTAATCATCCTAATTAGCTGACCAGGAACAGTTATGGAATTTCTACACATGAACCACAGTTTCTCCGAGGCACTTCTATTATACCTTATTGCGGTTCTCCTAAGAATAGGTTCCCTAATCTCTTCAACATAATGAGACATAGTTAAGTCATGCTATGCCTCTTCCACCTGGCTTCTGCCATATTAATAGGGTATAAATTCTGGAAAGGTAAGCTGGAGCCAGATTGTGAAAAGCTCTAAAGGGCAAACTGAGGTATTAATACTTTATCCCAAGGACAATAGTGAGCCACTGAAGATTCTTGAACAGGAGAGACAGACACTTACTTGAGGAAGTTATTTGGGGGGCTGAGCTGATAGGTACTATTCTTGTTAAATTATGAGAGTGAACAGCTCATTGAGAGCCTAGAGTTAGTCACACCTTAAAAGAACAAGACCCAAACTACAGTAGAAAGGCCCTCTCTGGTTTCCAGTAGGTACAGTCCTCATGGATTCCCTCACTGGTATGAAGGGCTTCAAAATTAAGGCAATGGAGACTATACTGGGGTCTCAGATAAAAATAAATTACATGAAGAGGAGGGCAGTGAAAAACCAGAAAAGGCCGAAGTGTTCATTTTCAGAAGTATACGCTATTGCTTAAGAGCAGGAGAGCTGAGTGAATGTATCATCAGATGGTACACTCCAGCTACTCCTGAAGTTATAGATAAAGAACAAGTACAGAAGGCAGTAGCCTTCCTAGATCTCTATTCAGGAAAAAACATGTAAAAAATCTTCTACTAGTTTTATTAATTTTACAAAACTAAATTATGTTTCTTAGGGTTTTATAAAAGTTTCTTGTTTGTTTTTGGAGTTGTGGATGGCTTGAAACAGGGAAGGACTAGAAGGGAACTTAATTAGGAAGCTCTTGCAACAGTTCAGGCAAGTGTAGATAAATACAAGTCAAAATCATATCAGTGCAAGAATTTTTTCAACCATATAGATGACAAATGATTATCCAACCTTTGTTTGAATACCTCTAGTGATAGGAAACTCACTACTTCCCAGGAAAGCCCATTCTATCTCTTAGGAAGTTTTTCCTGAAATCTAACCTAAATTTGTCTCTGAAACTTACACCAACTGTTTTCTTGGTATATACCTCATTGTAAATATACATTTTTGTAAAAATCTTATTCACTTAAACTACCATACCCACAGAGCTCTGAAACTAACAGCAAAAGTGAATGTTCTATATTTTTTCAGTATGTATAATATTGTTATCCTGAGGCTCTTTCTAAAGTCAAATAATTTCCCATGCAATTCAAAGTTATTCACAAATGGCCTGGTTCTTTGAAATTCTTTTCCATGAGAGAGATAGAAAATAGTATTCTTTATTTTAATGAAGATGAAACTAACAGAGGAGAATGAACAGATATAGTTGGTGCCAGTGCCCCAAGGACTTGAACCCCCAACTCCTGACTATACATTTCTGCCTCTTGTTTTAAAAACAGGGTAGCATTGTGGCCTAGTCAACAGTTTCCTGGGTAATACTTATCATTAGGTGTTCACAGCCCGGGGAACTTAACTCTTGTTCTCATAATTCCTATTTATTTAGGACCATATTCCTACTTCATGACTCTTCTTTTCTCTCTTGTTTCCCACAAGGTGGCAGCAGACTTCCAAATCTTCAGGTTTGTCCAGCAACTTGCAGCCATCAGGTGCCAAAGCTGATGCCCTCAGGGAAGAAATGGAGGAAGCCGCAAACCGAGTGGAGATATGCAGGGTACCCAACCCCTACCTTGACCACATGTTGTCCCTTACCTGAAGGCATATTCTTCAGAGACTTAATAGAACCAAACCAAAGTCATCTTTCTTTTGAACTGAAATTCAGAGTATCTGTAGGCACCAAGCCTCATCTAATTCTTTAGTATATTCTTGTCAAGGTTTCTTAACCTGGGCTACATGAATTTTTTTAATATTACAATATCTATATTTGGTTATAATTGGTTTCCATCGTAATCCTATATATTTCATATATTGAAAAACATTTTTCTGAGAAGATCAAAGGCTTCACCAGATTGTTAAAAAGGGTTCATGACAGAAAAAAATGATTGAGAACCCATGTTCTTGATCTCGGATCATAGAGATTCTTTATGATGTATAGGAAATCAAGGGTCTGGAGGACCCTAAAAAAGAAATTTGATTATATGTTGAAGTAGAAGATAGCAAACTATTTCCATTAATCCTCCTGCATTTTAAAAGAAAAGAATATGTTTGTTGTGCTTATCTTACTTTGATGCTGTCAGTGCTACATTAAAAAAAAAAATCACAAATTCCCATATGGTACTCTAACAGTGGTTAATTCAAACTCACTACTTCCATTCAGGAACTTCTATTTCATCTTTCTGTTATTATCTGCCATTATGTTTGACCAATCCCCTTTCCTAATTGGAAACTATAGTCACTGTTATTCTCTTATTATCTTCAGGACTTTATCAAGTTTAAGTACTAAAGTTTTGAGAAGCTACCTCCTGAGAGTAAAACTATTCACTTTTATGAAGAAAATGTTCTTTTTCAGAGCACTATGACACTTATGTTTCCAAACTCATTGAATAGGGTCCACCATATATTTGTGGAAAAGCTTACTGTCTACAAAAATTTGCTCTCCATCAACTCCAAATCTCCTCCCAACCACCACCACCAAGTACATTATTGAAGGGTAGCAAATGTATTCAGTTATGTTATTTGAAGTAGCTATTCCCAGGGTCTCGTTAGGAGTTTAGAATTGTGTTTAGAAACATAAAATCATAGTGTCACATGAGCATAGTGAAATCAAGCTTACATCAAACATGAGATGAGTAGATTTGGTGATCAATAAATGAAAAGCAACGCTAAAAAGAGAATAAGTATGGAAGCACAATGCCTTTGCCACATAGCCACAGCCAATTCTATTGGAATACCCATCAGTCTCATTCACTTAAGTTCACCCAAATAGTATTTTGTCTGTACTCAAGTGAGACTGTCGAGGCTTCTTTCTTTACTTAGAAAGCAGTGATATTCAAAAGAATCCATTAGCCTGGTAATTCACATATCTTTGAACTAAAAGTAGTGTCAATATTTCTGGAATACAGATAATATAATATCTAGCCAATTGTTGTTTCATCCTTCATTCTAGTATTTCTGCTCCCTTTTATTTCCTGACTATTCCACTTTTGCTTTTTATATTTTTTCCATTTTTCTATCATGATCATTTTTTACCTTTAATTTTTCATATTAACAGATAAAGTACAAAAAAATACATTATTAGAGATTTAGATATGTCATAAAAATCTCCTTAAGTGCATTCATATCTCATTTTATTTTATATCCCATCACCTTACTTATACTTGGCATTTTATATATTTATGAGATATGGAGAACCTTTAAACACACCAGTCTTAATGGGGTCAGATTATTTTCTTAACAATTTTTAATAATTTTCTTAATCTGTATCTTATCTAAGAAATGATCATTGTACTTGAGATATGTTAATATGTGTTGACAATTTGTTTAATATCTTAATTAATCTCTCATATTTTGTAAGACCACATGTTCTTTACTTAAAAGTAAACTACTCATTTCACAAGCATCACCTAAACGAACAAACTGGGATATTTGTGGAAGATGGGAGGTGATTAGCTGTATACAATCATTCTTAGCAAATGAGAATGGGATTTTAATATTTGGTATTACTCCTCATTATGCATCAGCTTCACTCTCTTAATTTTTTTCCCCATTTTCCAACAGCTTATGATCTGTGACCAGCTTGAAGGAAGGCAATTGCTGGTCTCAGTGCCAAAGATTTCAGTGCTTAAAAGTGAAAATATCACATCCCTTTATTGAGTCACATAAGGCTACATTCCCTCATCTTTCTTCCCAGAATTTACTAAAGCAAAAAATAATCAGACATATTAGAGTCAACTTAAGAGGAATATGCTTCGGCTTATATTTGCACCTATATATCCTGGGTGTGGAATGTAACAATAGAAATTTCGTAGCTGTTAACTGAATTAGGAGTGTAGATGTTACCAATAGCATTTACCCACTGCTGCCTAAAATGATTTTTATTAATGCCTTATATATTCTTTTGCTATAGTTTGTCTTATCCATATTAAATACTAATTAAAGTGCACTGATTAAATGAATATATTATCCAGTTAGAATTAGTTTAGAATGAGCTAAAACTGGTGAGACAAATCTAATGATAACCAAAAGCTAAAGGTAAAATTTAAAAATTGGGGAAAAGAGTATGCTCAAGGAAATAATCATTGCTTTTGGTCTATGGGAAAATTGCAATTAATGAGGGGAAGCCAGAACTTCTGCACTCTTACTTTGATTGTATTTTCTGTGACTTGCTTTCACAATCTGACTTTAGTGTATGTTTCTAGATTTATCTCACAGTTCTTCCCCTTCATACATTCTATGTTACAGGTAAACTGATCTCTTTTCTGTTCCCCAGAATCAAACATTCCATCTTTTTTGCACAGGCTGCCCCCATGCCTGAAAAGCACTCCTTTACCTATGCCTCTTAGAACCTAACATTTTTCAAGGCTCTGCTCATGTGCCATCTCCTATAGGCAGCCTCTCCTTAAACCTTAATTTTTAGTGTTCTCTCCCAACGCAAATTATGCTATATTTACTTATGTCTTAATCTATTGTATCCCCTAGTAGAAGATAAGCTCCTTGAAATTAGGAGAATGAGTTTTGGTCTGAAATGGACATAACCAAAATGACTAATAGAAATTTGGTACCCAAAATAACTACCATAATAATAAAAGAGCCTCTACCAACGAGGACATATTCAAGTCACCAGGCCCAGATAAACTAAATCTTAGGCTACTAAAAGAATTGTCAGATAATATTGTTAGTAAGAACTGGAAGGCATGGTCATTAATGATCATGGAAAGAGACCAGCAAAGATGATGGAATGAGCAGAAGCCATATAACCAAGCTGTCCCCCACATATTCCAGTAAAGATTGACATTAATGACACAATGGCACAAAATGTAGCCAAGATACCATACTTCAAGATTTCATGAATGAAAATTGCCTACACATTATAGCCAGAAGGCAATTTGAAATTGCACAAGACTTAGCAATAGTCACCAAAGAGAAGAGTAAAGCCTAGCAGAATATATTCCAAAAAGCAATATAGGCTTATAACCTATATGAGAAAACTGAATATGTTCAAATAGGGCAATTAATGAACCTTTAGTGAAATAGAAAACTTGCAAGCATCCTGATTAAAAAGCCCGGACCTCAGAAACTTGGAAGTACAAAAGCAGGCATCAAGAGAAATACAGAAAGGTAAAAACATTTAAACAATTGGAAGATATTATAAATTTATGAAGAGTTCACTCTCTTATAGGAGAATAAGAAATAAGTATCCCCTTAGAACTCTAAGGTCTTCAATGGCCGTAGAAGGGAAAAAAATAGGATGGAGGGCCTGTAAATGGTTTTCTTAGGTTTTGATGATCTAAAAAGAAGAAATAAGAAAGGAAAAATAAATACATTGGGGAAGAAAGAATGAATGGGAGGAACTTACCTCATATAATTGTGGTGTGCAAGTAGAAGACAATTAAAAAATGAGGAAAACATTGGGGGACTGGGGAAGGCAAAGTTTGGTATAGAAATGTATTCAACTCATTAGGGAAACAGGAAGGAACTGAGCTTGGAGAGATGGGAGAATAAGAATGAGGGTCAATTCAGGAAGGGATTAATTATAAGCAAAGCAAATTCCAACCTCTGAGAGTAGTTTAAGGCAAGGCAGATGGAGGGAGTGATTATAAGAAAGAAATTAGCTAAATTAGCTATCTATGCCGTTGGGTAGGTTATTGATCAAAATTTTATATAGCCCATGGTACTCCTCTAGGGACATCCATCCAAGTTGTCATTGAAGCATTAATTATTATTTTTTGCATGTAACAAGGTAACAAGTTCTGGATATATCTAGGTAAACTAGCTCACATTTATATTAGCTCACATTTTCTAATTTGCATGGATAATACCAGACAGAATCATAGAATCCATTGAACTCCAGAGAAGTCCATTGCACTTTAAACTAAACCTGTACACTTTTTTCCCTAGTGCTGCTCTCTGTGGTTAAATGAAGCATTATAATCACTCTGAAGCCAGGAGGATATTGCTGCCTCCCTCCCAGCCTGATATCTTTCTTTATCTTTGCCTACTAAAGGGACCATCTCATGGCTACTTCTTAAACAGGCCTATTCAATGAATGAGTGTTGCCTCACCCTAAGTGAGTGCCTGAAGGGGACCAAGGTCTCCCAGTGCATCCTGGGTCATCTCCAGTCATCCTGATGAATATCTATCTAGTCACTGAATTCAGATGGCTCAGGAGGAGAAGTGAGGTTGGTGACCTTGCACAGCCCTCCCTCACTCAAAACAAAGTCAAGTGCAAGTCATATCATCATGTCTCTGTTGGCGTGGTCTTCTTTGGCAATGAAGGACAAACCCAAATGAAACATACATGAAAGATTTATAATATGCCCAAGGTAACCTACAAGATTAAGGAAAGTTAAGACTCCTCCATTTCACTTTTCTGCTGCCTCAGATGTTGAAATTCTTGTATTTTATTAGTCTTCTGTTGTTTTCATGACTATTCATAACTTGACTTGACATTTTGCCCTCCACAGGACCAGCTCTCAGCTGATATGTACAGTTTTGTGGCCAAAGAAATTGACTATGCAAACTACTTCCAAATGGTAAGACTCAGAAAACTAGAATTATTTTGAAATATGGTTTCTTGACTCACTATAGCCAAACTAGGAGTAAAAAAATAGAAGACAAAAAATGGAGACCTTGACTCTTCCTGGCTAAGTATATATACATGGCATACTAGATAATAGAACACTGTACTGGAAGTTAGGAAGATCCGTGTTTGAATCTTGCCCCAGATATTTTCTAGTGGTATTATCATAGGCAAATCACTTTACCTCTCTCAGTTTCAGTTTTCTTATGTGTAAAGTAAGAAGAATAATACCTGGAGTACATACTTCATAGGGTCATTGTAAGGATCAAAAGAGATAAAGTATATAAAGTACTTGGCAAATGAAAATTTTATTCAAATGTCAGTTATCATCTTGTCATAATATGAAGTATTAGGCCTTCAGGTTCTTCTTATGTGAAATGTTATTTATGATGGTTTCTCCAAATGTCTGAGAATCAAAAAAGAATAATCATTTCATCCAAATCTGTTTGCCTATTCTCATTTTGACATGCTAATCGGAAAAGGATTACCATGTATATAGTTTTTTAATACTCTAATATACTTTTATAAGTTAAAAATAAATTAAACATTTGACTTTACCAGATTTGTAAAAAAAAAAAAAATTAAACCTTATTCAATAAATATAGTAAAGAACAAAGTATGAGCTTTGATTCCACATTACGGCCAGTCAGAGAAGAGATAGGGAGAGTAAGGGGAAGAGAATAAGAAGTTCTCATGGATTTGAAAGAAGAGACTGAAGATAAAAGAAGAAGAGAAGGAAAATAATAATTTGGGACAGGTGAGAACATGTAGACTGAAGAAGAAAATAAGTCTGAGAAAAACCTATAAGATTTTTTTTGATTGTGTAGACACCACCAAGTCCCACTTGAATGCCTCATCACAACGTAAAGATGACTGGGTTCTTGAAAGCTTTGCCAGAAGATTTCAAGCTTTGTCAGAATCTAACAAGCTAGGCAGACTTTTGTGTGCGGCCCCAGTAATACTCAAACTTCAATTTCCTATTGGAAACCAATTCAGTTTAGTTTGAAGAGGCAGACTGGCCATTTGGTGATGGATTTTTTAGCATAGAGACCTGTGAAACAAATGAAAAACTAAAATGACCCTCAGTTCTGTGTGGTCTCCTTCTGCTTCTCCAGTGGCATTGGCATAGTGGTAGAAAAGGAGGTAGAGGAATTTTAGATTTTATTAAGTTCATTTTTATTAATTTTATCTATTTAATTCATTTGTATTTCTAAATGTGAGAGCTTCATCCAACGGAGAAGCTGAATCATAGAAATATTTACATTATTGTTATAAATGAGACCAGAAAGAAGTATAGTTAAGTGGAAGGATAGGACATAAGTTTTATCATATCTCAGAAGGCTGCAATAATGATTATTTCATAGAATATCCATTTGTCTTATATTATACCATGAAAATAGTAACAACTTATGTACCAACAGCCATTGCTGAGGATAAAAAGATGAAGAAATTCTACAAAAAAGTCAATAATGCCCTTCAAAATAAATCAGAATCCACTCTCATACTTAGTGACATCAGTGCAAAAATTGGAAAGGTGAGAATCATAAGAAATATATGAGAAAGTATGATTTAAGGAAAAGTATGAGATGCCAGAATTGTAGTCTTCATAAAAGCTTAACATCTTTATATTGTGAACACTTTATTCAAGAAAACATTTGGCTGGACATGGTAAGCACTAATAATATTGCAAAATAAAAATAGATTATATTTTTAACAGGAAAAGATGTATTATCAATGTAGAAGTTATCTCTGAATCAGCAGTCTAAATCATCTTGTCCAAATTAGTAAAATGCAAGAATAATAATGACAGAAAGGTATGGTATATAATTGAAATGACTCAACCCAGAATTATTTAATTTAGTATTTAGGATGAGTCAATAGACATCAGTAATTATGTCAACATAGTTTTATATGAAATTATATATATTTATATGGAACCTCTGTAAATCTATTGCCATAATACCAAAAAAATACATAAAATACCTTTCACAGCCAATATTTCACTTATCAATTAAAGAAACACATGGTTGCCAAAGGCAGCATCAATTTAGAATAAAAACTCATTTTAAATATCTTATGAGAAAGGATGAATTGTGATGAGTAGTATTTTCTAATAGAAAGAAACAATAGGCCAAGATGGCAAAATAAAGGCAGGGACTCAGCAGAGCTCTCCCCTAAATCCCTCCAAATACCTTTTAAAAAATTACTCTAAACATATTCAGGAACAGTAGAACCCACAAAAAGACAGAATGAAACAAATTTCCAGCCCCACAATTTGGAAAGGAAAGGTATATTGAGGAACACAGTCCAGTGCAGGCTGAGCCAGCATACACCGGACCCCAACAAACCTGGAGCATGCTTTGTTCAGCTCAATGACTGATATTGGTGGCTGTTTCCAGACCTCCCAGTGCATTGACACCAAAGACAACTTAGAAGGTCAACAGAAAAGGTCTGTTGTGCCTGGGTGAGAGTGAAACACAGTCCAGCACAGGTCACACCAACACAGCCCCACCCCTGGAAAACCAGGAGCAGGCCTTGGGAGTGACTGAATCAGCAGCAACAAGGGCAGTGGCTGTTTCCAGAACTCTCAGTCCACAGGCAGGGGGTCAAACAACTGGTCAGAAAATTATAGGAATCTTTTTGCTAGAACTGAGGAAGGACTCCACTGCTTTGCCTATACTCAGATCACAGTCAGAGTTCTTGGTATCAGTCTCAGGGTGAGAAGGAGACTAGCATAGTGGAGCTTACTACCAAAGTGGAGAGGGACCCTTCTCAAAATTCCAAGGCAGAAAAGAATGCCTGTGGTCACTCACAGACCAGAGCACAGGCCAGGTGAGTAGAAAAAAACCTCTCCTTACATCATACCAGCTTGAGAAGTGCTTCTGAAAACAGATGCACAAAAGCCCTGAAGCTTGAGACAGGGCATCCTGCACTATGTAAGCAGAGCTCTATTTTAACAAATAGTTATAAGTCAAGTAATTCGCTGGGGAAATGAACAAATAATGGAAAAACTCTGATTATAGAAAGTTACTGTGGTGACAAAGAAGATGAAAATGCACACTCAGAAGAAGATGGCAAAGTCAAAGCTTCTAACACAGAGTCTCCAAAAAAAACATGAATTAGTCTCAGGCCATGGAAGAGCTCAAAAAGGATTTTGAAAACCAGGTAAGAGAGGCAGAAGAAAAATTGGAAAGAGAAATGAAAGTGATAAAAGAAAATCATAAGAAAAGAGTCAACAGTGTGATAAAGGAGACAGAAAAAAATACTGAAGAAATACTTAAAATACTTAAAAAACAGACTAGATCAAATGGCAAAAGAGGTTCAAAAAGCCAATGAGGAGAAGAATGCCTTAAAAAGCAAAATTGGCCAAATGGGAAAAAAAAGGTCCAAAAACTCACTGGAGAAAATAAATTCTTAAAAATTAGAATGGAGCAAATGGAAGTGAATGACCTCATGAGAAATCAAGAAACAATAAAAACCAAAAGCATGAACAATAGAAGACAATGTGAAACATCTCAGTGGGAAAACCACTGCCCTGGAAAATGGATCCAGGACAGAAAATTTAAAAATTATTGGACTACCTGAAGGGCATGAAAAGAAGAGGAGCCTAGACATCATCTTTCAAGAAAAAATCAGGGAAAACTGTCTCGATATTTTAGAACCAGAGGGTAAAATAGAAATCAAAAGAATCCACCAATCACCTCCTGAAAGCAATCACAAAATGAAAACTGCCAGGAATATTATAACCAAATTCCAGAGTTCCCAGTTCAAGGACAAAATATTGCAAGCAGTCAGAAAGAAACAATTCAAGTATTATGTAGCCATAGTAAGGATAACACAAGATTTAGCAACTCTACATTAAAGGATCAAAAGGCTTGGAATATGGAGGGATATTCTGAAGGGCAAAGGATGCCTACATCCTTTACATTACAACAAAGAATCACCTACTCAGCAAAACTGGACATAATCTTTGAAGCAAAAAAATAGATATTCAGTGAGATAGAGGACTTTCAAACATTCCTGCTGAAAAGATCAGAGGTGAATAGAATATTCGACTTTCAAATACAAGACTAAAGAGAAACATAACAAAGTAAACAAAAAAGGGAAATCATAAGGGACTGAATAAGTTTAAATTCCTTATATTCCTACATGGGAAGATGATATTTGTAACTCATGAGACCTTTCTCATTAGAAAGTAGATAGAAGGAGTAGATATAGATAGAGGGCATACATGTGAACTGAATATGGTGGGCTATATTTAAAAAATAAAATTCAAGAATGAGTGAGGAATGTACTGGGTGAAAGAGAAATGAAGAGGTGGAATGGGATAAAATATCTCACACAAAAGAGGCAAGATAAAGCTTTTATAATGGAGAAGAAGAGAGGGGAGAATAGGGGGAGTGAGTGAACCTTAATCTCATTAGAACTGGCTAAAAGAGGGAATAAGATACAGAGACAATGGGGTATAGAAATCTATCTTACCATGTAGGAAAATACAAAGAGAAGGGGATAAGAGAAGGTGGAGGGGGGTGACAGAAAGGAGGACAGATTGAGGAAGGGGTAGTGAGAAGGAAAACATTTTGAGAAGGGACAGGGTGAAAGGAGAGAGAGAACAGAATAAATGAGGCAAGAAGAATAGGATAGAGGAAGATACAGTTAGTGATAGTGACTGTGAAAAAAGTTTTGAAGTAATTTTCTCTGATAAAGCCCTCATTTCTCAAATATAAAGAAGAGTCAAATTTATAAAAATAAGAGCCATTCCCAAATTAAGAAATGATCAGAAGATATAATCAATTTTCTGTAATCAGAGTAATCAAAGTAATCAAAGCTATTTATATATTCATATGAAAAAACATTCAAACCACTATTTACTGGAGAAATGCAAGATAAAACAATTCTGAGTACTACCTCATACCTATTAGTTTGGCTAATATGAGAGAAAAAATAAATGACTAAAGTTGGAGGGGATGTGGGAAAAATGAGACAACATATTGTTGGTGGAGTTGTGAACTGATTCAACCATTCTGCAAAGCAATTTGGAACTATTCCCAAAGGGCTATAAAATCATGTAAGCAAAAAGGAAAAGGATATATACATACAAAAATATTTATAGCAAGATCCTTTTTGGGGGTAAAGAATTATAAATTGAGGGGATGCCTATTAATTGGGGAATGGCTGAACAGGTTGTAGTATGTAATTATGATGGAATACTATTATACTATAAGAAATGGTGACCAGGATACTCTCAGAAAAACCTGGAAAGACTTGCATGAGTTGATACAAAGTGAAATGTACTATATACAAAGTAACAGCCATATTGTAAGATGATTAACTGTGCTATTAGCTATTCTCACAAGACAACAATCTAAGACAACTCTGAAGGATTTAGGATGAAAAATGCTATCCATTCCCAGAGAAAGAACTGATGGTGTCTGAATACAGATTGAAACATATTTTTTTTTAACTTTATTTTTCTTGAGGGTTTTTTGTCTTTGTTTTCTTTTACAACATGATAATTATGGATATGTTTTGCGTTACTGCATATATACATATAGCCTATGTGGAATTGCTTGCCTTCTAAATAAGGAGAGTTGGGGAGGGAGGAAGGGAGAGAATTTGGAATCTAACATTTTAAAAACAAATGTTAAAAATTGTTTTTACATGTAAGTGGGGAAAAATTAAATACCAGACAAATACAAAAAATAATTTTTAAAAAGAAATTCTATTAAAGAAAAAAATAAAGATGTGACAAATAACCCTCTTCAACAACCATCTGATCATAACTATCTGATCATAAACATTTATGTGTTTCCACAGTGTTTGCCATTGCAATAAAAAAGATCCAGGGCAAAATCCAAGTTGAAGAGGGCTTCTTTACAAGATAGTGAGTTCCTACAGATGGTCCTGTTTGCAAATGGCATTGTGTTGTTTGCATTAAGCTCTGGAATCATGCAGAGCTTCTTAGAAGAGCTCTGTGGTCATTCAAAACAAATTGTCTTGATCATTTACACAGAAAATACCAAGTGAATGAAGAATGTCTATTATCAACATTTCAACCTCCTATAGAGCTTATTCATCAGTCTATATCTGAGATTGACTGTGGACAATGAGTTGAGCCTAGAATTGAACTAGAGTAAGAGCTGGTTCGATTGCCTCCAGAAAACTGAAGAGTTATTTTCATGACCTCATGCTTCCAATGGAAACAAAGGCCTATTTTTTTTGAGGTGATCAGAGCTAAGTGACTTGCCTAGGGTCACATAGCTAGTAAGTGTCGGAGAGCAGTGCTCTATCCACTGTGCCACCTAGCTGCCCTGGCATTCTTTTTAATGCCTATATCCTACCATATTGAAACATAGATTACAATAGTTTATGAAGAATTTCAAAAGAATATCACTCAAAGGATAAGGAGAACATGCTGGTGGGTGTAATTTGCACTATATAACCAATAAGGCACTTAAGGGAACAGAATGGAAGTAAAGATGTTATCTAAGAAATTTATAATAAGAAGAAATGATAGAATGGTCAAGTAGTGAAGGTAAAGGATGATAGGTGAATAGCCAGAGTGCCCCATCATCTATAGACAAAGTGAGGAAGGCTTTCAGCACATTGATCCACATTGGGTAGGCCCCTTTGGTGAATTTATGAAGGGTAAGTGTCACACAGGATGGTGTGAGATTGAAATTCTGTACTAAATTTTAGGCACAAAGATGCCAGATGTAAATTTAATAGTTAAATAATTCTGGGTACCTCCACTTAGATAAAAAATAAAAAATTCCTCCTGCACTTGAAAATATGTCATCAGCCATTTCCACTCACTATTTATAGTATTCCCAACACAAAAGACAAAATACTGTCATAAAGATTAAACAGGAAGACAAACTCTAGGCAAATCTCTATTGAATAATTAAGTGGTACAATAATCACTCAACTTTCAGATGTACTCTGAATAATCATGTTCTAAAGCTATTCATTCATTCCCTCTTTGATCGCTCTCTCCAAAGATTACTCTTTGTATGATGTCTATGAACTTAAGAGATATTTCCCTTAATTAAATTAATCAAAGATGTTCTTCCTTCTCTTAGTCTGACCATATTCCTAATCGGTTTCGGGGAGATGTCCTTTCTGATCTGATTAAGGCTCTCCTTTTAGAAACTAGTTATCCCCTTATTAAAAGAGCCTATAAAAAGATTTCATTGTGAGTAAATATTTATTAAACCCTTACTATATGCAGGCATTAAGTGCTGGGGATATAAATAAGAAAAAGAAAGACAATCCCTGCCCTCCAAGAGATTATAATCTAGTGGGGGAAGACAGTACAAAAAAGGAAGCTAAAGTAAGGTGGGGTGGTGGTGCCATAGGGTGCTCTGCATTGGGTCATGATGTTTGTGGAGTAGAAACCAAGCAGAACAGCTGGTAGAGGAAATGCATAGCATATTGTTTCAGAACTGGTTGATAAGGTTTCTCATTCAAATTAGACTAAGCACATGAGACTAAACTGCTGTGCTAATATTATTTGGTAATATGAAGCCTAAAGAGAAAAGTATGGAAGGGTCCTTAACATGCTTCCACAATAGGCAGATGTGGTTGGGTTATGAACTGTATCATTTAGGAGTTTCCAAATCAATGAGATCACGAATTCATTTGAACACTAGGCCTCAGAGTCAGTTAATATCTTTTGTTATTGTTGTTCAAAACCCTAGCTATTCTGTTCTTTATTCCTTGGCAATGCCTGAGGGCCTGCCTGACACTTAGTAGGCATTTAATCCAAATGCTTGTGAATTTTTTGTGCTGGAGAGAGGGCCAGTCTTGAAGAGCGGAAGGTCTAGTTTCAAAACCTGACTCCGATACATATTAGTTGATTGACATAGAATCAAACTACTATTTAAGACTGAGTTATAGACTGATTGCTGATTTGTATCAGTACAGGGAATTTCCAAATCATGAGAGGTCTGGGAGAAAGATAGATGGAGTGATAGAATTACATCTAGAGATTTTATTTTTTCCATAAAATTTTAAATTTTATGTATGTATGCTTAAATAACTGAAGTTTTAACATTTTACTTTTGAGATATTAGATAATTTATAATCATTTATGAATGCCTTTGATACTCAGAGTACTAAGAGATTGTCTTATCCTTGTTTTTGTCAAAGATCTTACTGGTCATCTCATCCTCTGTTCAATTCAAAATGCCTATAAGCTGCACATGGAGTTGTTATCTATAATTGAGTCTTGGTTAAGTTAAATATATAGGGAACTATATATAGTTTTATATATATGTATATATGCATATATACATATATATACGTATATATATTACTTAAAACAATAGGAAAAAAACCTAGGGACAAAAAATTCTAAAGTAAAGATTAACTAATGTTTTACTTACTTGAACAAATCTTGAAAGGTACTGCTGTCAGGACAGCCTTGAGACTAGAGGGAAGGGAAGAGGATGGGAGATGATTCTGTCTCAGCTACAGTACAGTGGCCAGAGCAATTTCAATTCATAAGATACTTTCTGAAAGCTGTATATCAGTCTGGATGTACCCCACCCACTGCAGCAAAGTCAGTTTTATCCAAAATTCACTTGTTGAAACCTGAGTCATTCAGTTGTGAATGGTGAACAATTATGTTTTCCGGCATTTTCTTTCCTAGTACTCTGATTGGAGAGTATCTTTCCCCTCTCTATTCCACAATATTCCTTATATTTCTGATAGATGATAGATCAATTGATTGATAAATAGGTGATAAATAGATATTTAAATGTTTGTTTTGGTTTCTAATTTTCCCTTTTGTTATGGGGACATAATATGCCAAAGTAGGATAATAATACCATTTTACATTCATATAGTGCTTAAAGGCACAATCTGTATACATTATTTCACTTGATCTTCACAACCAACCTTTGAGGTAAGTTCTATAGTTATCCCTTTCCACCAGGGTACTAAAGAAATAGGTGTTTATATTGGGCTCCACCTTCTAGTATGAACGAACCACTTATGTTCACTATTATCCTTACCCTTGAGTTTTAGAGTCACTTCTGTCTCTCTCTTGATTAGAGAAAGTGGCTGAAGCTGAAGCAGGAGCATGAGCATTATTTTAGGTGATATTGGCAGTGGGGAGGGAATAAATTAAATTATAGTGTGGCAAGACTGGTTTCCTACTTTCCTACCGTTTCCCCATGAAAGCTTGAGCTTAAGCCATCGTAATAATGAACAGTGTACTTTAAGCCTGTTTCTTGCCTAAGGACCTTTAGTAAGAAATATTTGCCTCTGTTTCTTCTCAGTTGATAGAAGTGCAAGCAGAATACCATAGGAAGTCACTAACGCTATTGCAGAATGTTTTGCCTCAAATAAAAGCACAACAGGGTAAGTGCAAAACTTCCTTTACTAGTAGAGGGTTTCTAGCAATCAAACAGAACTCTTCCTTGTCATCTGGATGAGGATGAAATGACCACATTCCTCATTGTCATTGCACTTAAACTCAGTAGCCTTTGTTTTAGAAGTCCATGTTTTGCTCTTTTCTAAAGAGGGGACTCAATTAAATAGGTCTGTCACTTGATCTGCCCTTAAAGACACAAAACATATTTATACTAGGGGCATATAAAACTATAGAGTTAGATGGAATTTCAGAGATCAGAATAGTAAGCCATAGTACACTGTGCCAACACTTCATCCAGGGTGATGGACATACTAGTTGAATGTCTACCATTACCTGTGTTTCAGCTAATGGGCTCAAATGAGAATTCCCCTTGTTCCTGTGATAGCAAGTAAAGCTGGGTAAGCCTTGATTTTTTTAAGATACAGAGTTTCCTATCCATCAGTTTGCCAAATTTCATCTTCCTTTTGCTTCCCCAACAGAGGCATGGGTAGAAAAACCATCCTTTGGAAAACCCTTGGAGGAACACCTGGCAGTCAGTGGAAGGGAAATTGCATTCCCTATTGAGGCATGTGTGACAATGCTTCTTGAATGTGGGATGCAAGAGGAGGTAGGTATGCATGCACTGCATCAGGTACAAACCCATCATTTTCATCTCAATCTCAGGAGACTGTTCTTCCATGAAAAAAGTTCTATGTGACCTTGTTCCCCTTTATATTCCTAGTTCTTCCAACATAAATTCCTGAATGTAATGCTACATCTCTCAAATTTTATCGTATTTATCACATACTTCCTTTGACCCCCACTAGCATATTTTATTATCCAAAGTAGGTGGTAAATAAATGTTTTTAAATAGATAATGTAATATTTTGGGTAAAGAAAATATCAAGAACAAACTATGGAAGCTGGAATGAGTTCAGTGTAAAGGGTTTATGAGACAATTAGATAGAACACTGGGCTAAATTTAATTCAGTAGGAAATGGGGACTCATTAACAGTTTTTGAACAAGAGAACAACATTACTTTCAAATGCCAACTTAAGTAAGGACTGCTGCTGACACCAAAATTCCTGCCCCATAACCTACTCTTTTTCTTCCATCACTAGACCTAAGAGTTTCACGCTCTAACTCTAGCTACTCTCAAGTTCTAGATTTGTAGACCTCTTTACCTCAGAACTTCATGCCTCATTTGGAAGCACCACTTACTCCACCCTAATTGCCTGAGCCATCAGAGAAATGCAACAACACCCTGTCCCAGCATAACTATTAAAGACTATAGACCTCTCACTGCCAGGACCCAGTCTAAGACTAGGACCTCTGATATCAGACAGAAGCCAAGCTCATTCTCTGTGTGCAGAATATCTTCTGGATGAAAGTCTGGGTTGGATCTCTGAAATACTTTCCTAATTGGACTCTGCCTTCCTTCTCTCCTCTTCAATCTATCTTCCATGTAACTCCCAAAAATGATAGTCTTTATTCATGACAGAAATCCTTAAAGCAGAAGGTGGGAGTTTGATGTAGAGAAATATCAGTTAGACTGGTGCTCACATCCATGGTTCCGGTGTTATCAGCCTGTTCTTTCTAAAACACCAAAGAAAGAATGTTTTGAACTAGCAAGAGGATCATTTTATTGAGCATTTATTAGAAACCTATGATTAATGACAATATAATAAATTTGTTTCTGACACCCAAAATTACCTTCTAACTATTTGAAATGGGAATAGAGGTTATTTCTCATCCTTTCCATCCCCCATACTATGATCCAAAATTGCTCTATCAAGGGAAAAATACCCTTCCCCCATTACAGTGTTCTAATCATTCATCTCCATCTATCTCAACCCAGTTCCTCCAGGGTTCCTATCCTCTCTTGCTTTATTTTAATTTTTTTAAAATAATTTTTTTGCAAACAGTGAAAATTTACCTTATTTCCCTTCCAATTCTTCCCTCCAATTAGTTAGAAAGAAAAAAATCTGTACAAAGAAACATATATGGTTAAGAAAACTAAATTCCCATAGTGGCCATGTCCAAAGAAAAAGTCACAATCTTCACCCTGAGTTCATCTCCTCTCTGTCAGGAAGTGGGTAGTACCTTTTATCATGAGTCCTCTGGAATCATGGTTGGTCATTTTGTTGATCAAAGTTCTTATATCCTTCAAAGTTATTTGTCTTTGAAGAATTGTTATCCTAGACATTGTTACCTGCATGTTTTTGTTTTTAATATGATTAATTATATTGATTGTTTTCCTCACATCAAATCATCCTTGGATTCCCTAAATCCCCCTGGAGTATAATGGATGATTTCATGAATAAATCACTGTAGTTGGTTTGATAGAATTTTGTTTAAAATATTTGAGTCAATTCATTAGTAATGTTGGCAATAATATTGGCTTATAATTTTCTTTCCAAAGTTATGCTAAAATTTTTCCTAATATTGAACCAACCCTGGTATAAGTCCTACCTGGTTTCTGTAATCTCTTTGCTAATATTTTATTTAAAATTTTTGCCTCTATATTTATTAGGGAAACTGGTCTATAATTTTCCTTCTCTTTTTTGCCTCTTCCCAGTTTAGGTATCAGCATATTATTTGTATCATAAAAAGAATTTGGTAGGACTCGTTCTTTGCCTATTTTCCCACATAGTTTACATAGTATTAGAATTAATTGTTTTTTAAATGAATTCACTTAATTCTTCTGGCTGTGGAGACTTTTTTCTTAGGGAATTCATTAATGACTTTTTCTATTTCTTTTTCTGAAATGGGGTTATATAAGTGTGTTATTTCCTCTTCTATTAATCTGTGCAGTATATATTTTTGTAACTATTCAGACATTTCACTAAGATTGTCAAATTTATTGGCATGCAGTTGGACAAAATAGCTCCTAATTATTGTTTTGATTTCCTCTTCTTTGGTGGTAAATGTACCCTTTTCATTTTTGATGCTGATAATTCGGTTTTCTTTCTTTTTTAAAATAAATAAATTTAAAATAAATTTTTTAAAATAAATAAACAGGGGTTTTTTTAGCTTTTTTTATAAATTCAGCTCTTAGTTCTGTTATTTATTTATTTATTAGTTCAATAGTATTCTTAATTTCAGTTTTATTAATCTCTCCTTTGGTTCTCAGAATTTCTAATTTAGTATTTAATTGGGAAGTTTTAATTTGTTCTTTTTCCCGATCATTTGTAGTATGTCATTTTTTAACTGAATTGTTAAACATAACCATTATGTGTCTTGTGGTTGGCAGCATTGGGTTTTTTGGGGGTTTTTTCCTAGAGGCAATCTGTAAATTCTTTCAATTGAAATTTCATTTTCTATATTCAGAAGTTCTGGGCAGTTTTCTTCTATTATTTTCTGCATTGTGGTGCTGAGGTTTTGGGGGTTTTTTTGTTAAGATTTTTGCCATGTTCTGGGCAATCTATGATCCATAGGTTATCTCTACTTATCCTATATTCAAAATCAGTTGTTTGCTTGTATAGTGAGGATGCCTTTAAAATGTTATTGTTCTTTGCTTCTCTTCTTGATTTTACTTCACTTCTGGATATTTGCCCTCCCAATATTTTGTCCTCTCTTTTGTTTCTTTGGTGACATTAGCCATTGAAGATTCCAAAATTTTCTATTCTGCCCTTTATTTTTGTTGTGAAGGACTTCTCATTTCTCTTTTGAAATACTTGAGACCAAATGTGTTGTGTTTCCTTGTTCTCTCCGTATTCCACGGTGTCCTCTGTCACATAAAATGTTGGCATATTTTCTTTTACTTTGCAGTATTTATCCATAGATACCTAAATTCATTTTCTAGATCTGGAGGACATATATTTTTCTGATGTTGTGGTTTTTCCTGTTGATTTTATCTGTTTATATTCAATATCTGAGTTTTGTTATATCTGAAATCTTTGGTAATTTGAGTCTTTTTTGGTCCCCTTATTTACCCTATTACTTACTGTTTAACTTCCTTCTTTCTAATTGTAGCCTTAGGGGCTGGATCTCAAAATGTCACAACGTCCTTCCATGCATGGTTCAACAACCTCAGTCTGTGCCTCAAGTGACTTTTGGGTAGTCACATCTGGCCCCACTTAAGTGCTGTGCTCTTTTCCAGTCTTGGTGGAACACACACACACACACACACACACACACACACACACACATCCTGGTGACCTGCCTCATTCCCTTTTGTTTTTTAGTTCTCTGTCATGGCACCAGCTGTTCAGAGCTTTATAATGCTGTCTCCCCCCAATACTGGCAGTTCATAGCTTTCCAGTGCTAGTGCTATGGGGTTGCATCCCCCAACAGGTTTTTTTTTCCTGGATGACTGTGACCAAACTGGTTTTTATAGCCCAAATAAACTTCCACATCCTAAAGCTGGAATCTCCATAGCACTGGAAAGAGGAAGAAGGCAACAAGGATGGTTTTTGTTGTATGTAAGTTCTTTTTGTGACCTGGATAGTAATGGAGTCAGAAGCAGGTTGCAAGAGTGAGAAGTGAGTGAGAAGTAAGGTTGTGAATTCATGAATACAGAAAATCTTTCTAAGTTTGGCTTTAAAAGAGAGAAGTGGGAAAATAGGTTATGGAATGTCAAAATTAAGTGAAGGTTTATTAAGACTAAGGGAAATTAGGTCATATTTGTAGGCAGAACAAAAAAATTAATAGCTAAAAGAGACTGGGTCACATGCGGAAAAATAGAAAAGATCACACATTTTCTCTGATCCCCATGATCTCTCAAACTTTTTCAAAATAGAAATTATATGCCAAAGATAAAACAACTTTAGCTGACTAAATCCAGAATCTGAAAGCTTAAAAATAATAACAACCAAAAATCCACAAGCTGGTACTTACTGACTCTAAGGTTACTCAGCAACTGTCCCTTACCTCCTGTGCTACCACCAACAAGGTTACCTGCCCTAGCTGGTTCAAGGATGCAACAAGAACTTACATACAACAAAAACCATCCTAATTTGGTTTCCTTGTTGCTGCTCTCTCCTTGTTCTTCCCTCTCTGTCTTACTGCTCCTGCACTTTACTAGATCTTCATCCATCTTCCATAAGTTCTATCCTGATCCCTTTTTTCTTCTGTCTCTTACAACTTCTTGCTCTTATCTGCTTCAATGAGTGGTTTCATCATCTCCATGTAGATGACTGTCAAATTTATATACCCTGTTTTAACCTTTCTCTTGAACAACTGTCCTGCATCAACAACTTCCTCCTGAATGGTCCAGTGACATCTCAAACTCAAGAACACAGAATCTCAGAATTGTAAAGAACCTCAGAAGTCATTTAATAAATGAACATAAATGAACAGAAATCACCTCAACAATGATACTGGCAAGTGGCCAATAAGCCTTTATTTAAAGACTTCAAATAAAAGAAAACTCATTATATCATGAGCCAATTCTTTGTTAAGAATGTTTTTCCATCAAACTTAAAATTGCCTCTGTAGTTTCTTGCTCCTACTTCTCTTCCCTGAGACCAAGCAGATCAGTCTAATTTATTTTTTCCAGCACATGGTATAGGAGGATATTGTATAAAGAGAGAAGGCCAAGGACTGAGCCTTGAGTAACACATTTTTAGGAGATAGTTGGTCTTGGAGGGACAATTAAAGTAAATAAAGAAGGTACAGTTGGAGAGATAAGTTGAGAAGCAGGCTAGTACAGTGTTTGGAAGCTAAAGGAGAGAATTTTAAAGAGGGGAGCTGGTTAACAATGTCATACCTAGCAGAGAAGTCAGGGTAAACAGAGAGATCATTGCCATCTTGAGTCACTCCCAAGAGATGTGAGTTTGGCTCTTTCATGAGTATAATAAAGACCTTAGCATTACAGAATGAAAGGAGGAAAAGAGTGAATTGGTGTCCAAAAGATACTTAAACAACCTTCTTTCTAGCTCCTAACTTGTTCTGGAGGCTCCTCTCCAGTTCTCTCCTAAATTCTCCCTCTACTCCTTCAGACTCTCAACTCTCTTCTAATTCTCTTCTCCATTCTGTAGGTTTCTTAGATGTACTCTAGCTGACACTCTAAGGGTCAGAGGGTGTAGGAAGTTTTATGGTTATAGAAAACAGATTTAGAGCAAATATGCTGGGTGCAAAGAGGGCTGTTCCCCCAAAATCATTATTTATCTATCTATCCCTAGCCTGAGTGTACAAAGTTTGGCTGACAGTCACTATAACATGCCCTTTGCTTTCCTACTTTCCAAGCTTCCAGAATAACATTCTGGTTTAACATAGATTTTCCATGAAAAGACACCTGAGAATTTGTGTGGTGAGACTTGTCTTTCAACTTCTGATCTGCAGGATCTGTTCCTATTAATACTTTTACTTTTTTTTCTGTCTTTCTGGCAGGGCCTTTTCAGAGTGGCTCCCTCTGCTTCTAAACTGAAAAAGCTGAAAGCTGCTCTGGACTGCTGTGTACTGGATGTACAGGAATACTCAGCTGACCCTCATGCTATTGCAGGTAATAGAGTTACCTGGTTGTCACATGACTGAGTTAGACAGGGATTTTCAGGAAAGGGACTCAGTAGACCTTTAAGGTAGGTGTTTCTGGGACACTAAAACCAACAAATTCCCATCATGTCTTTGAGAGGTCCAAGAGTAGTATATCCCGTTCCAAGTCACACCACAAAAAAGGATCAAGACAAAAAAAAAAATCAGTTCTTTCTTTTGTCCAGCATGCCTTGTCTAAGAATGGTTATGAAAGAGAAGCAGCAGGTATCTTCTCTCGTTGTAATGCCCAAGTACTATACTCAGTGCTCTTAATCCAAGCCTTCTGAGATTTATATATAAGACCACTTATCAAGTGCCTTCCCCTGGCCAATCATAATTGATGATGGTAAATAATTTGTTCATATCTAGGAGCTCTAAAGTCTTATCTCAGAGAGTTGCCAGAACCTCTCATGACCTTTGAACTCTATGAAGAATGGATTCAGGCTTCCAAGTGAGTATCCTGAATGTCACAAAAGCTTTAGTTTTGGTTTTAGTGTTGTTTTTTTATGGAGAGAAATGCTGAGGTAGCCCCTGTTCACACTTCCAGGAGGTAAGATGAAGAGGAACTAGTCCTGAAAATATAATGGAATAGTGAGTCACAAAATATTGAAGAAAGATCAGAGAAATGAGAAAAAAATCCATGAGAAATAGACAGGAAGATGATACAAAAGTCAGAGTACAAGTTATTGGAGTCCCTATGTGAGGAATAACCTACCTTCAAATTTATATAGACATCGTTATTGTAACCTGCCTTTGTACTAAACAACAACTGACTTAGATAAGTACATGAATTTATTATCTCAAATATGCAGTTTCTCCATAAGTAAAAATCGGTATTGGTTGAAACTGAATAGAAGGCTTGTTACTGAAGGTGAAGCAGGGGGAAGTGTTGAAGGAAAAATCACGAAGTGTCAGAACTTGAGAGTGTAGGAAGTGAGGGGAAAGTTCAGTGAACAGCAAAATCTCTCAATTAACAGATTAGAGAGCAGAGGTGCAGCTAATGAAAGCTGACCTAGGTCTAAAGATTACAAAGTTTGTTTCAAGAGATTTTTGGGTATGGGAACCAAACTGCATTAGAGCAATGGACTTGGAGTATCGGGACATGAAGAAATGCAGATTGTGCCAGAATTAGGAGTTATGCCCAATAGCAACCAGAAAATGTTATGTTTCCTCAATTATTGGAGATTGAAAAAGCCTGAAGGTAAAGCAGAGAAGAATTAAGAAGTGAAGCAATGCTTTGTGTACATGGTAGACACTTCATGCGTGTTTCTAATAGAACTGGATTGATGGATTAAACTGGATGAGGCTAGACTTGTTAACATAACTGATTGATTAGTAATTTGCCTACTTCTATGGAGTTTGTATCCCCAAGAATTTTCATTTGATAGGAAATGTGCGCACTCAGTCCTTTTTGTGCACTTACAGTTGACCACTTCTCTACCATGAGGAGGGGTGGTATGTGTCATAGTCTATTCTCTGGACTCAAAAATGTTCATTGCATTGATCTGAGATCTCTGTCATCAAATATTACTTTTTTATATTAATATGACCATTGTGCATATTTTTCTTTTAGTTATATTGATTTTGCATCAATCCCTATAAATCTTCCTAAATTTCTCTGAATTTTTCATATTACATTATATTCTTATGCCATAATTTGTTCAGCTGTTCCCTTAGTCAATGTTTTTTCTTAAAAATAATATCTTAGTGATCCCTTTTTTCAAAAGGTATGTTATTACTCTTTGATTATTTACTATGGAACTGGGGATGTGAATTGTAAATTTACAGGGCAAAGCTGTATCCTAAGAACAAAGTTAAAAATAATTTTTAACCTTGAATAGTGAAGGCACTTAGCATAGTACCTGGCACATAGTAGACGTTTAATTAATTTTTATTGATTGATTTATTGAAGTAAGAAATGACCACTAGTGAACAGAGAGTCTTTTCAAAAAAAATCATATCCTATCTATATGTAACTTTTCCATTTTCAGATACAAAAGTTTTTGAGAACAGAACCTGTCTTTATATGGGTATAGGTATATCTAACTTTATGGAAATGTGTTTGCTAAAAGTGGTGGGTAAATAGTATTTTTGTAAATGCTCTCAAGTGAACTAAGAAAATTTAGAAATAATATTTATAAAGCACTTAGCACAATGCCTGGCACATAATAGGTGCTTAAAAGTGCTTATTCCCTCCTATCCTGAATATTTTAGACACCCTTTCAAATCAACCAGTTTTGTATCCTTGACTCTTTTCTCCCTCTCCCTCTCCCTTACCCCAAAATCCAATTAGTTGGCAGATACTTTCAATTCTTCCTCCATAATGGCTCTAGCGTCTAAGCCCTTCCCTCTACTTACATAGCTGCCATCCTATTTCAGGCCATTATTATGTCTTACCTAGACTATTATGATAATCTACTAGTTGACCTCCCTGCCTGCAACCCCACCCCTCTCAAATTTGTGTTCTACAAAGTAAACAAAATAATCTGATAGCATCACTCCTCTGCTCAAAAATCATCAGTAGGTCTGTCTGGCCTCTTGCATAAAAGATAGACTCCTTGGCCTGGCATTTAAAAGGCCTTCTTCAATTTTTCTCCAACATGCAACTTTCTACTTTTGTTTCACGCCATGTGCTTTCACATGGTCTAGCCATTCTAGCCAAGCTGAACGAATTTATCAGATGTATTAACTAGACCATCTTCCACTTTTGTGCACTTGCTCAAGCTGTTCCCCATGTCTGGAATGCACTACTTCCTCATCTTTCCCTTTCAGAATCCTTCACTTTCAGGCTTAGCTCAGATACTACATCTTCCTTGAAGATTTCCTAAACTACATCCGCATCCAACCTACATCTATCATATGTCTCACTTTCTTCAAATTATTGCTTATTTATATATCTCTTCACCTATTGTATGATGCAAACTTCTTCAAAGAAGAGATTGTTATGTTTTTATCTTTGTATTTCTAGGACCTAGTATAAAGCAAGTGCTTATTAAATGTCTGCTGTTGAAATGAAAAACTTCACAGTGAATCCTTTTAGAGGCACTGATGCTGTTTTGAAAAGAGTACTAGACTTGGAATCAGGACTCATTGATTCGGCTTTGGGTAACTCTAGGAACAAGAAGGGGGCAATGTGGTGAAGATTATTTGGGTTATAAGTTAAGGAGGGAAGAATAGTCATTTTGCCATTGGAGTACACTACAGATCACCTAGACAGAAAGAACAAAAATTGATGGGGAGTGTGAGAAAAAAGTCACAAGTTTGGCATGGTAGCATGATATAGTAGTGATGGGAAACTTTAATTATCTGGATGCTTTTTAGAACTCTCTGTCTACCAAGAGTAGAGAAGGTAACTTCTTGACTTGTCTTTGTAATAATTTTCTCCTTCAAAAGGTAGAGGAAGCAAAAAAGAGAGATTTGATTCTGTATTTAATTCTTACTCATAGGGAAGAACTGGTTGCTGAGATGGAAATTTGAGAACCTTAGGAAGAAAGGACCTCTCTATTCTAGATAGTAATAGAGAGGAAATCTGAGCATGGTCTGACATTAAATTTGGGGAAAACAGATCTCCAGAATTCAGAGAAATGACATGTAGGATTTCATAGAATTAAATATATCAGGAGAGATAGAAGATGCTCAAGAAAAATTTTGAAGACAAAAAAGGAAACCTCCAATGAAGAAGTAAAGTGGGAATTGTCAAAAGAAACCAATGTGGATGTACCAACCAACCTTGATTTTAGAAGGAATTGTACAGAAGTTGGAAATAAGACCAAATACCAGAAGATGAATATGATGAGTATGGCACAGTCCCATAAAAATTGTGTAAGGAATGCTAAACCACAGAATGAGTTCAATTCAGCAAGAGAGGCTAAGGACAAACAAAAGTGGTTTTTGTTTGTTTTTGCCATATTTGGGGGGAGGGAATAGAGAAAGGAGGGTGAGAGATGCTTTGGACAGTGATAACTAACAGCAGAGGAAAGGCAGAACAGCTTAATTCTGATTTTGTTTCTGTTTTCTCGGCAAAGGAGAAGCACGTTTACCCTGGAAATGACAGAACAAACAAGACTGACAGGGAGTTGATATCCAAGATAAGTTAAGGAGAAAGCAAGAGAGCACCTAACTTCCTTTGATGAATTCGAGTCTCCTGGCCCAGGTGAACTACATTTTCTGGTCCTGAAAGAACTGGCAGATGTGATTGCTAAGACACTAACAGAAATATTCTTGCTATCAGACTCCCTACAAAAGAAGTTCAATATTTCTCAAACACTGAAATATGCCTAATTTAATGAAATGTCATACTAAATTTGGTTGAAAGATGGATAATGGGAGATGCAAGACAGAGAAGGGGAAAGGTCCTGATTTTCTTAAAAGGAAAGAAAACAATCTGCTTAACTCCAATTCCCTGGGAAAATTCCAGTGTAGATCATTAAAGAGATGGTTGAAAGGGAAACTAGAAAGAAAGAAATTGATTATATTTTTCTAGTTTATTTATTTATTTAGTCTTTAATTTTCCCCCTCACATGTAACATGTGAACAACAATTCTTAACATTTGTTTTTAAAACTTTGAGTTCCAAATTCTCTCCCTTCCTTCCTCCTCATCCCCCCTCATTGGAAGGGTGAACAATTCCATATAGGTTATATATGTGTAGTCATGCAAAACATATCCATAATAGTCATGTTATGAAAGAAAACACAGACAAAAAAAACTTCAAGAGAAATAAAAGAAGGAAAAAGTATGCTTCAATCTGTATTCAGACACCGTCAGTTCTTTCTCTGGGGATAGATAGCATTTTTCATCCTAAGTCCTTCAGAGTTTTCATGGATCATTGTGCTGCTGAGAATAGCTAAGTCATTCACAGCTGGTCATCCTCTAATATTGCTGTTAATTTCTACCCATTACATTTTACTTTGCATCAACCAATATAAGTCTTTCTAGGTTTTTCTGAGAATATCCTCCTCATCCTTTCTTGTTGTACAATAGCGTTCCATAACAACTACATACAATTTATTCAGTCATTCCCCAATTGATATGCATCCCCTCAATTTCCAATTCTTTAGCCCTGGAAAAGAGCTGCTATAAATGTTTTTGTACATAGATTCCTTTTCCTTTTTGTTTTTCATCTCTTTTGGGATATAGACCTAGTAGTACTATTGTTGTGTCAAAGGGTATGCCTGGGTTTATAGCCCTTTGGGCATAGTTCCAAATTGCTCTATATAATAGTTTAATGAAATTCACAACTCTGACAACAGTACATTAATGTCTCCTTTTTCCCACACCCCCTCCAACATTTGTCATTTACTTTTTCTGTCCTATTATCTATTCTAATATGTATAAGGTAGTACCTTGGAATTGTTTTGCTTTGCATTTCTCCAATCAGTAGTGAATTCGAATAGTTTTTTTCTATGGCTATGGATAGCTTTGATTACTTCATCTGATTATATCTTTTGATCTGTTATCAATTGGGGAATGACTTATTTTTTATAAATTTGACACAATTTTCTGTATGTTATAGAAGTGAGGTCTTTATCAAAGGAGTTTGTTTCAAAAAAAATTTTTTTTCACAACTACCATTGCTAACTGTATTTTCCTCCATCCTATACCTCCAACTCCATTTGTTCTATTCTCTCCTTTCACCGTCCCTCCTCAAAAGTGTTTTGCTTCTGGTTACCTCTTTCCCTAATCTGCCTTTCCTTCCATCACTGATCTCCTTCTCTTTCCCCTTTCTCCTGCTATTTTCCTGTGGGGTATGATAAATTTTTATACTCTATTGCCTATATATCTTACTTCCCAGACACATGTAAAAACAATTTTTAACATTTCTTTTTATAACTTTGAATTCCAAATTTTCACCCTTCCTCTCTCCCTACCTCTCACTGAGAAGACAAGCAATTCAATATAGGTTATACATTTGGAGTTATATAAAACACTTCCAAAATAGTCATGTTGTTTCCTTTCATCCTGTCCCTCCTCAAAAGTGTTTGCTCTGATTACCCCTCCCCCAATCTGCACTCCCTTTTATCACCCCCCTCTTATCTCCTTCCCCCCTACTTTCTTGTAGGGTAAGACAGATTTCCATACCCAATTGAGTGTGTGTGTTATTCCCTCCTTAAGCCAAATCCAATGAGAGTTCCTTTTCCCATTCCCTCTCACCCCCCCCTTTTCCCCTGCACTGTAAAAGTTTTTGCTTGCCTATTTTATATGAGATAATTGATCCCATTCTACCTCTCCCTCTCTCTTTCTCACAGTACATTCCTCTCCCACCCTTTAATTTTATGTCTTAGGGAACTTCATATTCAACTCATCCTGTGCCCTCTGTCTGTATACATTCCCTCCAACTACTCTAATACTGAAATAGGACTCATGAGTTACAGATATCATCTTTCCATATAGGAATGTAAACAATTCAACTTTAGTAAGTCCCTTATGATTTCTCTTTCCTGTTTACCTTTTCATGCTTCTCTTGATTCTTGTATTTGAAAGTCAGATTTTCCATTTATCTCTGCTTTTTTCTCAAGAATGCATTAAATTCCTCTATGTCATTGAATGTCAATTTTTTCCCCTTTTGGAATTATACCCAGTTTTGCTGGGTAGGTGATTCCTGGTTATAATCCTAGCTCCTTTGACCTCTAAAAACTCATATTCCAAGCCTTCCTATTTTTTAATGTAGAAGCTGCTAATCTTGTGTTATCTTGATTGTGTTTCCACAATACTTGAATTGTTTCTTTATGGCTGCTTACAATGTTTTCTCCTTGACCTGGGAACTCTGGAATTTGGCTAGAATACTCCTGGTAGTTTTCAGTTTGGGATCTTGTTCAGGAGGTGAGCAGTGGATTCTTTCAATTTCTGTTTTACCCTCTGGTTCTAGAATATCAGAGAAGTTTTCCTTGATAATTTCTTGAAAGATAATGTCTAGGTTCTTTTTTTGATCATGCCTTTCAGGTAGTTCAATAATTTACAAGTTTTCTCTCCTAGATCTATTTTCCAGGTCAGTTGTTTTTCCACTGAGATATTGCACAATTTTCTTTTTTTTTCCTTTTGTTGTGTTTCATAATTTCTTGATTTCTGACAGAGTCATTATCTTGCATTTGCTTCATTCTAATTTTTAAGGAATTATTTTCTTATAAAGGAGCTTTTGGAACTCCTTTTCCCTTTGGCCAATTCTGCTTTTTAAGGCATTCTTCTCCTCATTGACTTTTTGCCCCTCTTTTGCCATTTGGTCTAGTCTATTTTTTAAGGTATTATTTTTCTTCATTATTTTTTGTGTCTCCTTTATCAAACTATTGACTCATTTTTCATGATTTTCTTAGAGCACTCTATTCTCTTCCCAACTTTTTCTCTACTTCTCTTACTTGATTTTCAGAATCTTTTCTGAACTCTTCCATATTTTTCATATTTTTCTTGGAGGCTTTGGATGTAGGAGCTTTGACTTTGTTGTCCTCTTCTGGGTGTATGTTTTGAGCTTCCTTTTGGCCAAAGTAAGATTCTATAGTCAGATTTTTTTTTTCCATTGTTTGCTCATTTTCCCTCTCTATTTCTTGATTTTTTAACTCTTTCCTATGACAGGGCTCTATTTCCAATAGGGAGGGTGCACTGTCCCAAACTTCATGAGTTTTGTGCAGCTGTTTTAAGAGGTACTTCTAGGGACCTGTAAGTTTTCAGTTCTTCTAAAGGTGGTATGATCTAAGAAGAGATGTTTACTCCTCTCCTGGCCTGTTATTTGGTCTGTGAGTGACCACAAGATCTCTTTTCTCCTCTGGAACTGTGAGGAGGATTACCCCTCCACTGCTGCCACAAGCTTACCTATGCCAGTGCTCCTCCTTGCCCCAGGACTGCTGCCACCTAGGACTGCCACCCAGATCCCAAGTATGGACAAAGCAACAGAGTCCTGCCTCAGTGTCAGCAAAGAGACCCTTGTAATCTGTTGTTTAATCCCCTTACCGTCTGTGGGCCTCATCTCTGGAAATAGCTGCTGCTACCACCACTACCACCACACCTACCATCACAGCCACCACCACCTCCACCACTGCTGATTCAGTCACTCCCCAGGCCTACCCCTGGTTTTCTGGGATCAGGGCTGTGTTAGGGTCATGGCTAGATTGTGCTCCTCTCTCACTCAGGTCCAACAGACCTTATCTACTGACCTTCTAAATTGTATCGGGCATTTGTGTGTCGTGAAGTCTGGAAACTGCCACAGCTGCCAAATGATTCAGTACCCCGAAGCCTGCTCTGGGTTTGCTTTAGTCTGGTCCATGATGTCACAGCCCATGCTGGACTGCACTCCTCTCTCATCCTGGCACAGCAGACCTTTTCTATTGACCTTCCAGGTTGTCTTGGTCTGGATATTTGTTTTACTGTCTTTTTGTGGGTTCTACTGCTCTAGAATTTGTTTAGAGTCATTTTTAAAGGTATTTGGAGGGCTTTGGGGAGAGCTTTGGTGAGTCCTGTAGCATCAATGTGATATTCACAGTGCCTACAACAACTAAGAATATCCTGGTATGATTCTGAATCGTGAAATACTACGGACCCTCCACATGGAAGACAGAACCAAAACATTTATTCAAACACCAGAAAGCCAAATTCATCATAGCAACAAAAATCTATACACAATAGCAATGAAGAGAAAAACACCATCCCCAAGCCTTCCCCTGCTAGACTTCCCACAAAACAGTCATAAACAGGCCCCCTTAAACAAAATCACAAACAAGCCCTTTCACTCATGCTAGCCAGCTGCCTGCTTGCCTGCATCCTTTCTAGCTCTGATTGCTCTCTCACCAATTTCCTCTCACTTCTGTTCTAGCTCCACCTCTTCCTGTTCCACCCACTTAGCAAACTTTTCCCTCCATAGGCTCCTTGTGACTCAGCCTCATGTGACTCAGGCTTCCATGTGACCCAGGCAGGTCACATGAGCTTATTAATGAATTAGAAAGATTTCTCATTTTAAATTACCATTACTAGTCCCTTCCTTTACTCTTTGGAATTTTACTCTTTACATCTTTGGAAAAATTGATTATAAAGGGCCAAAATGGCTTCAAAAAGAGGTCATGCCAGATTTCCCTTATTTCCTTTTTTGACAAAGTTACTAAATTAGTAGATGTGGGAGGATGTTGTGGATATAGTTGAACTATATTTTAGTAAAGCTTTTAATAGAATTTCCTCATACTATTCCTATGAAGAAGATGGAAAGATATGGATTAGGGAATGATATAATCAGATAGCTTCAGCACTGATTGGATGCTTGACACAAAAAGAAGTTGTTAATGGTTCATTGTCCTCCTGACAGGAGATCTCTAGTGGAGTACTTCATGGATCTGGGCTTGTCCCTGTGGTGTTTAATACTTTTATCAATGGCTTAGATAAAGTCGTAGTTGATATGTTCATCAAATTTGAAAATGAAATTAATTTGACAGGTATAAAATCTTCATAGCTAGAGTACTGGACTGAGTATATAATAAGATACAATAAAGTCATTTACAAAAGAAAAAACTAGCTTCAGAAGTATAAGATAGAATAGGCATTGGTAAACAGCCAGTATTATTTTTAACATGTGGGGATTTTAGTGGATTGCAAGCTCAGTGTGAGTCAATAATGTCATGTGGCAGCCAAAAAAAAAAAAAAAAAAAAGCTAATATGTTCTTGGGTTGTGTTAAGAAAAATATGACTTCCAAGAATGGGGAGGTGATCATTCATCTGTATTCTGCCCTCATCAGAACTGATTTAAAGTATTGTGTACTGTTCTGGTCACCAACATTTAATGATACTAATAAGCTAAAGAGTATCCAGAGGAGGGTTACTAAGGTGGTAAAAGAACTTGAGGTCATGACACATGAAGATTGATTAACTGGAAATGTTTAGCATGAAGAAAATAGCACTGGGAGAACACAACTGCTGTCTTCAATGATTAACCTTGTTCTTTTGGCCCATGAAGGTAGAACCAGAAGAAATATGTGGAAATTGTAAGAAGTACATTTAGGCTCAATGTCAGGTAAAATTTAAGATCTATACAAAAGTGGAAGGGGCTGCCCTGAGAAATGGTGGCCTCCCACTCCTTGGAGGTCCTTAAGCAGAGGCAAGATAGACACTTGTCAGGGAAACTTTAGTGAATGGGTTGAACTAGGTGACTGCAAAGATTCCTTACAATCCAGATTCTATGATGATGAGAAATCCCTTGGTCTACTTGGGCCACAGTTTCTTCATCTATAAAATGAGTTGAATTAACTGATATCAAAACTTCCTTCTAGTTATACAAATCTGTTTCTACAGTCCAACATCTTACACTCTAGAATTGTTTTTAATATATTGAAGTAATCATAGCAGAAAGAACACTGGATTGTAGTGAGAACTGATTTTTTAAAAAATCTGAATTTATGTTTAACAAAATGCTTCAAAGATACGTAAGGCATCATAATTATTATTAGGGTAGAGAATTGCTCTTTAACAACTGTGAGTATTGCTGTGGAGTTGTCCTATTAATACTCATTTTTCCCTATTGTCTCTTCTCTACTGGATAGAGGTAGAGTTGAACTTCTCCTAATCTTATCCTATCTCCTCCCAGGTTGGGAGGTAGAGTGGAGAGAGTATTTAGGGTATGATTGTCTACTTCTTTCTCTCCAAAGATTTAATCATCCACAACAATTAGCTATTACAACAATTAGCTCCCTTTCCCCACACACACCTCCCAGGAACAATATAATGCCCTCAGGTCAATGTGGTGTCTAGGTGGCAGCTAGGTAGCACAGTATATAGAGTGCTGGTTCTGAAGTAAGGAGCTCCTGACTTCAAATATGGCCTCAGACACTTACTGGCCAAGCTGTGTGACCCTGGGTAAATTACTTAACCACTGTTTGCCTCAGTCTCCTCATCTGAAAAATGAAGATAATAATAGCACCTGACTCTCAGGGTTGTGAGGATCAAATGAGATCATTGTAAAGGCTTAGCACAGTGCCTGGCACATAGGATGTACTGTAGGCATGTTAACTGCTATTATTTCTCCACTTTATGGAATTTATATCAAACAAAATGTGTTAGTGATAGACTCATAATAGCTCATATTCACATTCCGGAAGATTCCTAACATTCAGACAGAGATTTAGTTCTTTGCCCTAATTTAAATTCTATATCTCTATCTATAGCTATATAAATATAGAGATAAAGATACATACATATGTATGCATTATATATATGCATATATATGTAGCTAGAATCATGGATATGGCAAAAATCAAGATATAGGAAACTTTCAGGTAAAAAATGTGAGCACAGTATACTATATCTATTATTGGATAGAAAAGGGGGGAGAAAGGGAAAGGAAAAAGCAGTCTTTTTTTATTTTTAAAGAACTTCCACCAGTTTTTAAACCCATGTAACTTCATTACCAGTTTTTGGCTTCAAGTTGCTTGTAGAGGTTGGGTGGCCTGCATTCTCTACCACAGTTCAGTCTGCCTTTAATTTCCTTTTCCATTTTTTATTTCAGTTTCCACTTTTTACTGTTGTCTCTGTACCACCAATTCTTTCCAGCTCAGAGTTTGAGGACATTTCTTGCTGCTGCTGCTCAGATCTTGCAGAAACTCTTCCTTCTTACTCTGTGTCTCACAGACCTGTGTGTGCCTTTAAGCAATCCCGTTTTAACTCGTCTTTTCTCTCCTGAAGAGGACTAGGAAAATGCTTATTCCTCTGACTTGGAAATACCAGGATGTTAGATAGTTCTCAATCCCTATTATACTCAGATAAGATGAATATTTGACCAATTTTTTCTCTTAAAAGTTTGATTTTTTTATATTACCTTGGTATTCAAGTGAAAAGGAAATGATGAAGATTACTGATATTGTATTTTCATATTACACATATAAATTATTGTAAATTTTGAGTGTTGGAAGAAACCTTGGAAGCCATTGAGCCTAACCAATAACTGAACAAGAAAATCCTCTAGAACATAGTCAGTGGTCATCCAACTTTTGTCTGAAGACATATTGAGAAAGAACCCATTGTGCCCATGGTGCTTTTTATAGCTCTTACTGTTAAAAAGTTGTTTTTTCTTTGACATAAAGATTTTGCAACATTTACTGATTTCCTAGCCCTATCTTATAGGACCAAGGAAGTATGAAATTTAAGTACTCAAAGAATGTCTATCATATTCCCCACAAATATTCTGTTCTTAAAGCTAAACATCTTCATAGAGGATGGTTTCAAGGCCCTTCACCATCTTGATTGCCCTTCTCTGGACACTTCACAGATTATCATTGTCCATCCTAGGATGTGGTACTCAGAATTTTAAAAATTCTCCAAATGTGTTCTGATCATGGTAGAACACAATGTTACTATTGCTTCCCTCATCCTGTGCCTTTTTTTACTATTTTTAAAATATTTGGTTTTTTTTTAATTTTTTCTAAATGATGTAAGAATTTTTAACATTCATATTTTGAAAATTTTGAGTTCCAAATTCTTTGTCTCCCTCTTTATTCTCTCCTCTCATTGAGAAGGCAAGCAATTTGATAAAAGTTATACATGTGCAGTCATGCAAAACTTATTTCCATACTAACCATGTTGTGAAAAAAAACACAGACAAAAAAACAGAAAATCAAGTAAGAAGAAGTGTGATTTGAATTGCATCCAAATTCCATTAGTTCTTTCTGTGGAGGTGGATAGCATTTGTCATCCTAAGTTCTTTAGAATTGTCTTGGATCGATCATTGTTTTGTTAAAAATAGCTAAGTCATTCACAGCTGATCATCATAAAATATTACTGTTACTGTATACAGTAACACAGTTATTGTGTTTCTTCTCACTTCACTTAACGTCAGTTCATGGAAGTCTTTCCAGGTTTTTCTCAAAACATTCTACTTTTCTTATAACACAATAGTACAATTCATAATACAATAGTATTCATTTCTTATAACCCAATAGTATTCCATCACAATCATATACCACAACTTTTTCAGTTATTCCCCAATTGATAGGCATCCCTTCAACTTCTAATTCTTTGCCACCACAAAAAAAAAGCTGTTATAAACATTTTTGTACCTATAGGTCCTTCTCCTTTTTAAGAAAGTCTCTGTGATAACAGAACCTAGTAGTGGTATTACTGGGTCAAAAGGTATGTACACTTTTATAGCCCTTTGGGAGTTGTTCCAAATTCCTTTCCAGAATGGTTGTATCAGTTCATAACTCCACCAACAGTATATTAGTGTCCCAATTTCCTCAAATACTGTGCAGCATTTGTCATTTTCCTTTCTGCCATAGTAAAAAAACTGATAGGTGTGAGGTGTTACCTCAGAGTTGTTTTAATTTGTATTTCCTTAATCAACAGTGATTTAGAGCATTTTTTCATATGAGTATAGATAGTTTTGATTTTTTTTCTTCTAAAAACTGGTTGTTCATATCCTTTGATCATTTATCAATTGGCGAATGACTTATATTCTTATAAATTTGACTTAGTTCTCTATATTTTTGAGAAATGAGGCCTGTATCAGAGAAAGTAGCTGTAAAATAAATCACTTTCCAGCTTTGCTTTCCTTCTAATCTTGGTTATAATAGTTTTTGTTTATGCAAAACTTTTTTTAATTTAATCAAAATTGTCCATTTTTCATCTAGAAATACTCTTTCTCTCTCTGTCTCTCTGTCTCTCTGTCTCTCTGTCTCTCTCTCTCTCTCTCTCATAAATTCTTCCTTTTTTCATAGATCTAACATATAAACTATTCCTTCTTATGGTATCACCTTTTATATTTAAATCATGTACCCATTTTGCCCTTAACCTTAGTATATGGTATAAGATGTTTTTTTTACCTTGTTTCTAACATGCTGTTTTCCAGTTTTCCCAGGAGTTGTTGTCAGATAGTGAATTCTTTTCCCAAAAACTGGGGCCTTTGGTTTTTATGAAATATTAGGTAATTGTGGTCATTTATGACAGTATCTTGTGTACTTCATCTATTCTATTGAGTCACCACTCTATTTCTTAGTACCATATAGTTTTGATGATTACCACTTTATAATACAGTTTGAGATATGGTACATGTAGGGCATCTTTATTCACATGTATTTTCCTTAATTTCCTTGATATTCTTGAACTTTTATTCTTCCAGGTGAATTTCCTTACAAATTTTTCTAGCTCTATAAAATAATTTTTGGTAGTTTGATTGCTATGGCACTTAAAAGTAAATTAATTTAGGTAGAATTGTCATTTTTTATTATATTGGTTTGGCCTACTCATGAGCAATTCATATTTTCCAGTTGTTTTGATCTGACTTTATTTATGTGAAAAGTGTTTTGTAATTGTGTTCATGTACTTCCTGGGCTTCTCTTGGCAAGCAGACTCACAAGTGTGTTATGTTGACCACAATTATTTTAAAAGGAATTTCTCTGTCTCTTGCTGCTGGAATTTATTGGTAATATAAAGAAATTATGATTTATGTGGGTTTGCTTTATATCTTGCAACTTTGCCAAAATTGGTAATTATTTCGAGTCATTTTTAGTTGATTCCCTAGAGTTCTCTAAGTATTCCATCATATCATCTGCAAAGTGTAATTCTTTTGTTTCCTCACTGTCCATTCTAATTTTTTCTATTTCTTTTTCTTCTCACTGCTATAGCTGATATTTCTATCGAATAATATTGGTGATAAGGGGCATCTTTCCTTCACTCTTTGATCTTACTTAAGAGGCTTTTAGGTTATCCCATTACAGATAATGTTTGCTAGTGGCTTTAGATAGATACTACTTATCATTTTAAGGAATGCTTGATTTAATTTTATGCTCAATAGGAACTGCTGTTGTATTTCATCAAAAGTTTTTTTCTTCTCTGTTGAGAAAATCATATGATTTTTGTTAGTGTTGTTATTAATATGATCAATTACTCTGATAGTTTTCCTAATATTGAATAAGCCATGCATTCCTGGAATAAATCCTATCTGGTCATAGCGTATAATCTTTGGGACATCTTGTTGTAATTGCCTAGTATTTTATTCAAATTTTTGCATCAATATTCATTAGAGAGGGACATTGATCTATAGTTTCTTTCTTTTTTTTTTGCTTTTCCTGGTTTAGGTGTTAGCACCTATTTGGTAGGACTCCTTCTTTGCCCGTTTTTCCAAATAGTTTATATAGTATTAGAATTAATTGTTCTTTAAATATTTGATAGAATTCACTTGTCAATCTATCTAGCCGTGGGTACTTTTTTCTTGGGGAGATCATTGAAGGTTGGCATATTGAATTTCTTTTCATAAAACAAGTTTATTTATCTTCTATATGATCTTCTGTTAATCTGGGCAATTTATATTTTGATAAATATCCATCCATTTCACTTAAATTGTTACATTTATTGGCATATAATTGGGAAAAATAGCTCCTCATAATTACTTTAATTTCATCTTTATTGGTGTTAAATTCATTTTTTCTTTTCATTTTTGATATTGGTAATTTGGTTTTCTCCTTTTTAAAAAAAATCAAATTAACCAATGGTTTATCTATTTTATTGAGTTTTTCATAAAACCAGCTTCTGATTTTATATATTAGCTCAATAGTTTTCTTACTTTCAGTTTTGTTAATCTCTCCTTTAATTTTCAAAATTTCCAATTTGGTATTTAATTGGACATTTTTAATTTACTCTCTAAATTTTTTTAATTGCTTGCCAAATCATTAATCTGCTCTTTCTCTGTTTTACTGATGTAAACATTTACAGATATAAAATTTCCCCTAAGTACTGCTTTGGCTACATCCTCTAAATTTTGGGACGTTATCTCATCTTTGTCATCCCTTTTAATGAAATTATCATTTGTTTCTATGATTTGTTCTTTGATCCACCCATTCTTTAGGATGAAATTATTTCATTTCCAAATAATTTTTAATTTATGTTTTCACAGCTATGTATTAAGTATGATTTTTATTTCATATTGATCTGAAAATGATGCACTTAGTATTTCTGCTTTTCTTCATTTGGTTGTGAGGTTTTTATACCCTAATATGTCATCAGTTTCTGTGTAGGAGTCAAGTACCTGTGAGAAAGAGGTATGTTCCTTTCTATTCCTATCCAGTTTTCTACAGAGGTCTATCATATCTAACTTTTCAAAAAATTTTATTCTTCTCTTTTTATGTTTATTTTTTTTTTTGTTAGATTAATCTAGTTCTGAGACAGGAAAGTTAACATCCCCCACTATTATAGTTTTACTGTGTATTTCTCTCTGTGACTTATTTAACTTTTTGTTTAAGAATTTGGATGCAAATTTGAAACTCTTTCCAAAGAGCTATTAAACTGAGCATACCCTTTGATCCAGAAATACCTCTGCTAGGTTTGTGTCCAAAAGAGATTTTTTTTTAAAAAAAGGGAAAAGGACCTACTTGTACAAAAATATTTATTGTAGTTCTTTTGTGGTGGCTAAGAATTAGACATTGAGGGGATGCTAATCAATTAGGGGATAGCTGAACAAATTGTAGTATATGATTGTAATGGACTACTATGGCAAGTAATGACAAGAAGGATGATTTCAGCAAAACCTGGAAAGACATACGTAAACTGATAGAAAGTGAAGTGAGCAGACCCAGGAATACATCGTACACAGAACTGTGAATGACTTAGCTATTCTCAGCAGTACAATGATCCAAGACAATCAATCCCAAAAGAACCGTGATGAAAAAATGCCTCTGCCTCCAGAGAAAGAACTGATGTTTTCTGGATATAGACCGATGCATGCTATTTTTGTAACTTTGTTTCATTCTTTCTTTTTTCTTTCTTTTCTGAGTTATTCCACTCAAAATGACTAATATAGAAATGTTTTACATGATTGCACATGTATATCTATGTCAGCTTGCTTACTGTTGCAGAGAGCAGGGAGAAGAGAGAAGCAAGAATAGAATTTGGAATTCAAAATTTAAAAATAGTTGAAAGGTTTTTACATGTAATTAGGGGAATATATAGTATTATACAAAAAAAAAGAATTTGGATGCTAAGCCATTTGGTACATAGATGTTTAGTTTTATATTACCTCATTGTCTATGGTAGCAAAGTGTAGTTTTCCTATTTATTGTATTTAACTAAATCTGTTTTTCTTTTTGCTTTGGCTGAGATCATGATTGCTACCCTTGTTTTTTTTACTTCAGCTGAAGCATAATAGAGTCAGCTCTAGTCGCTTGCCTTTACTCTGTGAGAGAAAAAGAGAGAGAATGTGTGTGTGTGTTTGTGCGTGTGTGTGCTTCAGGTGTTTTTCTTATAAACAACATATTGTGGGATTTGAGTTTTTAATGCATTCTGCTATCTACTTCCATTTTAGGGATGAATTCATCCCATTCACATTGTTATGAAAATTGACTGTATATTTCCCTCCATCCTACTTTTCTCTTATTTATTCTTCTCTGTCTCTCTCTCCTTTCAACTTCTCCTTCCTCAAAAGTATTTTGCTTCTTCCCACCTCTTTCTCCAGGCTGCCTTCCCTTATATCAGCCCCCCACCCTCTTTTATGCCCTTCCCCTTATATAGGGTAGATAGATTTCTATACACAAAAGAGTGTATATATTATTCTCTCTTTGAAACAATTCCAAAGACAGGTTCAAGCGTTGTCCACTACTACCCATTTTCCCCTCCACTATAAAATATCTTTTGTGTCTCTTTATGTGCGAGATGATTTACCCATTCTATCTCTCCATTCTCCTAATGTATCCCTCTTTCTCATCCCTTAATTTTTTTTTTTTTGTGGATATCATCCCATCATAGTCAACTCATACCTATCTCTCTGTCTATGTATACTCTTTCTGACTGCCCTAATAATTTCTGTACAAGAATGTAAGCAGTTTAACCTTACTGAATTCTTATTATTTCTCTTTTCTGTTTATCTTTATATACTTCTCTTGAGTCTTATATTTTAAAAATCAGATTTTCTATTCAGTTCTGTCTTTTCATCAGAGATGCTTAAAAGTCCCCAGTTTCACTAAATTTCCCTTTTTTCCCCTGAAGGATTATACACAGTGTTGCTTTGTAGGTGATTCTTGGTTACAATCCTAGCTCCTTTTTTCTCAAGAATATCATATTCCAAGCCCACCAATCATTTAATGTTGAAGCTGCTAAATTTTGTATGAGCCTGACTGTGGTTCACAGAATTTGAATTGTTTCTTTCTGGATGCTTGCTTTATCCTTTAGGTTACATCTCTAGTATTTGGTTATAATATTCCTGGGCATTTTTCTTTTGGGATTTCTTTCAGAAAGTGATTGGTAGAGTCTTTCAATTTCAATTTTACCCTCTGGTTCTAGGATATCAGGGCAGATTCCTTCTTTATTTTTTGAAATATGATATCTAGGCTTTTTTGAGGTTTTCTATGTAGCTGTTTTGATTTTGTTGTCTTCTGACTATGTTGTGTTTTTCTCTGTCACCATAGTAACTTTCTGTGGCATAGTTCTTTTTTTTGTTATTTGTTCATTTTTACAACCTGTTTCTTGACTTTTAACTTTAAGTTAAAATTGGACTCTGCTCCCAGGGGATGGAGGTTTAGGGGGACATGTCCCAAACTTCAGATATTTTTAGAATTAGTTCTGGGGGTCTGTAAGTTTTCAGTTATTCCAAGGAGTTATGTTCTAAGGAGAGGAGTGGCCAGTGCTCTCCTGACCAATGCTTTGGTATGTAAGCAACAACAAGTACTCTTTTCCTCCTTGAAACCATAACCAGAGTCCCCACTCCTGCTAGTGCTTCTTCTTGCCCTAGGACTGTTACCCAAAACAATATTTGAATAAGGCAGCAGAGTCCTGCTCCCAGTGTCAGCAAAGGGTTCCCTATAATTTCCTTCTGAACAGTTGTCCAACTGCCTTACTATTAAGAGCTCCCAAAGCCATAGGTACTGATGCACAAGTCCCTAAGGTCTATTGTATATGTATATCTCTACAGATATATAACTTTATATTTGTATAGATATGTACTGATGGATCACCTTTATATGTTGTCATCAAAGGCATATCATTATCTTGTCAGTCAGTAGTCAGTCTTCATATATATACCTGGTCTTTTCTACATGGATGGTCAGGCCAAACCTAGGTTCCTTTAGGCAGAGGTTCTTACTCTGGGGCCACTGGTATTCTATGGACAGATTTCAGGGCATCCCTGAATTTGTATGGGAAAAAAATTGCATCTTTATTTTCACTAACTTCTAACTGAAACTTAGCCTTTTCTTTAATTATTAATGAAAGTAATAAACATTTCTGTTTTGTTATTGTTTAAAGGCTTGGTTTCCCTATCCAACCAATACTAGAAGTACAGGGGCTACTCCTGAGCCCCTACCTACTTGCTATTGGCATGGAAGCATTTCTGACAAGGTCTGGTTTGCCCCACTTTAGACAAACTGGTGGCCCTTCACTCCCAGGGTATCAACACACTATTGCCAAACTTAGTGCAGACTCCCAATTGGCATACCCCACTGTAGCTCAGAACTCCTGACCTTGAAACTGCCCATCTCAGCCAGCATCCCAGTTAGCTGGGATTATAGGCTTGAGCCCTGAAAGCTAGCAATAGACATTATTCTGAGAAGAGTTTAATTGGCTTCACCAGACTAACAAAGAGGTTTATGATATTTATTTAAGAAAATATTTAAGAAATACTATTTTAGAGAAAAGAACATGCAGATCAAAAATGTATAGATCAGAAACTGAAAGAAGTCTCTTCTTGTCACATCACATAGACTGTTAGACTTCTTTTCATGGAAAGTTTGTCGTAAAGGAGAATGTTATTCTGGCAGCTTGGAAAGTTGGAAAGTAAAGAGTGTGTTATAGTGACTGTCAGCCAAACTGTATAGCCTCAAGGTAAGGATAGATAATGATTTTGGAGAAACAGCCCTCTTTGTACCCAGCATACCTGCTCTAAATCTGTTTTCATAACCATAAAACTTACTGATACCCTCCTAGAGTTTCAGCTAGAGTCCAAGAGATATATAGAATCCAAGAGATATATAGAATGGAGAAGAAAATTAGAAGGGAGTTGAGAGTCTGAAGGAGTGGAGGGAGAATTAAGGAGAGAATTGGAGAGGAGCCTCCAAAGCAAGTTTGAAGCTAGAAAGGAAGTTGGTTAAGTATCTTTTGGATACCAACCCACTCTATTCCACTTTTTATTCTTTAATGCTAAAGAACCAACTCTATTTAATCTTGTAAGAAAGAGAGTTAGGTCTTCTTTATTACACTCATGAAAGAGCCAAATTCACATCTCTTGGGAGTGACTCAAAATGGCAATGATCTGTTTATTCACCCTGACTTCTCTGCCAGATATGACATTGTTTACCAGCTCCCCTCCTTAAAATTCTTTCCTTCTTTAGCTCTGAAACACTGTACTAGCCTTCTTCTCAACCTATCTCTCCAACTGTACCTTCTATGTTTACTTTAAATGTTCCTCTATGACCACCTGTCTCCTACAAATACGTGTTACTCAAGGCACAGTTCTTGACTTTCTGGTCTTTTCTCTTTTTTCTATATCCTATGCATATTATGTGCTGGGAAAGTTGAAATATTCTCACAGCTCTTCCTATCACCTCCATAGTGATAACTCCCACATATACATCTCCCAACTAAGCTTTTTAAGTGAGCTCCAGTTCCAACTGCTCACTAAATCTCAAATGTAATAATGCAAAAGTATATTCAGCGTAACCCAGCTCACGGAGTATTATGTTGTGCTCTATATAATGATGGGATAGAAGTGATTTATCTTTAAGGGCTATTTTGGCACTGAGTCTAGGCTTTCATACTTCCCAAATTTTCTCTCCATCAGTATTGTCACCACCCTTCCAGACAACAGGCTTAAGATCTTCTGAATCATCTTTGAAACTTTATCACTTCTAATTATTTATAAAGTGCTGCTGATTTCACTTTCAAAATATCTTTGAAATCAGTCTGTTCTTTTTTATTCCCACAACACTGTTCTAAGACCTTCCTCACTCCTCAATAAAAATAATTCCTTGCATTCATATAGTACTTTACAGTTGGCAAAATGCTTTACATATGTCAAATCATTTGATTTTCACTACATTCTAGAGATCAGGAAACTGAAGCAAGAGAGGACAAGTGACTTGCCCAGGGACACATCTAGTAAGTGTTGGAGGCAGGATTTGAACTTAGGTTTTTCTGCCTTCCAATCCTCTACTCTATCTCTTTACCACCTACCTTCCCACTACCTTTCTGGTTCATGATAGAATTTTCAAGTTGAACTAGTCCAATCTTCCAATATAGGAATCCTTTCCTACTACATTCTTAACAAATCTAGCTTGTATTAAAATAGTAAAAGACAAGTCAAGATGGCAAGTCAAAAGAAGTAATATGGACCAATTTCCCCCACAACTCCTCCAAGAAAAATATAAGACCATAAGACTGAGGGGTAATCTAAGAAAAAAATCACAGTGGGGCATGACAACAAACTTGATTCATAGGCAAGTGACCAGGGCAGGAAATGTGGAACAATATTGGACTTGGATTGTGGACTCAGCCTGAGCCTATGTCAGCAGTTTGGATTCTCCCAGAAGTGTTAGGGTCATAGGCTTCTGACCTCCAAAGAGGTAGAAGTATAGGCTTGCCCAGAACAGACTATACAGACTAGACCAGTAGCACAGCATGCTGTTATCCAAAGTAAATGGCAAGCTCAGTGTTAGGCCCAATATAGTAACATAAGGTGTCATATAAGGGCTTGATTTAAGACTCAGCCCCCACAGCTCTGATCAGAGCCAGGCTAACAGTGCATGGTCACCAAGAGTAGACTCTATAACTCATCTCTAGGTCCAGAACAGAGTCAGACCAGTTGCATACTCAAAGATATTAGGGATTCAGTCCCATATGTTGTGCCCAGAATAGGGATAGATTAGCAGCACAAGCTCTCTGGACCTCCTGAACCTTTTACCCAGCTGACAGGGTTGGGGACCAGCTAGTTTTTCTGGAGCACCATCCAAGGGAAGTCTGTAGCTCTGTTGACTCAACATAAATTGACCACACAAAGCCCACTGAAAGTCTGAGGCTCCCTGGCTCAAGCTGCACATATGATCATTGAAGAACACAGCACTCAACCAAAGAATGTTATGGCAAGACTAAGATAAGAAAGGCTAGAATCATGCAAGGCCACAGCAGTCCTTCCACAAGTCCTGCCTATAGGACCAGAGTCCTAATACAAAGTCCCAACTTGGGAAGTAAGGCTAAAAGAAAGGCAAAACTGAAAAAGATAAAGAGTTATTATGATAAGGCACAAAGAAAGTTAAAAGATACAGATAAAATAAGGACATAAGAATTTTATTAAGCAGTTACGTATCAGGTACTGTGCTGGGCACTAGAGGAAAAACAATTACAGACAAAAAAAAAGGGCTTCAATAAGTTGACCTTCCAGTGGAGGAAAACAACTCACAAAAAAGGACTAAAAAGTGGGGTGGGGTGAATGTACTTAGCATAGGGGCATAATTTTGGATACCAGAGGAAGACAGAAACAGGGCAAAGTGGAGAATGAAGGCAGGCCAGCCCCAGCCCATCCACAAAATAAAGGCTCCTTGAGGAACTCACCAATAGGAGAAGAGGGGCGGATCTTGTACAGGGATATTCTATGGTGAACAGGTTCTTGGGTCAGTAGATTTTTGCAGAGTGAGGAGGCTCTAGGAAATAAGGGAAGTTCCAGGATGAGCAAGAAGTAAAGGGGCATGAAAGACAGGAATAAGGGCCGGCAGGAGAACAGGAAATGAGAGAGATAAAGGAAAGAATTGGAAAAGAAACATTGGGAGGAAAGATTTGGAGAATTAACAGCTTGATACAAGAGGTATGAAAACAAACCTAAGTAACTGACTCCATGAAAATTAGAATGAACTGAACAAAAGAGAGAACAAGAACTATTAAAACAAAGTCCAAAGCTCAAAAACAAACTGAAGAAAAAGTAAGGTATCTCATATCAAAAATAGCTGACTCAAGAAATGGATCAAGGGAAACTAAGCATCATTAGAAAGACAGACCCAAGGAAGGACGTTGGATATGATGTCATGAAAGAAAACTGTCCAGACATATTAAAACCAAAGGACAAAAGGGAAAGAAAGAAAAATCCACCAATCATCTCCTGAAAGAAATCCCAAAATGGAATCTCCCAGGAATGTGGGAGGTCAAATCCTGGTCAAAATTGTTATGTTGTACTTGGTTCTTGAAGAGGACAATGACATCAGGGTAGTGACGCCATGACATGTGAGTGAATTGGATTTAAGTGAGGGAGGCTGTGCAAAGTCACCAACCTCACTTTCTCCTCCAGAACCATCTGTGTGCAGTGGCAAGATATAGAACAGGATGACTGGAGATGGCCCTGGACAAAGTGGGAGACCTTGGCTTTTTTAAGCTAAAGTCTTTAACAGGTCTCAGTTTAACTGAGGCAACACCTATTCAGTGATTAAGGCTAGGTAAGAAAAGAGAGAGAATGGCCTCTATTACTTAGTCAAAAAAAAAAACAGTCTGGGAGGGGAAGACCCTCAGGGTTTCTGGCCATAACAGAAACAGCTGCTATTTACATTAACTCTGAACCAGCTTCGGTCCAAACAATGGCCAAGTGGGTCTTGGCCTGGGACTTATTGTTGACTAGTCAATGTGAGTCAGAGTGATTTGGGCTTAAGACCAGGTCCTTAAGAAAAACATCTAGCCTGTAAACCCTCCAAAGTCAGAAAGAAAGATCACCGTTAAGATCACACAAAATTTAGTAGCTGCCACTTTAAAGAATTGGAAAGTAAGGAGTACGATCTTCCAAGAATACTTACTCATTAGAACTAAGTATAAACCTATTGGGTTGTGAGGGTGGGGATAGGGGGGTTGACTTTTAATGAAACAGAAGACTTCCAAACATTCTCAATTATAAACTGAAGCTAAATAGAAACTTTGCCTAAGGAAAGACCTCTGCAAACAACCAGAAATAGAACTCAGGCACTGAGGAACCATAGTCAGGATCACACAAGATTTCACTGCTACTACTGTAGATAGAGCACCTGGGCCTGGAATCAGAAAAGCCTGAGTTCAAATCCAGCCTCAGACACTTACCACCTAGGTGATCCTAAACAAGTCATTTAACCTGGGTTTGCCTCTGGATTTGGAAATGACAAACTAACCTTTGTTTGCTTCTGGAGATGGAAATGGCAAAGCACTCCAATATCCTTGCCAAGTCAAGGAGAGTCTGTCATGACTGAGCAACAACTATGAAAAGGGCAGAGAACGTGTAATATTTTAAAAGGCAAAAAGAAAAATATACAGGGTTACAACCAATAGTGTCTTATGTATGATTCTCTGGGGAGGGGGAGGTGAAGGAGAGGGGAATGGCCTTTGTTAAAATAGAGGCCTTCCAGAAGTTTCTGATGAAAAAGATCAGAATCAAGTAGAAATTTTGAAATACAGAAATAAGAGTAAAGAGAAACTTTAAAAGGCAAATGTTAGTAAGTGGTTCAGAAGGAATTTTATATGTAGGATGTTTTTATTGGAAGGGGGTGGGACAGTCATACAAGTGCCTGTTCAGAACCCTACTCTCATCAAGGTGATAAGAATCATAAAATATAAAGGGTCTGGAAGACTTTTGTTATATTTTGGTCGTTTTAAAAGAAGTATGAATGGTCACACTAGAGAAGAAAAGGAGAAGGAATGAGAAGAATCTTGCATCATCAGGAGTTAAAAGTAAATGTATATACAAAGAAGGAAGGTGTAAGGAAAGCAGACATCACTAAAATCTTGCTTTCATGTGAAGTACTCCAAGAAGGTAGAAAATATACACAGAGTAAAAAACACACATACATGTAGGGTTTGGTATAGAAATGTATTCAATTTAATAGGAAAATGAAAGGTAACATATTGAGGAGGCAATAAGTGGGAGGATTGATTTATGGAAGGAATAAGTCATTAGCCAAATAAATACTAAGCTCAGAATTTAAATTTGGATCATAAAGAGGACTTTAAGATGAAAATAAAGGGTAAGAACCTGTGACTGATGTCTGAGTGGAACAGAAGAGGGGAAGGGGAGTCAAAGCCATTTGCATCAAGCATAGAGCACTGGTGCTGAGCACACTCCTGTTTCTCTACTCACTTCTTTGTGAGGAGGAGCCAGGAAAGAAAAGAAAAAATGGATAAGATAATAAAATAGAGTAAAATAAGCATTTAACTATCATAATTGTGAATGCACATGGAATAAACTCACCTATGAAAGAGAAGAGGGTAGCAGGATTGATTGAAAACAAGAATCCAACAATACATTGTTTACAAGAAACATAATTGATATATAAAGATTCATAAAGAGTTAGAATAAAGGGGCAAACCAAAATCACTTTTGCTTCACCTGAACTCAAAATAAAGCAAGAGTAACAATCATGATCTCAGACAAAGTAATAGAAAAAAATAGATTTGATGAAAAGAGAAAAACAGGAAACTTGATTTTGTTGAAAGGTACTGTTGACAATGAATTAATTTCAACATTTAACATATATACACCAAAATGGCATAGCATCTAAATACTTAATGGAAAATCTCAATGAGGTACAGTGAAAAATAGATAACAACACTGTAATAGTGAAGGACTTTAATGTATCCCTTTCAGACCTAGACAAATATAACAATAAAAAAATAAACAACAAAGAAGTTAAGGTCCTGAATACAATTTAGATTTGATTTAGATTTGATATATTTCTAGTGATTATTGAATTGGAATAGAAAGGAGTACAGAAAAATGTCAGCTGTGCCTTGCACCTTTCCAAAAAGTTCATTAGGGCATTGTAATGTAAAAAATTAAGAAAAACAGAAATAGTGCTCAATTACTGCTCTCAATGCAACAAAATCCTATTCAATAAAGTATTAAAATTAATTGAAAATTAATAATCCCAAAGAATTGGTGTGTCAAAAAAAATAATAAAACATAGATAATTTTATTAGTAATAATCACAACAGTGACGCAGCATGCCAAAATTTTTTTCACACAATCAAAGCAATCCTTAAAGTTAATTTTATGTCTCTAAACATCATCACTAAAAGAGAGAAAGAACATATCAACTGAGCATGGAACAAAAAAAAAAAACCCTAGAAAACAAACATTTTTTTAAAATCCCAATTAAATACCAAAATATAACTTTTAAAAATCAAGAAGATAACAAAATTGAAAGCAAAACATTGAATTAATAACTAAAACTAGTAGCTTTTTAAGGAAAAACAAAATAAACAATCCATTAATTAGATTTTTTTAAGAGGAAATCTAGTAGCAAAAGCTAAAATCCTATTTGCCACAAACAAAGAAGAAAAAATATTATAATTTATTAAATTATTAAATAGGATATATTAAATAGAATATATTATATATAATAAATAGAGATTTACATTTTTATTTATTATATATTATATTTAGAATATATTTATTTATAATAATATATTCATTATATATTTTACATTATATAACATATATAATTATATAATATATACTGATATATAGCATATGTAATAATAAAGTAGATAATATATTTATGTCACATATATCTGTAATGTATAAATACTATTTATATATTAAATACAAATTATTTTGCCCAACTATGTGATAATAAATTTGCACCTTGGATGAATATTTATAGAAATGTAAAACAGATTAATAAAACAAGAAATAAATAATTTTAACAACCTAATTTCAGAAAGTGGAGGAAGAAACTGAAGAAGTCATAAATGATCTATCAAAGGAAAAACCCTGGAATTAGATTGAATCTTTTTAAACAAACAAAGAAGGATTCATACAAACTGAAAAACTATGAAAACAATGGATCCTGCCAAATTCCTTATTTTATATAAATATGGCCTTCATACCTAAATAAGAGTCAAAATGGAAAGAAAACTATAGACCACTACTTCTAATGAACATTGGATGTAAATAAATAAATAAAACATTATCCAAGAGAATGCAGCAACATATCACAAAGATTATACACTATGACCAGTTTAGATTAATAGGAATATTTATGCATGGTTTATAGCATATGGAAACTATAAACAAAAATGACCATGTAATTACAAAAGCAACAGCAGTCATATATGATTAGCATATTAATAGTTACAGGAAAAAAACTTCTGACAAGAAATGACTGTCCTTCAAAAACACTAGAAAGCTTTGAAGTATGTGAATTTTTCCTTAACACTGTAATACATATCTAAATACATGTGTAAAACAAAGATTCAGCTGGATATTAAATAGTTACCTTTCCAATAAGATTAAGCTTAACATAAAGATGTTCATTATCATCACCTCTCTTTGTTAGAGTACTAGAATTCTAGCTGCAGTAATAAAACTAGGAAATAAAAGGACTAAGCCTAAGAAAGTAAGAAGATTATGGTTTTTGCAGATGATACGAAGGTATATTTAGAGAACTATAGAAAGTAAACTACAAATAATTCTGAAATAATGACTTCAGAAAAACTGCAGAATATATTAAAAATCCACATAAATCATAAGCTACAAAATAAATCATTGTATTCTTATCAACAAAACTGGGCAAGAAAAGATAGAGAGAGAACATATACTCAAAATAATTACAGAATATATAAAATATTTTGGAGTCTACCTATAAATTCACAATGTCCTGTAAAACTATGAAATACTTTATGGAAATAAAGTTAGACCTAAATAATTGGTGAAATTTAAATTGTTCATTGTAAGTCTGAGTCAATAATATTAAAATGAAAAGCTACCTAAATTAGTTTACTTACTCATTGTCACACCAGTTAAACTACCACAGGTTTAGTTTGTCAAGACAGAAAAAATAACAACAGTGAAATTCATCTCGGAGGAAAAAAGGTCAAGACCCTCAACGGAAACAAGGGAAAAGAAAGGAGGTAGAAGAGGAGCAAGGTCTAGCCATATCAAAACTCAAAGTATACTATAGAATATAAGAATATAAGAACTCACTATTTGACTGTAACTGCTGAGAAACTTGAGAGGCAGTCTGACAAAAACTAGGTAAAGCCTAAACATTTCTTACCACTTACCAAGATGAGAGCCAAATGGATATATGACTTTATATATGATCTAATATTTCACATCATCATCAACTAGAGGAGCAAGGAAGAAAATATCTTTCAAAACTACAGGCAGGGGAACAGTTTACAGTCAAACAAAGATAAATAAGGTCCCAGAAGAAAAAGTTAATCATTTTGAGTACATAAAATTAAAAAGTTTTTTGCTAATGCCATTAAAATTAGAAGGAAACAGGTAACAGCAAGCTTTGTTGATAAGAATCTCATTTCTAAGATGTGTAAGGAACTAATTCAGATTTATTTGAACAAGAGCTATTTCCCAATTAAAATTGGGAAATTTTAAAATTGGGTGTGATATCAAAGGAAATGAACAAGGAGTTTTCAAAGGAAAAAATCCAAACATTCAATAACCATTTGAAAAATTCTTCAAATCACTAATAATTAGAGATTGCAAATTAAAGCAATTCAAAGTTCCACTTCATGCTTCTTAGTTTGACAAAATTGACTAAAAAGAAAAATGACAAATATTGGAGGGTCTACAGAGAACAGGTACATTAATACATGATTAATAGAACTGTGAAAAATCAGAAAGTATGTCCCCAAAATTACTAAACTGTGCATATCTTTTGACTCTGATACTCCTGTTTGGCCTTAACCCCAAAGAGGTCAAAGAAAGAGGGAAAAGACCCATTTGTACCAAAATGTTTTTAGCTGCTTGTGGTGACAAAGATCTGAAAACTAAAGCAGTACCTAATAATTAAGGAATAGCTGAACAAATTACATAACATGAATGTAATAAAATATTATTTTTCCATAAGAAATTTCAAAATGAATTTTCCAGGACACCTGGAAACTGATGAAGTATGAAATGAATAGGTCAAGGAAAACAGTTAATAATACTATCAAAGTAAACAATTTTGAAAGCCTTAATTCACATCAGAGTAATGACTAACTGATTCTTGAGGATCAATGATAATGCATTCAATCACTCTCTCCACCCCTGACAAAGAAGTGATAAGATATTTTTTTTTTAACATGACCAATGTGGAATTTTTTCTTGATTAATGCATATTTTTACCTAATTTTGTTTATGATTTTCTTTTTTTAATGGGGGACAACATTTCAATAGGGAACAAAATTTATCTTTGTTCTTGAAAAAAATTAAATTAAAAAAACCTAAACTAATGGTTTTATAGATGCCTGGGAACCATGAGAGATTGTGTTTTACCTAAAGACACACAGGTGATATGTGCTCTAGTCTGAACGTGTCAGGCTTGGAATAAGTCTTTTTGACTCTGAGACCATCTACTCCATGATGACTCCGATTAGAAAAGCTGGTATTATGTTATTTTAATGAGATAAAAGCAAAAGTTTTCAGGGTTATTTATGATATGCAAACATAAAAATGGATATGGAAGGCTTGTAAATAACTCAAGTTCTCATTTATCCATTAAGAATGATGTGAAAATTGCTTGGTCTTTTATCAGCTATACTTCTACTATCCCCACTGGTACCACCTCTCACTGGTTCCCTATTCTTACCTTTTAACAAATGTTTTGCCTACATGGAGAAGACTAAGGGATGTGATAACTCTCTACAAATATTTGAAATATTGTCATGTTGATGAGAGATTGGTCTTGTCCCACTTGGGTAGAACTAGGAATAATGGGTGGAAAATGTAGGAAGGCTGATTTCACCTTCATGGGAGAAAAGACTATTCAACAATTAAAGCTACCTCCAAGGCAGAATGGGACATCTTGAAAAGCAGCAGGTTATCATCATTCTTCAAGGAAAGAGTAGATGATTAATTGTCAGGAATATTTTAGAGAGGGTAAAAATTGGAGATAAAAATAGTAGATACAGATTGAATTAGGTAGCTTCTAAGATCTCTTCCAATTCTGGGGTGCTGTGTGATGCTGCTCCATAATAGACGCAACTAGTGAAATTAGATATTATGGGTTTGAAGAAGTGGAAAGAAAAAGCAGCCACATTTGTAACAGATGCAGATGTTATAGATATATGGGATATGGGGAACATAGAGCTTCTACAAGAAAGGGGATAAAACTTTGAGCATGTGACTCAGAAATGAGTCTAGGAGAGCTCTAAACTTTACCAAGAAGTTGAAGGGGCTACTATAGTTATGTACGAGTGGAAGCCCATCAGAGAAAGGGCTACTGTTAGAGAACTGGGAATCAGCCTGGCTTGGAAAAGTCATATTGATCTGGCATTGAAGAATGGAGTTGGAGGACTGCTTACTGAAACTAAATCCCATTGTCAATTACACTGGTAGATTTCATTCACTCTTAGCCAACAACTTTTCATCTTAATTTCCAGCATCCAGGATCAAGATAAGATGCTTCAGGCCCTATGGAATACATGTGAAAAACTTCCCAAGGCTAATCATAACAACATCAGGTAAGTAGAAATGGAGAGCATCTGGACAATAATCGTTTTCTTGTCTCTGGTTTTCCACAGAATTTATAAGCTGAATGGACTCTTGTTTCTGTGACCCAGTGTCCAGGTGACCAACAGTTTCTCTCTCTAAGTAATCTGATAGGTATTTAGTATTTGTTTATCATTGCAAGCACTAGTTATCATGAAAAGGCATTTATCAGTGTCTGTTGTATGCTTAATTTTAACATCAGTTATTTCCAATAAGTCCCTCCTAACTAACCTAGGAACTGACACCACTAACAACCACTTCAAAATACCATTGACAGAGAGAACCTCTTTATCTTTACCAAGAACCCCTTGACTCACTGCAGTGTACCTGAATACTCAAGTGACTTCTTCAGCAGAAACTTGCTGACTTCGCTGCTTTTCTACTTGCAAAGGGATATAGTCTGTCCAGAATATGTGACTTGTACCATCCCTCTGTTTTTCTGAGTCTGGCCTTTAGTCTAAGAACTTTGTCTTTTGAAGAAACTAGTGATCAGAAAAACCTTCTGTTCTTTAGCTCAGGAGTTTACCTGAAAACCAGTTGTCATGAATGTAAACATTTAAAACAGATCTCTGTTCAATGTCAGCATTATCTTCAATTTTCACCACCCCCAACTTTTTTTAATTGCTTAGATTTGTTTACATTTGCCTTAGCACATTTCTCCAAAACAGAAGAGTGAGCTCCCATCTTGCCCTGATTACCAGTCTTACTTCCCAAAGATATTATCAGAATAGGTGATAACACTGTGAAAGAGAGCTCCTTTATCAGGATCTTCCTTCCTGCATATTAGAAGCAGAGTCATTGCTCAAGGGTAAAAGCTGAGAGCAACCAGCGATAGTGGCGTTAGTGGGATTCTCACTTTTCATAAGATGTCTCCCATTGAGAACTTGCAAATTCTGTGTTTTCACAAGAGTTCCTTATTGCCACTCTTGAACTCTCTCTCCTATCTGATACTCCCCCATCCACTGCATGGTCTTCAGGGATGTCTTCTGATCTACTGACTCTATGGTTAAACAATGTCCTATTTGAGGGGGGGGTTCTGGGATATCAGTATCATTGTGTGTACAGATGCATTTGTGCATTATATTGCTGGGTTAAACAATGGTCATCAGCATAATTATATAAGATGGTTTTCAGTTGGTTTAACAGTAATTTTTAATAGTAGATGAAGCAAACTGCCAAAGCAAATTCCTGTTTTTCTTTTTAAATATTTTTTCCCCTTTTAAATATCTTTTTCCCTAGCCACTATTTCTCCCTAATGTTTATAATCTGTTGTCCAAAAACCAGGAACATCAAATACATATAATAATCTCAAGTCCCTCTTTGATATATGAGATTTCTTAAACTCCCAGACTTATTTAAGCTTGCCATATAGGGAAAAGAAATATTAGTTTCTAAAGATACTTTTCTGTACCTGGGTTTATTTCTTCCTTCTTCCTTGTATGTCTAACTCTGATAGAGTACAAATATTCTAGAGGGAAAGGGAAGATAGCAGAAAATGGGTTTTCTATGATGTGATAAGGTATAATGTAATGAATCTCAGGGAATAGAGAAGAATTTCTTAGAGGTGATATTTAAAACAGATGTAGGCAATCTGAGAATGTTTTTTTCTGGCAAAAGAATATAGCAGGAATGAGTTAGCCCAAAGACATGAGGACAATGATAACTATTCACATCTACATCACAGTTTAGGGTTTACAAAGCATTTTCATCATAATGTCCTTTTGTTGCAAGAGAATATGTTAAGCTGGACTTCTCTTGGGTATATGTATCAAAGTAAGAATGTATTATGAGTTCTTGGTTAGTTGAGCTGCACAGAACAATATCCTTATCCAGGCATCTAGCCCTTTTTCAACTAATATCTTTTGATTTCCTTTCAGATACTTGATCAAATTTTTAGCTAAATTGTCAGAATTTCAGGACACAAACAAGATGACCCCCAGTAATATGGCTATTGTACTAGGACCCAACTTGTTGTGGCCACAAGCAGATGGGTGAGTAAGGCACAAAGATGAGAGTGATGTTAGCAGGCAAAGAATAACAGGAATGTAAAACAATTACCAGTAGTGTTCATGTTTCAAGCCTTTGCAGCCCTCTCATGCTGACTCTATGGAATAATATTTTGGTCACAAGAAGGGGATACCATATGCTATTGAAGCACTTCCCTTCTCCATCTCTCCCACCCCTGTTACCATCCCAGCTCAAGATGAGCCTGGTGATAAAATATAGATAAGTGGTAAGTTAGCCTGGGTATTGAGATAGTGGTAAATCTCCATGGCATGGGCAAAGACTTAGCAAAGTATACAGAGCTCTTGCTAAAACTTGTCTCCTCAGACATAGCCTTGACCAAAGATTCCAAATGCCCTTGGCATACGTAATGCTTCTTGGAGTTCCCAAGACATCTCTGCCTTCCTCTGTCCATGACCTTTTGTTGTATGTTTTAGGAATATTACTGAGATGATGACCACAGTTTCTCTGCAGATCGTTGGGATCATTGAGCCTATCATCCAACATGCTGATTGGTTCTTCCCTGGGGGTATGTAGTGGATTATGGTAGCTTGTAAAGATCAGTGTCTGGTGGGCACCAGTAGGAAGTAGGAAGTCTAAGACAATATAAGGATCACTGCCAGCTCCAAGGCCATTTAAAATGATGCACTGCTACCTCAAACATCTTCTTTATCATACCCACTTTCAGGTATATCAGAAAGGTCAAACCCATGCCTATTGGCACCATGAGCAGAATTTTTACCAGAGGGAATTTTTACTCCAAGTCATTATTACACTAGAAACCAAAAGTCTCTTGCCTTCTAGTGTAATAAGTTATTCAGTGATCTATTGACAGCATCTTGATTCAGCTGGCAAAGAGCAGACATTTAATAAATGTCTGATGAATGTTGAATTCATGTAAATATAGATTAGTAGAACTGGAATGGACCTTTAAAGACCAGAACCTAATCATTTTATAGATGAAGTAAATTAAGTCCAAAGAGATGAAATGACAACTTAGCAAGTATTTATGAAGTCCCTATTATTGTCTTATGTCCATATATATGTGCATGTGTTTGTATGCGTATATATGTACGTAAATATGTACACACATGTGTGTATATGTACTATATATATAATATATGTAATGAATGCTAACATATAAAATTGTTTTTCCGACAGTGATATATTTTGGTTATTTATCTAAACTCTGTGGTCCTATCCCCTTCGTAGCCAGAGCATATAAATAAGAGACTTGTTTCCTTATCTGTCTCATGAATTAGCCATGCAGACTTTTCCTAAAGAGGAGTTTCAGAAATCTTTTGAATAATAAATAGCAGCAGCATCCAAATAAGTATAAGATCATAGTATTTAGAGCTAGAAGGCATTCTTAGACTTGATCTAATCCAACCCCATTATTTCATTTAACAGATAAAGACTAGAGAAGGAAGGTGACTTTGCTAAGGTCACACAGTAGCAGAATAGGAACGAAATCTCTAATTTCTTAAATCTGGTGTATTTTCTGCTTCACCACAATACATTTACAGGGACTGAATCTATGACCTTTGCCTTTCCTCTCTCATCACCATACATAGGCTGCCCCACAATGCTTATAATATTTACCTTCCTCAGTTCTACCTCTTAGAATTCCTAGCTTCCTTTAAGGCCCAGCTCAGGTATCACTTTCTAGTGAATCTTGTTTTCCTAAGATACTAATGCCTTCCTACACCCCACCCCACCCCCACCAAATTGCCTTGTACTTAATTTGTATATGTTTAGTATTTATTTATATGTGTATATATTATTCCCCACAAGATAAGATAATATCTTTGAGGGTGGATACCGTCTCTTTTTTTTTGTCTTTGTATCCCTAGTGTCTGTGCTCACAGTAGGCACTTAATTAATGCTTATTGGCTTGTTAGCTTGAACCAGCTGAGATAATTAGACTTGTAATAGTTCTACATGCTAGTCTTGTTACTGAGTTAGTGACTTTACTTTTTAATAATGCTTTTTCTTCTCACGAGATAGCTACTGCTAAGTTTAAGAGGGGTCCACATGGATAGAAGACACTGAGCGTGCTAGCTCTGTATTTTAGCCCCCTGTGGAAACCAGTCTCATACTAATCTAACACTGAAAAATCTATAATTCAGGTTATTTCTGCTTTGTGTGTCACTATCTGAGAGATGAGTTATTGATTATTCTAAGAGCTCTATTGATGGCAAAGGATGGAAACTGGGAAGAGGAAAGGGGCAGGGATGTAGTCCAAAAATATGAATAAGAAGTGAGGATGGAGAGATGCAAAGTTATAGCTGTGTGGGCTCTGGGAAGTGTCGGTAAGTAAATTCCAATGGGAAAAAAAGAAATAGCTTGGTTAAAGTTAGTGGCATAAGGAATGAGATAGACCTTTCTATGTAGAAAAACAAGAGGTGGAGATACCTCTTGCCCTCATCAATCAGAAGGTGTGAGGGGTGGGGAGGGGTGGTCATAGCACATGAGGCTTTACACACCCATTCTTTCTTCCCTGACAGAGATAGAGTTTAATGTGACAGGTAATTACGGGAGCCCTATACATGTGAACCACAATGCCAATTACAGCTCAGTGCCATCTCCTGATATGGACCCTCCTGATCAGCGACAGCCTGAGCCAGTCCGGCGGCCCCTCAGTGTAGCTACTGATAATATGATGTTGGAGTTTTACAAGAAGGATGGGTATGAACAGATATTTCTTTCTCAGTCCTGGGAAAAGCAGGTGGGGAGGGAGATATAAGAGAAATGCAGTTTGATGGGAAATTCATAAACTTTAGCAGCAGCTAAGAGACATCCAAATGTCTGTCAAATTCATAAAAACATAAGGTAGTAAAACTGGAATGGATAAAAATTTAAATCTTTATTATAGAGTTCTATATCACCCATACTAGTCAGCAGCCAGGATAAAAAAATGAAACAATGGCTAAAAACTGTATCTCCCACTGAAACCTTATGTAGAGTTCCACATACTAGTCTGTAGCCAGGATCAAAAACAACAAAACCCTGAATCTCTTATTCCTAGTGGACAACCAGGATTAAACACACACACACACACACACACACACACACACACACACACACACACACACACACTTCTCTTTTTATGCCAGAAGTTCATATGAACTGAGCAGTCACTTCTTCAAAGAAAGAAAAAATAAAAAGCACCATCAGTAAGATCTAGATAATGAGAAATTAAGCTAGACCCTTTGTAGTGCCTCCCACAAGGACTCAAACAAGGCCCTAGGGTCGGTGGGTTGCTCCATTGGAAAGACATGTTATCATAAATTATTTTAGAATGTATATGATCCTGAAGATAAGGGTGATCTCTATCTGCAGACTAGCTTTTCCATATGTTGATAGGGAAGGCTGGGTATGAATCTAGGAGTCTCATTTTCTCTAAAGAGGGTGAACAAACTTCCTTTTCCAAGGTGACCAGATGGAGTTCCTTCACTGTTAACTGGAGGCCTTGGGATTCATCTCAGAGCTTTTTGGGGGGGGGGGGGGGGGAAGGGTTATACATCTTTCTTTCTTGTTAAGAATAAGATGTGATGGATGGAACCAAGATGGTGAAGTGATAGTATGTACTTACCTAAGCTCGAAGACAAACTCCTTCAGATACCTTGAAAAGGGAATCTGAACAAATTTTAGAGTGGCAGAATCCTCTAGGAGACATAGTATGACAGATTTCCAGCCCAAGACAGCCTGGAAGGTCGACAGGAAGGATCTGTTGCACAGGGCTGGAGGAGTGCAGAGTGCACAGCACATGGGCTGTACCACATGGACCCTCCCATGGCAAAGCTGAGCAGGAACTGCAGGCAGTCAGAACCAGAAGCAGCAGTGCAGATTTTCAAACATATCAGCCCAGGATAGGAGTCCAGTGAAACTGAGTGAGAGGGAAATGCAGAATCCCAGGCAACAACATCAGCCTCTCCTGAAACTGTCAACCTGCAGATTAAATGTCTATAAGTCACCTACTTAAACTTCCAGGAGCCAAGGTGGTGGAGTGATCAGTAAAAGCTCTCCCCCTCCCCTTGCTGACCTTGAAAAATCCAGAAAATATGTCCCCAGGAAAAATCCTGCAATAGTGGGATCAGCCAAAGGGGTAAACAGTTTCTTAACCCAAGAGGCTAGGAAAATCACAAAGGGAGGGCCCTCTTGCTGTGGCTGAAGGGGACCAGTATAGGACTGGAGCTGTCCCAGACAGCCCCAGTTCACCTCAGAGAACCAGGAGGAGATCCTGAGCCCCAGGGCATTGCAGCCCATAAGCACCAACACAGCCAGGGGAATTGGGCAGACACCAGGTCAGACAAGAGTTCATCAGCCACTGAGCCTGCCTCTGCTCTAGCTCAGGAGAGTAGACCTCCTATGGCTAGACCATCCCTCCCCCACACATCATACAGTGAGCTCCAGGAAAACTCAAAAAGACTTCACCTGGCCTCTGCCTTGACACAGCAGCCAGCTCAGCAGCAAGTAAGCTGTAGCATTCTAGCTTCTAGCTGAAAGAACTAGAGGCCATGATAAGCAGAGCCTCAAGTTGTAAGCACAAGAACCATGGGACATAGCCCCCTGTGCCCCAGAAGCAGAGTTCCACTCTAAAAGCCAAGAAAAAGGCAACATCATGAGCAAGAAAAGGAAAGATCAGATAATCTTTCTATGGGTACAAGGACCAAAGCACAAATACTGAAAAGATCAGCACTGAGACTGTACTCCCATGTGAAACCTCAGAAGGGAGTATGAAGTGGTCTCAAGCCCAAAGAGCATTCTTAGAAGAACCCAAGATGGATTTTTAAAAACCAAATTAGGGAGGTAGAAGAAGAATTAGCCAATGATTTTAAAAACATGAAAAAAAGAATTCACAGGAGAATTTAAAAAGAAAACTGAACAAATGGATGAAGAGATACAAAACCTGATTGGAAAAATTGGACAAATGAAAAAGAAGATGCAAAAATTAACTGAAGAAAACAATCTATTAGAAATTAAAATTGGGCAATTAGAAACTAATGACTCTGTGAGATATTAAGAATCAGTCAAACAGAATCTCAAGAATGAGAAAAATAGAATAAAATGTAAAATATCTCTTTAGAAAAACAACTGACCTGGAAAATAGATACAGGATAAGAATTATTGGTCTACCAGAAAGTCATGGTGAAAAAAAGAGCGTGGACAATGTCTTCCAAAAAATCATCAAGGAAAATTGCCCTGAGGTCCTAGATCCAGAGGGCAAAATAGTCATTGAAAGAATCCACTGATCACCTCCTGAAAGAGATATCAAACTGAAAACACCAAGGAATAGTGTTGCCAAATTCCAAAACTATCAAGTTAAAGAGAAAATACTGCAAACAGTCAGAAACAATTCAAATAAAGAGGAACTACAGTTAGGATCACACAGGATCTTGCAGCTTCTACACTAAAAGACCAGAGGGACTAAAATATATTTCATAAGGCAAAGGAACTTGGACTACAACCAAGGATCACTTACCCAGTAAAACTGAGCATAATAGTTCAGACAAGGAGATAGACATTCAATGAAATAAGGGATTTCCAGACCTTTCTGGTGAAAAGGCCAGAACTCAATAGAAAATTTGACCTTCAAATACAAGTCTCAAAAGAGGCATAAAATGTAAATAGGGGGAAAAAAAACTTGTTATTCAATATGGGCAAACTATTTACATCCCTATAAGGGAAGATGATACTTGTTAATCTTGAGAATTATATATTTATTATGCTGTTTAAAAGGATATACATAGAGGAAGTGGGTAAAAATTAAATGATGTGATGATAAAAAATGTGATTTAAGGGTGCAAGGGAGATGTGAAAAGGAGGAGACAGAAAAAGATAAATTATATCACAGGAAGAGGCACAAAAACATATTACAGTAGAAAGAAAGAGGGGAGGGAGATCACTATTTGAGATTTACTCTCATCTGATTTGGTTCAAGAAGGGAACAACAAACTCAGTTAAGTACAGAAATCTAACTGATCCTATAGTCAGTTGGAGGGGAAAAGGGAAAGAAAAGGGAGAGGGCCTGATAGAAGGGAGGGAAGACTGAGGGAGGTGGTAGTCAACTATTAAAGCTATTGTGGAAGGGAAGGGAGAAGGGAGAACTAAAAGCATAAATCGGGAAATAGAATGGAGGGAAAGACACAGATAGTAATTATAACTGTGAATGTGAATGGGATGAATTATCCCATAAAACGGAGGCAGATAGCAGAATGGATTAAAAACCATAAACCAGCAATATGTTGTTTATAAGAAACACATTTGAAACAGGTGGATATACACAGGGTAAAGGTTAAAGATTGGAGCAGAATATGCTATGCTTCAATTGTTGTAAAAAAAAAGCAGGAGTAGCAATCCTAATCTCAGACAAACCAAAAGCAGAAATAGATCTAATCAAAAGAGATAAGGAAGGAAACTATGTCCTGCTAAAAGTCACCATAGACAATGAAGTAATATCATCACTAAACATATGCACCAAGTGGTATAGCATCCAAATTCTTAAAGGAGAAATTAAGGGAGTTACAGGAAGAGATAGACAGCAAAACCATGCTAGTGGGAGAAATCAACCTCCCCCTCTCTGAACTTGATAAATCTAACCTCAAAATAAACAAGAAAGAAGTGAGGGAAGTGAATAGAACTCTGGATAAGGTAGATATGATAGATGTCTGGAAAAAAAATTGAATGGGAAAAAAAAAGCAATATACCTTTTTCTCAACAGTACATGGTACATATACAAAAATTGACATGGTACTAAGGCATAGAAAGCTCACAATCCAGTGTAGAAAGGCAGAAATAGTCAAGGCATCCTTCTCAGATCATAATGCAATAAAAATTATATGTAATAGAAGGTCATGGAAAGATAGACCAAACATTAATTGGAAACTAAATAATCTAATCCTAAAGAATGAGTGGGTTACACAACAAATCAGAGAAACAATCAATAACTTCATTTAAGAGAATGACAATAATGAGACAACCTACCAAACTTATGGGATGTTGCAAAAGCAGTTCTTAGAGGGAGTTTTATATCATTGAACACCTACATGAATAAAATAGAGAAAGAGGAGATCAGTGAATTGGTTGTGCAGCTGAAAAAGCTAAAAAAAGAACAAACTGAAAATCCCCAAGTAAATTCCAAATTAGAAATACTGAAAACTAAAGGAGAGATTAATAAAATTGAAATTAAGAAAATTATTGAACTAATAAATAAAATTGTTGGCTTTATGAAAAAAACAATAAAATTGATAAACCTTTGGTCAATTTGATTTAAAAAAAAGAAAGAAAAAACCAAATTACCAATATCAAAAATAAAAAGGGTGAGCTCACCTCCAATGAAGAGGAAATTAAAGTGATAACTAGAAATTACTTTGCCCAACTGTATGCCCATAAATTTGGCAATCTAAATGAGATGGATGAAAATTTCAAAAAAAATATAAATTGCCCAGAGTAATAGAAGATGAAGTTGAATACTTAATCCCATCTCAAAAAAAGAAGTTAAAGAAGCCATCAATGAACTCCAATATTATATAGACTATTTGGGAAAATAGGCAAAAAAAAGAGTTCTACTAAATTTTTTTTATGATACAAATGTAGTTCTAATACCTAAACCAGGAAGAATCTAAACAGAGAAAGAAAATTATAGACCAATTTCTCTAATGAATATATATATATATGCAAAAATTTTAAATAAGGCATTAGCAAAAAGAATACAGCAACTTATCATGAGAAGAATACATTATGATCTGGTAGGATTTATACTAGGAATGCAGGGCTGGTTCCATATTAGGAAAACTATCAGCATTATTGATCATATTGATAACAAAACTAACAGAAATCATATCATTATCTCAATAGATGCAGAAAAAGCTTTTGACAAAATACAACACCCATTCCTATTGAAAACACTGGAGAACATAGCAATAAATGGAACTTTCCATAAGATAATGAGTATCTACCTAAAACCATCAGCAAGCATTATATGCAATGGGGATAAGCTAGATGCATTTCCAGTAAGATCAGGGATGAAACAAGGATGTCCATTGTCACCACTGTCATTTAATATAGTACTAGAAATGTTTGCTTTAGCAATAAGAGAAGAAAAAGAAATTGAAGGAATGAGAGTAGGCAAAGAAGAAGCTAAGTTATCACTCTGCAGATGATATGATGATATACTTAGAGAATCTCAGAGAATCAAGTAAAAAACTACTTAAAATAATAAACTACTTTGGCAAAGTTGCAGGTTACAAAAAAACCCACATAAAGCATCTGTGTTTCTATATATGACTAACAAAGCCCAACAGCAAGAGATAGCAAAATCTCATTTAAAGCTAGGGTAGACACTAAAATATCTGGGAGTCTACCTGCCAAAACCAACCCAGGGATTATACACAACTACAAAACTCTTTTTACACAAAGAAAGTCAGGTTTAAGTGGAAAAAACATCACTTGCTCATGGGTAGGCCAAGCTAATATAATGAAAATGATAATTCTACTTACATTAATTTACTTATTCAGTGCCACTTGATACTGGCTAAGAAATAGAGGAGTAGACCAGTGGAATAGATTAGGTACTCAAGACACAGTGGTCCATGAATATAGCAATCTACTGTTGGGTAAACCCAAGGACCCCATTCTCTGGGATAAGAACTCACTGTTTGACAAAAAAAATACTGGGAAAACTGGGCATAGACCAATGCCTGAGATTGTACACAAGAATAAAGTCCAAATGAATACATGGTGTAGGTATAAAAACTGATACTATAAACAAGTTAGGGGAGCAAGGAATAGTGTATTTGTCAGATTTATGAAGAATGGAGAAATCTATGACCAAACAAGAGATAGAGAACATTATGAAGTACAAAATGGATAATTTTGCTTACATTAAATTGAAAAGTTTTTGCACAAACAAATCCAATGCAACCAAGATTAGGAGGGAAGCAGAAAACTGGGAATGAATTTTTGCTACTAATGTCTGTGATAAAGGACTCATCTCTAAAATATAGAGAGAACTAAGTCAAATGTTTAAGAATACAAGTCATTCGGCAATTGATAAATGGTCAAAGGATATGAACAGGGAGTTTTCAGAGGAAGAAATTAAAGTTATCTGTAGTTATATGAAAAAATGCTGTAAATCATTATTGATTTAGAGAGATGAAAATCAAAACAACTCAAACAACTCTGAGGTACCACATCACACCTATCAGGTTGGCTAACATGACAAAACAGGAAAATGATAAATGTTGGAGAAGATGTGGGAGAGTTGAAACACTAATTCATTGTTGGTGGAGCTGTGAGCTGATCCAACCATTCTGGAGAGCAATTTGGAACTATGCCCAAAGGGCTACAAAAATGTGCATACCCTTTGACCCAGCAATATTGCTTCTAGCACTGTATCCCAAAGAAATCATAAAAATGGGAAAGGGTCCCACATGTACAAAAATATTTATAGCAGCTCTTTTCGTGGTGGCCAAGACCTGGAAATCAAGGGAATGGCCATGAATTGGGGAATGACTAAACAAGTTGTGGTATATGAATGTAATGGAATACTATTGTGCTATAAGAAATGATGAACAGGAAGACTTCAGAGAGATCTGGAAGGATTTATATGAACTTATGCTGAGTGAAAGGAGCAGAACCAGGAGATCATTTGTACACAGCAACAGCCACCATGTACCAGACTTTTTTCTAGTAGTCTTAGCCCTTCACAGCAATGCTCAACAGACTTGAGGCAAAATGCCATCCACATCCAGAGAAAGAACTATGGAACTGGAACACAGAATGAAGCAGAATATTTTCTCTTGTGTTATGTTTTGTTTTGTTTGGATTTTTCTCATGGTTTCTCCCATTCATTCTAATTCTTCTATGCAACACGACTGGTGTGAAAATGTGTTTAATAAGAATGTATGTGTAGAACCCATATAGGATTGCATGCTGTCTCAGGGAGGAGTGAGGGAGGAGAAGAAAATCTGAGACTTATACAAGTGATTGTAGAAAACTGAAAACAAATTAATTTTTAAAAAAGAATAATATGTGGCATATTTAGGGAGATTGGGAGAGAACCAGAAATTCGTACTCCCTTAGTTATCTCAGGGAAGAACATCTGATTATTGTGTGAATGTGAAACAATAGGTGTTGTTATGGAATTGTTCTTAAATCCCCTTTTCATGGTTGGACTTGAAAATGCTATTTTACTTTTCCTCATTAAGTGGTTGGTAATCTTTTTCTAGAGCATCTCCAACCTGATCAGAGCCTCTGAAGACATTATGGGAAGAATCCAGATCTGGAATTAGAGCCCTGGTTCACATTTGCTCCTTGTGTCCCTTAGTCTAGTCAGTCTGCTCTTCCTACCCCCTGATCCTAAGTGGATCTGGTTCCTAAATACCTCTCTCTTGCAAAACTTTTTTTTTTTCTGGCTAGGCAATTGGGTTTAAGTGACTTGCCCAGAGTCATACAGCTATTAAGTCTCAAGGTTCTGAGGCCAGATTCTAGCACAGGTCCTCTTGATTCCTGGACTGGTACTCTGTTCACTGCACTGACATGACTACCTACTCCTGGCAAAACATTTTAGAATGATTGCTAAGGAGTTATGTTTTGGACCCTGTTATAGTTAGGGCACTAACAATCTGTTAACCATCAGTGGGAAAGAGATAGTGAGCAAATAGAGATACCTTAAACAATGCCCAGGCTAACTGACATCTAGAGTTACTTTTGCCACTTCTAGAGTTCTCTAGAACCAGACACATCCAGTGTTGGCAACCATTCACAAGTGTCATTCTAACACTTTATTTATTCTCACACTTTATTCTTAGCTACGGTGTCGTGTCAGTCATTAAACAGCGTCTTTTCATCAGTGTCTATCAGTGTATGAGATCTCTCTACATATATCCAAAATATTTTCTCTAACAAAGTAAATTCTTAATTGCTTCAGAATTTTATTTAAGGGAAACTATAATTCTTAGTAATTTAGTATGATCTGGCTTTTTCTTAATGCATTTTCCCATTTCTAGCATATATTTAGATGCTTTAAATATGTGAATATGTGCATCTGAATAACTATGCTCCAGAGGTACAGAAGACTGAGTTCATGTATGCAGATACCTATGTCATACTGACATGAGGATTCATTGTTGAATAGAATTCAAGTTCAATTTTATTCAAACAAATTTTACTAGCAAGTTATAATCACTTGCGCTCTGTTGATGTCTCCTTTAATGTCAGAGGTTCTGAGGTTTTTACTTTTATGATAGCATTTCAAAATACTCAATACCCACCATAATAATGCGTCCATATTTTTGTTATGATTATCAAAATTTTTTGATTCAGTTAAAACTATTGGACCATATTACTGAAAAGGTTGGTGATTATTCAGAATGTACTTCTTATACATGTATTACAATATCTTCTACAGTGATAGATTTGTTATGTGTTTTAAAAATTGTGTTCATCCTTTGTTTTCAAAGAGGAGGCATCAGAGAAATGATGACATGACTTGCACTTGACTTTGTTTTGAGTGAGGGAGGGTTGTGCACGTCACCAGCCTCACTTTCTCCTCCTGAGCTATCTGGATCCAGTGGCCAGATATTCATCAGGATGACTGGAGATGGCCCCAGGATGCAATGGGAGACCTTAGCCTTTTAGTCAAAGGCCTTTTCAGGTACTCACAAAGTGAGGTAATGCCCATTCAGTGAATACATCTCTTTAAAAGGTAGTCAGGGGGATGGCCTCTTTAATAGAAAAGAGAAAATAAATAAACAACAGAAATTAAAAATACAAATATCCCAAGAAAAAGCTAGTTTCATAACTGATGCTCCACAGATTTCAGAATGTTCAGAAATTTTTATTCTGTATCTAGTAGACTGAAGATAAGTTAATTTAGGGGAATGGTGAGGTCGGTCAGACAGCATTAACTGTTGTAGCTATTTATTAATATCAGCTTTGTAGTAGTTTTTCTTACTAAAAGGAATTGATTGCAGTGATATAGTATACAAAGCAAAATCCTATCAGAAATGATGCTATGAAATGGAATACCTTTATATGTCTTATAGCATTACTCTCCTTTAGACATGGAGAAACAATGAAATTTGTAATTGGCATCATTGTATTAAAGATATCATTGAGTTTTTTATCTGAAATCTTTGTAATCAGGTTTTCTCAATGAATAATGCAGTGAAATTTGCCTAACAGGAACTTTATTTCACCTTAAAAGAACTTCACAAATGTTCTCTGTTTTTTAGCCATGGAAAAACCACTATTTGTTTTTATATGTATATACACACACACACACACACACACACACACACACACACACACACACACACACACACACACACAAAGCTAGGTGTTTTCTAGCTTTTCTAGAAGGCAGCTAGATAACTCAGTGGACCTAGAGTCAGGAAGACCTGAGTTCAAATCCAGCCTTATATTGTTAGTAGCTATATGACCTTGGGCAATCACTTAACCTCTGTTTGCCTTAATCCACTGGAGAAAAAAATAATAAACCATTACAGTATCTTTGCTAAGAAAATCCCATGGACACTATGGTCCATGAAGTCATGAAAATTTGGACACAACTAAATGACTGAACAACAAATATATGTGTGTGTATATACATATCTATAAATAATAGGTATGTATTATTTAATGTGAGAAACAATGTATAACTCTATCTCACCATTGAATTTAATCAACATTTACATATTAAAATAACTACTGTGGACCAGTTCACTTACTGTTAGGCAATGGAAATACAAGTACAAGTACAAAGAATGAAACAATTCCTACTCACATTGAACTTACACTCTAATGGGGAGAAAATAAGTATATGGACATGCATATGCATGCTTACTTGTGTTTATGTAAATATATGTGTGTGTGTATATATATTACACATATATATAAATACAACTTGATATTTAACTATAGATATTTGTGTTTTCTGTGTATATGTATATATAGAGTAAACACATGTATATGTTTGTATGTACATATATACATATGTGTAAATAGAGATAATAAATACAAAGTAGTTAAATTTAAGGTATATTGGGAGGGAGAGCATTAGTAGAAGCAAGGAGATGAAGGATAGTGTATTGTTTGTGATGAACAGAGAAGCCAATTGGACTCAGTTAAAGACCTCAGGGGAGACTCATCCAGTGAGGCTAGAAAGATAATTTGGGGTTGAATCGTGTAGGACGTTAAAAGCTAAACAAAGTGGTTTAGATTTTATACTGAAGGCAATAGGAAGCCACTGGAATTGGTTGAGCAGGGGAGTCACGTAGTCAGATCTGCACTTAAGAAAAATTACTTCAGCAGGAATATAGAAGAAAGACCGAAGTAGTGAGAGATTTGGGAAAGGAAGATCAATGAGGAGGCTGTTGAAATAATCTAGGAGGCTAGTTGGAATAATGAGAGACTTAACCAAGGTGGTAGCTGCATGAATAGAGAGAAGGGTCAGATGCAAATGCTGTTATGAGAGTAGAGATGACAACTGCAACTGGTTTGGTAACTGGTTGGATATGTAGGGCTGAGGAATCTTGAGGAGTTGAGGATAATGCCAAGGTTATCAAGGTGAGTGACTGGAAGGATTATAGTATATCCAATGGAAGTAGGGAAGTTTGGAAGAAAGGAAGGTCTGCAAGGGAAATATGAATTCAGTTTTGGACAATCTGAGTTTAAGATGTCTCTAGGACATGCAATTTGATATGATAGAGATATGATAGAGAAACTGCAAATATAAATCTGATGAGTCTATTACCAAGAAAGTATGGGGAGAGAAGAAAAACAGGGCCTAGCATAGGAACTTGGGGGCAAAATGGTTGGTTGTTGTCCTTTGTCCTCGAAGAGGACCAAAATGACATCACCATTGTAAAGTGTAATTTCAGTGTGTCCAACTGTGGCTGATCAGACCAACACAAGCTCAGAATGTTCTACCACAGGATGATGTCTTTTGATTCGTGGGTAAATTAGATTTAAGTGAGGCAGAGTTACAGAATCGTCAGCCCCTCTCTCCTCCAGAGTCATCATAGCCTAGTGGCAGGACAGAGTCAAGAAGGCTGGTGATGGCTCAGGATGCAGTGGATGACCTTGGCGTCTTTGGTGTTTAACCCACCTCTAAGCCCTCCACATCACCTGCATCCTCTGCCTTCATGGCAGTTGGAACAAATTGTTCTCATCTGCCCATTCTACCAGATTAAGTCTTCACATGCTTGGGGTAGACACCCCTCTAACTCCCCAATGGGTTTGAGAACCCTTGGTTACCCTCAATCAGGTTTGGCCCGTCTGCCAAAATGGTTTACTGGGGTGTGGCTGCTGTGCATGCTGCAGCTTCTTGGAGCCACAGGTGAGAGTTAGGTGGAACAAGTGAACACCAAAGGTGGAAAGAACCCCAAAAAGGGATCTGAGCCATCATACCAAAGGTACTGGTCCTCCCTAAACACACCCTACACCGCATGGGGGCAACATACAAATGAGGGAATGGCATTAATGATGTGCCAGCAAAAGAGACTGAGAAAGAAAGATTAGATAGATCAGAAACCAGCCAGGAGAAAATACCATCACAGAAACCCAGAGAGGATAGATATCCAGTAGGAGTGAGAGGTCCACAAATGTCTAATGCATCAGACAGGTTAAGAAGAATCAGGATTGAGAAAAAGCCATTATATTTGGCAGTCAAGAGATTGTTGGTAATTTTGGAAAGGGCAGTTTTCATTTAGTGATGAGGTAACAAACTAGACTGAAAAAAAGTGAATGAAAAAATAAGTGACAGTGGTGAATATAGACAATTTTGTCAAGGAGTTTACCTGAAGAGAGGAGGAGATATACAGGATCTACCTTGAGGGTACATAGGATAAGATTTAGTGATTTTTTTTTAAGGGTGGGAGAGACTTGGGCATGTTTGAAACCAATGGGATATTGATTAGCTTTTAGAAATAGGTTAAGGAGAGGGGGGTGATGTTTGTGGATGCAATTTGCTGAGGAATACTATTGAAAATATAATCAAATGCTTGTGCATACAACTTGTCAAGAAGAGCCACCCATTGAGAGAATCAGCTATCAAACTAGACCACTACTATTAAGGCACTTAAATAAATGCTAGTTGACTGACTGATATCCCATTAGCAGACATGACTAGAATACAGGAAACTGAGACAGACTTAGACAAGTAGGAGAAGAATCTGTATAGAGTTGTTTCAGAGAAAGCTAAAAACAGAGAGAGAGAGACAGAAGCAGAGAGAGAGAGAGAGAGAGAGAGAGAGAGAGAGAGATTCTTCTTTGAATCTCATCTGCCAACCCTTATTTCCTAAGGAATCAAGCTGGTTTCCTACCTCCCATTCTCCCATATTACCAGGGTATTCCCAGGGTCCCCTAAGTAATGAAGGCAAGAGGTTTGTTCCAGAGATGTCTCAGGTCCAAGTAGCTTAAATTCCACAATAGATCCTAGAACCAAGACAGTCCATGAGCGCTACAGATAATAATCAGTTGCCCTTGACTTGATTCTACCTATTTTGAAGATACATACATATATATATGTTTGTTGAAGGGACCTCAGAAGTTATCTAGCTCTACTTAGACCTGAATAGGAATTCTTTCTACAGCATGCCTGAAAACTGGAAAGCCATCTTCAGTGAGAGTCAAGGATATAGATTTGGGATATCTCATAGTAGAAATGTTCATATGCTTCTAATTTTGACATGAAGTTTACCTAGATATGGCCAAAATATGATATTATGAATCCTATCATTGCCTTCCACAGAAAAGATAATGATGAATACATAACTGAGCAAGAATTCCCATCTCAACTTAACTTTCTTTTTGAAAATCAAACATTTGCAGTTTTTCCCTTTATAGTGGATATGCCAAACCAAAATTCTCTAAGGTATCTGTGACCCAGCTGCTATGCCCATCCACAGTCCTATTGACAGTCAATCAGTCTCAAGTTTTAAATATTGAAAGTATGTATTGCTGTTCTACTTTGATATCAATATATTTGAACATTTGTTTTGGGAGAGGGAAGTTCTTGGTTTGACTGAAAAATGGTAAGTGTGTGATTTTTGTTCCTTCATCCTTTATTACTGCCCCACATTGGGGGCACTGGAGTTATGGGCACACAATGGCATCTATTTCCTTATATGAATGGCTTATTTTGGTTTAATACATGATCTACATTTTGGTCAGGGAGATACATGAACCACAGTTCTCATTTACACTTCTATATCTGACTTTAATCTAAACTAAAGGGAAATTTACAAGTTCAATTCACTTAATAGTAGGTGGCTCTTCCTGCTAAATCATCTCTCTCTCCCTCTTCCATCCCCATCCCCATCCCCACCACACTGTCTCAACAAAAATCTGCATTAATTTTTGCAATATTTTCACCCATACCAATGGAAAATAAATTTTGACCACATAAAAAGTACAAAGTGAAGTCAGTAAGGGGCTTATTATTATATACCTATATTCTTGGCAGGGGCTCCTTTATTGGGGGATAGCCTTCTCACCCAAAGAAAGATTTAGTTTCTTTGACACTAATATTTGTATGTTTTTGTCCATGCAGCCTTAGGAAAATCCAAAGGTATGGTATCCGCTAGTAGCTGCTGGGCCATGCTTAGCCTTTTAAAACTTAAGCTAGCTATGTCCCAGTGAATTCTTCAAGAGGTTGAATGCTCCGTGTTTGGTTGCTTGGCAGATATTTATGCTGTGTTTTCATCATTAAATTAGAATCCCAAACCTGTGAAGTCTAACCTCCACAGTTTGTGTATGAGGAAACTGAGATGTAGAAGACATTTGCCCAAAGCCATATAGTTAGCAGAGGAGCCAGACTAGACTATAGATCTCATGATGCCCACTTAAAGACACTTTTTATTACACCAAGAGTCCAACACATAATTGATATATTTGCTCTCTATCCTATTAGGCTTTAAAGAACTGATCTGATGTTTCTGTTTATTTTGGGGTAACGTAAAGGCCCAGCTAATAATATCCATGTATTTTCCCTTTCCTTGCTCAAAAATCTTTCTAGACAAGACCATCTCTTATTTTGAGGGAAGGTTTGGGATTGTGGCACAACAGACTCTTAATGTGGCAAAGTAGGTTTAGCAGAATTTCGAAGTACCACAACCCTATTCCTAATTCCTCCTGCTAAGGGAGACTCCTCTACTGAAACCTACACAAACAAGGGTTATCATTGGCTGGCCTCAGCAGAATGTAGGGATGGAAAAAACTTGCTTTGAATTCCCATTTCAATTAGAAGTAACAATTGCATTGCTTACCAGGGAGGGGAGAAAGGGTGCGCTCAGGCTATGCTAATGTTTCACTTTTGTGCAGATGTGCTTTAATGTTTCTGCTTTGTTGGGGGAGGGATCCTGCCAGTTACATTAAAGGATGCTAAGCATGTGTCTTTGTGTCATTCCCAACCAGCATGGGTGTAAGGGTTATGGATACATCTTGGGTGGCCCGAAGAGGTTCCTCTGTCACCCGAAAATCATCCTGTACCCCACCAACTGTGCAGCCTCCTGCTCCACCTTCTGACCTTACTGTTCCACCTCAGTCACCAGTTCCTGAGGAGTTACTTGACATTTCAGCAACTTCTTCCCATTCCCCATCTAGCTTTGGCTCCCAGTCTATGGCTGAGCAGACAAGGTAAGAAAAAAGTTCACTCAGGGTGGGGAAGGTCTGAATTGCTCGAAGTGTGATTCCTCTACTTGCCCATGCCCATTTGGTGGCTCTTTTTGATTCAGTTATGGTGCTTTTCCTTTTCTAACTTTCTCCAGAAATCTGGCACAAAATAATCTTTGAAATTCCTCTGAAAAATAAGAGAGATTTGAAGCTTTTCAAAATCTTCATTCTGATTACATTACAGATTTTTCTCTCTCCCTTTTCTAATTTTCATGGTTTTAAAAAACTTAATTAATGGCTTTATTTTTAGATCACAGTCATTTCCAGATGTTATTTCTCTCACTCACCAATCAAGTGAAGCCCCTAGGACCATATCTATGTAATTGTCATGTTTAGTGAGAAATCCTTCTACCACCTCTCCCCCTCCCCAACAATTTTGAAGGTATCTTAGGTGAAGAATAATAATATTGCCTTTATATTGTAACAAATACAAATGGTTTGTCCACAAGCCAACAGATAGCAACAGCACATGTGCCCTTGTTAATAGAGATTTCTAAGGGCATTGCTAACTATGTTAGCAAAGTAGGAGTAGTCCTGCAACTGTTATGAGGAAGGATTTGGGCTTTTTATAATAATGTTATTTTCACACCTTTGTTTGTCAAAGCGATTTCCCACCTAAAACCTTATGTTATTCTCATAAATTCCCTTAGAAGAAGGCAGGGTTGGTATTTTATCATGTTATAGGTGAGGAAACTAGAGCCCTAAGAGACCTAAGAGGTCATGATGTTCTCAAGATTAGTGACAGGACACATTAGTGACAAAGTAGATGTCCTAGTCTGATGCACTTTCCCTACTACCATGCCTCAGATTCTGCCATTCTGAATTTTCAGATTTTATTTTCATTTTGAATGAAAAGTAAAACCAGGTTCATAGATCTGGAGCTTGAAGGGACCTCATAAGTCATTTTGTCCAAATCCTCATTTTACAGAATAGGAAAATGAAGCCCAGGGAAGATAAATGACTTGTGGGACATGAACTCAGGTCCTCTAACTTCAGAGCCAATACTCTTCCCAGTATGTCATCTGACCATCTTCTTTCTAGGTGGCAGGAAAAATACTAAAGAATACATTATATCATCTGCTTCCTTGACTCAGATTTATCTCTTTAAGAAGCAAAACAGTAATTATATATCAACAAATATTTACTAAGGGCTTACTATGTGCCTAAACTGTGTTTGATATTGGGAATACAGAGAAAAAAATCAGTCTATCCTCAAAATTCTAGAATACATTAAAGGAATTCTACAAGGTGCTAATTAGTTGCCTTGTGCTCAGAATGGTGCTCAGAATGGCCTTAGACTATGCTAGAAGATTATACATTCTTGCAGGTCTGCCATGCTGAAAAGGCTTCAAGTACTGTCCTGGTGACAAATCACCTCATTATCTTAGGACTCAGCTAAGTACAGCAGGGTTTGACTATTCCATAGTGCATGTATGCAGATGGTTCGTTCCCTTGAATGGGAGTAGAAAGGAATTCATCTTTTCTCAGTGGTACATGGCACCTATATGAATATTTATTATGTATTAGGGCATTAAAAACCACACAAGCATATACAGAAAAGCAGAAATACTAAACGCATCATTTTCAAATCATAATGCAATAAAAATTACATCCAATAAAGAGCCATAGAAAAATAGATTAAAAATAATTGGAAAATAAATAATCTAAGTCTAAAGAATGAGTGGGTTAAAGGACGATTCATAGAAACAATATCATGGATTACATGTGGAACTAAATTGAGCTCTTCTGCCGACATGTAACCTGACTCATCACTGAAGGTCTTTCACTTCGATAACTGTTAGCTCCAAAGCCAACCATTTGGGGGAAAAAAAAAGAAGAAAAGATTAGTGTGGCATTTTTACAAAAACTGGCTATGTATTAGGTATAACTTCTCAAATATATGAAAGGAGAATTATTAAACATCTTTTACTGACCATAATGCAGTAAATATTGTATTTAATAAAGAGCTTTTGGGAAAAGTTAAACAAATTTATTGGAGACTAAATTGAATCCTGAAGTGGTAGGTCAAAAAACAAATCATAGTGATTTCACTAAAGATAATGGAAACAATGAGACAATCTACCAACATAGCAAAATTTTTAGAATACGATCAAAGTAACCCCTAAGGAAGATGTATATCTCTAAAACAGTTTCATAAATAACTACCTTAGAGGGTAGATCATAAAGAGAGGTATAAACACAACTATTATGGAAGTCATTTGCAAAACTACACAGATTTGGCCTATATTGAATTGCTTGCCTTCCAAAGGGAAGGGGTGGAGAGGGAGGGAGGTAAAGAAGTTGGAACTCAAAGTGTTAGGATCAACTGTAATGTTCTTACCACTAGGAAATAAGAAATACAGGTAAAGGGGTAAAGAAAGCTATCTGGCCCTACAGGACAAAAGAGAAGACGGAGACAAGGGCAGAGAGGGATGATAGAAGAAAGAGCAGATTGGTCACAGGGGCAATTAGAATGCTTGGGTTTGGGGGGGAGGGGATAAAAGGGGAGAAAATTTGTAACCCAAAATTTTGTGAAAATGAATGTTAAAAGTTAAATAAAAAAAAATAAAGAGAGGTATAAACTGAAAGAAAGAGTAAGAAGCTGTGATTTGGATCTTGATGAGGAAAAGAAAAGAGGGACAGAGGGATGGGAGGTAAGGAGAGAGGAAGTTGATTGCATCAAGTACAGAGCACTGGTGCTTGGCATGCTCCTGTTTTGTGACCCTCCTCTTTGTGAAGAGTAGCCAGAGAGCAAAAAGAGAAAGAGGGATAAGAGAATAAGATGGAGAGAAATAAGCAACTAAAAAACATAATTGTAAATTGAATGGGAAGAACATAGCCATAAAAGAGAAGAGGACAACAAAATGTATTTAAAAACAGAATCCAATAATATGTTGTTTTACAACAGTTAAAAAGTTTCATCCAAAGTTGAAATAAGGGCCTAGAGAACCTCTACAGAGGTGAGACAGATCTTTCTTGCCAACCTCCTAAGTTGTTTTGGACTAGGAAATTATTTTATGCAGCCTTTTTTTTTTATTCTGGCAATGCAGAATTTGATTCGAGGTGTTATTTTAGAGATTTGGAGGAAAATTTGAGAGAGCTAGGCTGAGTGCTTCTCTACTCCATCATCTTAGCTCCATCTATTTCCTCATCTTGACTGCTTAATAAACCAGTTCAATTCTACACTGTCCTCTTGAGTCCCTGGTCTTTACTTCGTCACTAATTGTGCTCTGCTAAGCCTTAATTTCACTCCCACCATCCACTGCCTTCAGTCCTGCATGCTTTCTGCTGAGTAAAGGAAGAGAGAATCTTGCACTTCCTGACCAGGTATATAACAAATGCATACATATATACATACACCTACATATACACACATATACGTAGATATCTACAATCATACTCATATATAGACATAACATTCATATGCATCTGTGTAAGACTGTTCTATATTTATTTACCCTCTATTTCCCTTAGAGTGGATAGCATCTTCACTGATAAGTCCAAGTCTTTCCATATATTTCACAATCTCAACGGCAACCTTATTGCTACTGGGAAATCCTTTTATACTTCCCTAATTTGTTCACTATACCACTTGCCACAGTTCTCCTAAATCTTTTCTTCCCTTCTCAAACCTCTCATGACTCCTCCTCCCCCTTACCCTCTTAGCTGTTTTGCTGAAAAAAAAAATAAGATCCCTTTCACCAAGAGCTGGTTCTTCTCCCTTGCTCCTTATCTGACATCATTCTGTTACCTTCTGCCAAGATCTCCTCCTTTACCCCGTCTAACATGATGAAGTGGCACTTCTCCTTGCCAAGGCCAGTCCCCTATACATGTACAAATTATCCCATTTCATTCATTCTCATGTATGTCATCTCCATTCTCTCACTTTCAGTCTCTTCCAGAGCACTAGCTACTTCCCTACTGCCTACCAACAAGCCTGTGTCCCTCCCAAAAAAACCTCATTTGATCCTTTCCCACTAACTGTTGTCTCATATCCCTCCTGCCTTTTGTGGTTAAACTTTTTAAGAAGGCTATATATATATATATACAATAGATGCCTACACTTCCTCTCCTCAGACTCTCTTCTCACTTCCATCCTTACCATTCAACCAAAACTTCTATCTCCAAAGTTATCAATGATGCCTTAATTGCCAAATACAAAGACCTTTTCTCTGTCCTCTTCCTTTCTGACCTCTATGCAGCTTTTGATATTATTAATCACATCCTTCTCCTAGAGGCTCTGTTCCCTCTAGGTTTTTGGAAGACCATTTTCTCTTTGTTCTCCTGTATGACTTCTCAGTCTCCTTTGCTGGATCTTCATGCAGGTCATTCCTACCAAAAATTGGTGTCTCATAGGACTGGATCCTTGGGCCTCTTCTCTTCTCCCTCTGCATTATTTCACATGACAATTTCACCAGCTTCCATGAACTCAATTATCATACTGATGATTTTTAAATCACTTACGCAACCCCAATCTTTCTACTGACCTCCAGTCTTGCATCTCCAACTGCCTGTTAGAAGACATCTAGAGCTAAATATGCTATAGACTTTTTTTTAATTTTAAACTTAAATACACAATAAGAAAAAATATTAAAAGCTTAAATGCTAAAACTTAAATACAAAAAAAAGCATTGCCATGTGCACAGCAGAGCATAAGAGCAATATGCAACAATGAATTTCCATTTCAAGAAAGCCTATATAATAAATACTACACATGATGTTCAAAACTATCCATCTTTTCTTTGCTTCCTTGTAAATTTGCTTTTGTTTTCTGCTGTTAATTTTTTCATTTGGTTTTTTCTCCCCTTCTTCTCCCTCTCCCCCAAGAAGGCTACAATTAAATACAAATATATGTGTGTGTGTGTCTGTATGAGTGTTTGTGTTTGTGAATACACACATATAATATATATACATACATATATATGCACACAAACATATATACATACATATACACATACATACATACACTTACATACACATATATACTTAGCTATAATCATACTCATGCATAGGCATATACATTCATATGTGTCTGTGTAAGACTATACTATACTTATTTACCCTCTATTTCTCAGAGGGTGAATGACATCTTCATTGATAAGTCCAAGTTTTCCATATATTTCTAAATCCACCAAGTCATCATTTCCTAAACCGCAGTAATATTCCAATCTTATGCTGTCTAGTTATTTTAAGCAGTCTAAAACAATATTGATTAACGTAGGGAACTTATAGTTTCATTGCCCTGTTTTTCTCTTCTGATTAAATCTATTTTAGCTTTGATGTTTTCTGAGAGCATGTTTACTACTCCTGTTTTTTTTCTAATGAATTCTACTCCTGGTCTTTATTTTATGTTTCTGTGTATCTCTTATTTCCTATCCCTCCTGATTACTCTACTTTAATTCTACCTTGCCCTTCTATTTCTTGACCTACCTCCTCCTCCAAAGATCCTTCCCTTATCCTCCCCCCCACCCTTTCCCCTTACCTTCTTGCTTCTATCTGTATTTGAAAGACTTTTATAGCCCTCCAAATTTATAGATATATAGATATTATATATAGATATAGAGAGATATCTTATTCCCTCTTTATTCTATTCCCATCAATCTATATACCCTTCTCTACCCCCCATCCTATTCTCTCACCCTCTTATTTCTTTATAAATTTAAGAGACTTCTATTCATAGAGAGATAAATACATATAGTTCTTTCTTTCACCCAAATCTGATGTAAGCAGGGTTTCCTTTAAAAATCCTTCCGTTATTCTCTCCCCACTTCCTATCTCTTTAGCATTTTACTTCTTTCTGAATTTAGAAGATTTTTATACCCTTTTATATATATATATATATATATATATATATATATATATATATGTACATATATATATATATATAATATATAATGTGTGTGTGTTGTTCCCTCTTGAAACCATTCCCAATGAGAAAAGAGTTCCAGGACTACCTTCCTCCCCCTGTGTCAGTTCTTCCTCTTGCACCTCATTTGTGTAAGATAATTATTCTTTTTACCTTTTCCTAAATGGTTTTATTTTTGGAATCACATCATACTCAGTTCTATCCCAGTCTTTCTTTTGAACTACCCAATTACTAATAACAAGCTTAGACATACACTTTACATTTCCTCATATGAAAAGCAAACAGTCTGTCCTTATTGAGTCCCTTGTAATTAGTCTTTGATATGTACAATCTTTTACATTAAATTTTCTGTTAAGTTCAGGGTTTTTTTGAAACAAAGTTCTCAAAGTCTGGCAATTAATTGAATGGTTTTTTTGATTCAGGATTGTGCTTAGCTGGGTATATTTTCAGCTGCAACCCTAGTTCTTTTGCTCTTTGATATATAGTGTTCTAAAAACCTGCAGTTGTTTAGGGTCACCACTGCTACATCTTGTGTGATTCTGTGATTCCACCATATTTGAATTTTTTTTTCTTGTTACTCATAAATTATTTCACCTTGAGCTAGAGGTTTTGGAATCTAGCTATGATATTCTTGTAGGTTTTCCTCATAGGATCTCTTTCAGGTGGTAATCGGTGAATTTTTTCTATTTCTAATTTCCTGTCTTGTTCTAACACTTCAGGACAATGTTTTTAAATTATTTCTTAAATTATTGTATCAAGATTCTTTTTTTATCATAACTTTCAAGTAGTCTGAATATTCATATGTTCTCTCTTCTTTATCTGTTCTCTAGACCAGTTGTTTTCCTTATGAGATGTTTCACTTTTTCTTCTATTTTTTCATTCTTTATATTTTGTTTTATTATTTCTTAATCTCTTATACCTTCTCTGGCTTCCCCTTGCTCAATTCTAATTTTCAGGGAATTGGTTTTTTTTCCTTAAGGTTCTGGATCTCCTTTTCCAATTGGTTAGCTCTCTTTTCATAAACTTCTTATTTTTCTTGGATTGTTCTTATTTCTAAAAACTTTTTCCTCAGTCTCATTTGATTTTTAAATTTTTACTTTTAATAAATATTGATTTTTAAATTTATGAATTCTTTTTGGACAGGTGAGCATGACTTCTCCTTGGGGTAGGAGAAGGTGTTTGGTTTGTTTTTTTTTTCTTCAGCATCCTCATCTGAAGACAAACTCCAGTCTTCTCTGTTCCCATAGTTGAATTCTTTCTCCTTTGCTTGCTCATTTTTTTTTATATTTGTAGCAGCTTATTATTGTAATCACCTTTAGCCCTGGGGTATGGGTATGAGTATGCAGTATGAGTACCTCTGGCCTCAGATCCTCCTTCAGTTCACCCCTCTAGCCTGGAACCAAAACCAAGAACTCTATCTTCTTGTAAGTGCCCACAGTCAGTGGTCTCTGTGCCCCACTGCTTCTGCACTCACCAGATGTGTGCTGGTTTCTTTTCTCCCAGGGCCACATCTTGGCAGCACAGTTAGGCCTGCATATCTTATCAGCACAGATTCTCTCAGACTTCCCCTGCTCAGAAGCCATACTCCCCACACTATCCAAGAGGTGAAAATTCCTGTGGCTGGGGCCAAGTCCCAACCCAACTAACCCCCAGGACTCACCACTTGCTGTTTTGGTGTAACTAGCCTGGAGGTATTTAGACTTCACAGGGACCAAATCTAGGTTCTGGAATTTTTCTTTGGATCTGCTCTGGCTGTCCCAGGAGGACCACTGTTCTGTCCCAACTGTTGTTTATTTTTATCACTCTGTGTTCACCCTGAGGTGCCTTTTCTTCTTGTTTGTCAGAGAAATCTGGAGAGCTTAGAATTTTCTGACCTACTCCACCATCTTCGCAGAATCCTTTCTGCTATAGATTTCTTAAACTCAAATTATCCAAAACTAAACTGATCACTTTTTCCAAAAAATTATTTGCCCCCTTCCAAACTACCATATTACTTGATCAAGGGCACCACCATCCTCTCAGCCTCCTAAGCATGCAATTATTCCATTCTTTACCATCTCTCTCTCTCTCTCTCTCTCTCTCTCTCTCTCTCTCTCTCTCTCTCTCTCTCTCTCTCTCTCTCTCTCTCTCTCTCCCCCTCATACACACACACACACACACACACACACACACACACACACACACCCCCTCCACACCAGCCTTTTCTGACATAAACAAAGTCAGCACAACAACCAGTATTAAAGTTCAAATATTCTTTTCATTGAAAGGACAAGGCAGGGACAGATATATCTAAGCCAAACAAAATTTTATCAGTAATCAACAAGTGGACTTCAGAAAAACCTGAAAAGACTTATATGAACTGATGCTGAGTGAAGTGAGCAGAACCAGGAAAATACTGTATACACTAACAGCAACATTGTGAGATGAGCGGCTTTGATAGACTTAGCTCTCCTCAGCAATGCAATTATCTAAAACAATTCCAAATGACTCACAATGGAAAATGCTATCCATATCCAGAGAAAGAATTATGGAATTTGAATGCAGATTAAAGCATAGTATTTCTCTTCTTTTGTTTTTTTTCTTTCTTGTGGTTTTCCCTTTTGTTCTGATTCTTCTTTCACAACATGATTAATATGGAAATATGTTTAATATGATTTTACATGTATGACCTATATCAGATTGCATGCCATCTTGGAGAGGGGAAAGGAGGGAATTTAGAACTCAAAATCTTATAAAAGTGAATATTGAAAACTGAAATTAAATAAATTCTTAAAAAATAAATATATGCTCAGGGCTTGATTTTGAAATTTTATTTACCTAACAGAAAATACTTTTAAATGCTGACTGCCAGAGGATGAAAAGGGGTTCAAGAATTCCTAAACAGGGCCCTGCTTCTATGTACTTTTATTTCTTAAAATGGAAAACTTTGTTTTATGTATACTCCCCCAAAGCACACTGTTAATCAGCTAAGGAATGGAGAAAAAAGTACTGAAATATCTGTTTTACTCAGCCTTAGATTTATTGGAAATGTCCACTGAATAACCAAATATTTGCCAGTTATCTTCAGTTTTGGAATGAACAAGATAGAAAGATGAACAAGACATAGGCTCTGCCTTCAAGAAGCTCGCAGTATAGTTGAGGAGACTTACAGACTTGAAAAGGTAGAATATAAGTGCCACATGAGTGGTACAGACAACAAGTGCTACCAAAGTTCATAGAATCTAATCTATCTAATGATTGGCTGAATTGGCTAGTAAGGACTTCCCCTCAGAAGTTAGATTTTTAGGTGGAGGTGATATTGGGTTTTAATAAGCTTATATGTCATTCCTTGTGTTTGTTTCAGCACTTTGCAAAGCAAGGAGCTTTCTCCAGGGTCTGGGCAAAAGGAGAGTCAAAGTTCCAGTCATGGGGTCCTCTGTGTGAGTACACAGCCAATGACCACTCTCAGCCAGCCTCCCACTGATCAAAGCCCTCACACACTTCGGAAAGGTATTACTTTTGTCTCCTTTCTCATTCACATTTGTCTTCAGCCGCCTGAGGGTTTGAGTTCCAACTAGTTTTTAAATTCCTTGAAACCAGGCACAAAGGCAACAACTGTGGGATTTAGTAGATTGTGCCTAGTGTTCCAGTCTACAATTTGAATTTGAAAGGTATTATCTCACCTTTTTGCCCTATACGTATATTCAGATTTATCTATATAACCTTAGGTAAATTATATCCTCACTTAGTGCCATCTGTTTTCTCCTGTGTAAAATGAGGGCTTGGAATCAGTAATCTCTAAAGCCTACTTCCACTACTAATATGCTATAAAAAAATATAGCATTGTGTAGGAACCTCCTCTCTCCTAGCTTTGTTCACTATGTTTCTCACTGTACAACTAGTAGAACCTTGCAAGGCAGAGGGTGTTGTTCACTTTTCCCATAACTTTAGTGTCAAGGCATCAGAGGGACACATATAAGCTACCCAACTAGCCTATTCTGACCAGTGTACCATCTTTGGCAGTGGCATCAAGAGACATATTGTAAAAAGGACATAACTACTCTCCTTGTGGTCAGCTTCAAAGTCTAATATTAACCTTTGATAAATTACTAATAAATCACTTTGCATCCATGATTCAGAAATTTAGCCAAACTTTTTTTTTAAATAGTGCTTCTTGGGTTAACAAACTCCATACATTTGTAACTTGTAAAATAAAAATTTAATTGAGAAACAGTGTTGTATACAGCATAGAGAACTGACCTCAGAATCAGAAAGGTTACCAGGTTTCAGGTGTGATCTCTGATACAAACTAGCTGTGTCATTTACCCTCAGCAAAGATACTTAACCTCTAAGTGACTCGCCCAGTTTTCCAAGACTATAAATTGTAGGGCAGGTACCATTCTATATTAGTAGAGATAATTTCTTCATTGGTAGCTCTATACACTGATAAAAATGACAAGTTAATTCAAAAACAAAATAATACTTTTATTTACACTACATTTACTTTTTTTAGGTTTCATTGCCTCCTTGGCACAAGGATTTGTTGAAACCATTTTATTCCATGCTATCCAGAATCCTCTTCACAAATGAATGAAATTTGATTATATTCATTTTGGTCTTCATCTTTTGGAGCTAAAGAGCCCTATGATTCTTAGTTCATTCTTGTTCAACTGTTTCTACATTATCTTCATCATTTGAATTTACCTTTTCTTTGGATTTCTCAGTCTCCAGACTTTGAGATCTAAATGTCAGTACACTGTAGTTTTATCAAAGTCAAGTGCAAGTCATGTCATTATTTCTCTGATGGCATGGTCTTCTTTGGCAACGAAAGATGAACACACATAAGGGGAGGACTCTAGCTGTAACAGTGGAGCACATCTTCTTTCTTTCTTCTCTCTTGGTTTTTGTGACTCTTGTTAGTCATGGTAATTTTCCTACCTCTGATTTCTTCCTCTTTCTCTTTCCCTGGATCATCTTCATGTCTCACCTACCATGTGCCATGGTTCATCACCCCAGAAATGGGAAACTACACTGGCCTATTACAATGGCCTTATAATTGGTCTCCCTGAATTTCTACTAGAATTTCCACTCCCATGTAGTCTTAACTCAGCTGCCAAATTCAAATTTCTAACGTATCAGTCCAACTATATCACTATCCTGCTCAGGAAACTTCAGTGGTTCTTTATTAGAGATGCACTTGACACACAAAAAGGTATCAAGGAAAATTTATTAAAATAGAGTTCAGAGAAGGGAAGGCCTTCTACGTTCATTGCTTTGAATGGCTACTGGAAGACTACAACATGTTCAGAATAATGAAAACTCCTTATGATATTCTGAACTTTCAATCTCCCGTGCCACTGTCCCCTGGTTCTCCTCTCATAGGCTTTCCCTCAAACAGTTCATCAGACCTGCACAGAAGTTTCTGACCTTTACCTGACCATCCTACGTCACAACCCTGATCACCCAAAAACTGTGGAAACAGAACTTCCTTGTTTCCCACATTCCCTGTTACCTCTAGGATAAAATACACATTCCTCTATTTTGATTTTTAAAGTCCTTCATAATATGGCTTAGCCTATCTAGATTATTATACTTCATATATCCCCTTTCAGAAACCATGTTCCAGCTAAACTGTCCTATTTACTATTTGCTGTACACAGTATTCCCTTTCCGAGATCTATGCCTTTGCATAAGGTGTGCTCATATTTGAAATATTCTCCACACTCACCTTGGTCTTTTTGAACCCCTAGGCTTTTCTTGGTTCAAGTGTCACATGCTTCAAGAGACATTTCATTCACCAAATCACTTTGTTTTTATATGTACATCGATAGATAGATCCTTTATTTATTTATCTGTGAATGTATTTTCTCTCCTTCCTTTACCTCCCTCAACCTCCTACCAGTAGAATATAAACTCTTAGAGGACAGGGACTGCCTTGCTTTTGTATTTGTACTCCTAGCACCTAGTACAATGCCTGGTACATAGTATATGATTAAAAATGTACGTTAAATAATTAATTGATTTGTGAGCAACATTTATAAATGACTTGTTCCATCACTAATCCCTGAGGAATTGTCATTTCTTTATATTTGTTTCTCTCAGACAATCACCTACCTTTAGTGAAATTTTACCCATTTTTAAATTTTACAGTGACTCAATTTTTTGAACCTTTGGCATGGAATCTTAGCTATGGTTTGTTGGGGTTTCTTTGGTAAAGAGAGTCTTTGTAAATTAGATCCACTTTCTGCTCCTTGTTCATATTCCTGCTCAACTCATCAGAGAATTTTAGAAGTACCAGATCAGACAAATATCTAAATGTATAGAAACTGTTTTCTTTTTCCTAATACATTACTTACTTCATTGAAAAAACTTAGTTATTAAGGACCAAATTAAATATATTTATTTTCCTGGGATTCTAATATCATGTGTCCTAGAAAAAAATCTATGTGATTAAAGATAATTTTACCTACTTATCTGATAGCACAATGGATAGCTAACTGGTCCTGGAGTCATGAAGACCTGCGTTCAAATCCAGGCTAAATGTGACCCTGGGCAAATCACTTAATCTCTGTCTACTTCAGTTTCCTCAACTAAAAATGGGGGTAATAACCTCTCAGGGTTGTTGTGAGGACCAAATAAGATAATATTTATTAAGCACTTAGCATAGTTCCTGGCACTATATAAATGTTTCCTCCTCATTGTTCCCTCATCCCTCACCCTCCACTCCCCACTCCCCCCACCTCTGCCCCAACCAAGGGCTATCTCTATCTTCTATCCCTATCCCCAAACTATGAACATGTATTTTATGTTCCCCATTGGTTAGATACCTAGCAGTGTTATCAAGTTTAATTTGGAAGTCTGTGCCCACAGAGTAGGATGAGAAAATTGTTATTAAAAATGTAGCTTTCCAGTGGATGTGGAATGGTGAGCCCCTGGAGACCACAGAGACATTTGCTGCACACAGAATTTGGGACAAGCTCAGTAAGAGGGCCCTGGCCATGTCTCAAGAAGCCACGAAGCTGAACCTGCCTTTGCAAGACCTCACCTGCCTTCCCCAAAGGACTGCAGGAAATTCTGTGATAGTATTCAGAGTGCTGTGATGGCAGAGGTTTCCACAAAGAGATCCCAAAGAATAAGGTATCACATTACAAATAATGGTTTGAGATAGTGTTATGGATGTAGAGGAGGGAGTGGCTCAGTTTGCCAGGTGATTGTCATAGCTCAACCTCAATGCATTTCACATGAATATCTCATATCAACTGGAAGTACCTGGGAAGTGTATGACCAGGTGTCTCACCTACCAAAGATAACAAAGCAACAGCCTTTTAATGCTGGCTTCGTATTTGAGGGTAATGAAGGATGCACTTGAGGAAATGGAATAGGCACAGGAGGACAGTGGAGACCCTTACAGTGACATCTTGGAAGATGATGAATTGGAATCTCAGGGTAATAGGGACATATATTGGTCAGAAGAGGACCAGCAACTCTTAGCCCCATAGTATGGGACTTATACTCAAGTATGGAACTGATGAAAGCTTGCCTCAAGAAAGTCAGGTCATCAGTGGAAATCCATGGGAAGGCAGTTGTCTCAGATCAGGTTGCTCAGCTGGATGACATTGTAGACACTTCCAATGAGATCAGCCATAGTGTGAATGAGTTGGCTCTGATGATGTTTCCACCTTTGAATTGAATGGCCATGCAATTAAATGGTGTAAAACTTACATCTGCATTGAAAAAGTTTCTTGAAATCACAAAATAAAATCATGTGTGTCCTCACAAAGAAGAAAATGGATCCAGTTTATCTTGAATATCATTGATCGCAACATGAACAAAATCACGAACTTTACCCAGGTAGAGCCTTGTTTGAGACTTCTTCCTCTTTTTTCTCATGGTACTACAACCAGGCTCTGATGTCAGCTGTTATGGTGGAACCAAGAAGCTTCCAGGGTCAGGAGAGCTGTAGACTGTATTTAAAAGGGAAGGCTTTTCCCAGAGGCTGTCAAATAACCCAGAATGTTAAATGTTTGCAAACCATGTAAGCACAATGCTTTTTATGGACAGAACAAAAGATGATTATATTACCTTCTTTTTATGCTACTTGGATTCCTGAAGAGCTTTGTCCTGTATATTTTTTATTTACAATAAAATACCTTTTAAAAAATGTAGTTTTTTTTCTTCCAGGCAGATAGAGTGAACCATAAAAAAAAGTATGAACAGCCCTCCCTCACTCAAAACAAAGTCAAGTGCAAGTCATGTCATCATTTCTCTGATGTCATGGTCTTTTTCAAAAACAAAGGACAGACACAGACAGACAGACATATTTTTAAATAAGCAGATTTTCTTTTTACCATATGGAATAAGAAATAGTTACTGATGCCTCATTGAAGATTTAAAAAGTTGTTACATCAGGAAAGAGATTATACTTTAGCCTCAAAGGGAAAAAGCAAAAGATAGAAGTCCCAAGGAAGCCAATTTAGGCTTAATATCAAGAAAATTTTAATTTAGAACTAATTAAAAATGAAATGGGATACTTTGGTAACTGATCGATTCTCCTTCACTGAAGGTCTTTAAACAAATACTGGATGATTTGTTGTCAGGTGTATTGTATGTGAGATTTGTATTTAATTATAAGTTGTACTGGATAGCCACTGAGGTTCCTTTCAACTTTGGAAGTTTGTTATTTTGTTACCTGGACAATATTTCTTCTAGGACCAATTGGCCTGCAATCCTTACTTAATCCTGGAAGGTTTGAAGTTTTCTAATGATATTCCCTGTATCTCTAGACAGAAATTGTTATTAATATTCTTTCATGACCATTAAGAGAAAAAATGGAGTAGAAACTAGAGGAGTAAGAAGTTAAGACAAATGAATTTTACAAGTGGAAAAAATTATGTATTAAGTGCTTACTAGTGTCAAGTACAATGCTAAGCACTCAGGATAAAATATAAAAATTCAGATTAAAATTCTACTTCTGTCACTTCTGGGAGCCAAGATGCTGGAGTAAGCAGTAAGTTGCTCTCATCCTCCCTCATTGACCTTGAAAAACTGAGGAAAATACCACCTCAGTAAAAATCCTGGAGCAGTGAAGCCAGCAGAAAAATGGGGTGCAGCAGTCTTTTGGCTCATGAAGCCAGAGGGATTAATGAGAAAGGTCCCTCTTGCTGTGGCTGACAGGGACCAGTACAGGATGGGAGGTGACCTGGCAAGCTAATTGCAAGCCCCACTTCAGAGGACCAGCAGGAGATCCTGAGCCCCAAGGTGGTGGATCAGGCAAGTGTCAACACCAAGACCCACATGTGTAACCAGGAGAACCTTCAGATTCCAGTATGGAGAACCATCATGTGGTTCAGATGGATGTCCATCAAAAACTAAGCCTATCCATACTCTAGTGCAATCACAGGTGAGGAGGCGACCTCCAGTGGCCAGACCACCCCCCACCCTCACACCTCACCCTGAAAACTTCAGTGTAACCCAAGGGAAACTCAGAAAAACCCCACCTGGCCTGTGCACACACTGGCCATCACCACCAGCTCCAGCTCAGCACCAGGTAAGCTAAAACCTCTATAGCCTCCAGATTCCAGAACCTGAGGCCCCAGCACACAAAGCCAGTAACCAGGACCCTAGGCCCCCACACAAGAAACTTTGGACAATGCCCCCTGTACCTCAGAAGCACAGATCAACTTTAAAAGCCAGGAAAAAGTCAAACACCATGAGCAAAAAGCACCGTAGGAAAACAAAGGTCATAGATTCTTACTATTGGTACAGGGATGATCAAAACACAAATTCAGAAGAGGACAATATTGTCAATATACCCATATCTGAAATCTCAAAGGGAAAAATACAAAGTAGTCTCAAGTCCAAAAAGCCTTCTTAAAAGAGCTCAAGAAGGATTTTAAAAATCATATTAGAGAGGTAGATGAAAAGTACACTGAAGAAAACAACCCCTTAAAAAGTAGAATTGACCAGATGGAAAAGGAGGTACAAAAACTAACTGAAGAAAACAATTCATTAAAAATTAGAATTGGGTAAGTGGAAACTAATGACTCTATGAGAAATCAATAATCAATCAAACAAAAGGAAAAGAATGAAAAAAACAGAAGAAATATAAACCACCTCACTGGAAAAACAACTGACCTGGAAAATAGATCCAGGAGAGATATTTAAGAATTATTTATCTACCTCAAAGCCATGATCAAAAAAAAAAAGCCTAGAGAGTATCTTTCAAGAAATCATCAAGGAAAACTGTCCCAAGATCCTAGAATCAGAAGGTAAAATAGTCATCAAAAGAATCCACCTTCTGAAAGAGAACCAAAATCAAAAATGCCAAATTTTAGCCAAATTCCAGATATATCAGGTCAAGAAGAAAATAATGCAAGCAGTCAGAAGGAAACTATTCAAATATCATGGAACCACAGTCAGGATTACACAGGACCTTGCAGCTTCTACATTAAAAGATTTGAGGACTTGGAATATGATATTCCATAAAGCAGAGGATCTTGGATTACAACCAAAGATCAACTACCCAGTGAAATTTAGCATTAGCTTTCAGGGAAGGAGATAGACATTCAATGAAACAGGGTTCTTCCAGATCTTCCCAGTGAAAAGACCAGAGCTCAATGCAAAATTTAATCTTCAAATATAAGACTCAAGAGAGGCGTAAAAAGGTAAATGGGAAAGAAAAAAAACCATGTTATTCAATAAGAGTAAACTGTTTACATCCCTACATGGGAAGATGATGCTTGTTAACTCTTGACAACTGTATTTTTATTACAATATTTAGAAAGGATATACATAGACAGAGTGCGCAGGTATAAATTACTTTGATGTGATGATAAAAAACCTAATTAAATGGTGAAAAGGGAATATAATGGGAGAAGAGGAAAGGAGGAGGCAAAAAGTATAAATTATACCACATGAAGAGGTTGAAAAACATATTTCATGAAAGAAGAGAGGTTGATGAGCATTATTTGAACCTTACTCTAATCCAATTTAGCTCAAGGAGGGAATAATTTCTATATCAATTAGATACAGAAATCTAACTTGCCCTGTAAGCAGTAGTAAGGGAAAAGAGAAAGAAAGGGGAGGGGGGGACTGATAGAAAGGAGGTCAGATTGAGGGAGGCAGTGGTCAAAAGCAAAACTCTAGTGAGGATGGAAAGGAAGAGAGGAGAAATAAAAGCATAAATTGGGGGAGGGAATAGAATGGAGAGAAAGAAACATAGTAATTATAACTGTGAATGTAAATGGGATTAACTCTCCCATAAAACGGAAGCAGGTAACAGAGTGGATTAAGAACTATAATTCTACAACATGTTGTTTACAAGAAACACATTTGAACCATAGAGATACACACAGAGTAAAGGTAAAAGCCTGGAGCAGAATATATTATGCTTCAACTGAAGTAAAAAAAAAAAAAAGCAGGGGTAGCAATCTTAGCCTCAGACAAAGTAAAAGGAAAAATAGATCTAATTAAACAAGATAAAGAAGGAAACTATATTGTACTAAAAGGCACCAAAACAATGAAATACTATCATTAGTAAACAACATATGTGCCAAATGGTATGACATTCAGATTCTTAGAGGAAAAGTTAAGGGAGTTACAGGAAGAAATAGATAGCAAAATTATACTAGTGGGAGACCTTCACAAAAGAAACAAGAAAGAAGTTAAGGAGGTGAATAGAATTTTAGAAAAGTTAGATATTGTAGACCTTGGGAGAAAACTGAATAAGGATAAAAAGGAACATACCTTTTTTCAGCAGAACTTAGCACCTACACAAAAATTGACCATATGCTGGGGCATAAAAACCTCCAATCCAATGCAGAAAGGCAGAAATATTAAATGCATCCTTTTCAGATAACAATGAAATAAAAATTACATGTAATAAAGTACTATGGAAAGACAGACTAAAAATTAATTGGAAACTAAATAATCTACTCCTAAAGAATGAGTGGTCAAACAAAAAGTCATAGAAATAATCAATAACTTTATCCAAGAGAGGGACAATAATGAGACAACATACCAAAATTTATGGGACACAGTGAAAGTGGTTCTTAAGGGAAGTTTTATATCTCTAAATGCTTACATTAATAAAATAGAGAAAGAAGAGATCAATAAATTAGGCAGACAACTAAAAAAGCTAGAAAAAGAACAAATTAAAACTCCCCAATTAAATGCCAAACTAAAAATACTGAAAAACAAAGGAGAGATTAATAAAATTGAAATCAAGAAAACTACTAAACTAATAAATAAAACTAAGAGCTAGTTTTATGAAAAAACAATAAAATAGATGAACCTCTGATTAATTTAATTTAGAAAAAGAAAGAATAAAACCAAATTACCAGTATCAAAAATGAAAAGAGTGAATTTATCACTAGTGAAGAGGAAATTAAAACGATAATTAGGAGCAATTTTGCCAATTTATATGCCCATAAATTTGACAATCGTAGTGAAATGGATGAATATTTACAAAAATATGAATTGCCCAAATTAACAGAAGAAGAAATAAAATACTTAACCCCATTTCAGAAAAAGAAACTGAACAAGCCATCAATGAACTCCCTAAGAAAAAAAATCTCCAGGGCCAGATGGATTTATGAGTGAATTCTATCAAACATTTAAAGAACAATTAATTCTAATACTATATAGACTTTTGAGAAAATAGGCAAAAAAGGAATCTTACCAAATTCTTTATATGATACAAATATGGTACTGATACCTAAACCGGAAGAGCCAAAAGGGAGAAGGAAAATTATAGACCCATTTCTCCAATGAATATAAATGCAAAACTTTTAAATAAAATATTAACAAGGAGAGTATAGCAGTTTATCTCAAGGATAATACACTATGGTCAGGTAGCATTTATACCAGAAATACAGGGCTGGTTTTATATTATGAAACCATCAGCATAATTGACCATTTCAACAATAATAAACAATAAACCCACTGAAATCACCAACATTTCTTTTTATTACTAACAAAGTCCAACAGCAAGAGATAGAAAGAGAAATTCCACATAAAGTTACTGTAGACATTATGAAATATTTGGGAATCTATCTGCCAAAACAAATCCAGGAATTATACGAACACAATTACAAAATATTTTTCTCACAAATAAAGTCAGGTCTAAGTAATGGGAAAAACATTAGTTGCTCATGGGTAGGATGAGCTAATATAATAAAAATGATAATTCTACATAAACTAGTTCACTTATTCAGTGTCATACCAATCAAATTACCAAAAAAATTGTTTTACAGAGCTAGGAAAAATAATAACAAAATTCATCTGGAAGAACAAAAGGCCCAGAATATCATGGGAATTAATGAAAAGAAATGTTGGGGAAGGTGGCCTAGACATACCAGATCTTAAATTGTATTATAAAGTAGTAATCATCAAAACTACTTGGTACTGGCTATGAAATAGTGTAGTGGATCAGTGGAATAGATTAGGTGCACAAGACACAGTAGTCAATGACTATAGTAATCTACTATTTGAAAAACCCAAAGACTCCAACTTCTGGGATAAGAACTCACTATTTGACAAAAACTTCTGGGAAAACAGGAAAATAGTATGACAGAAACTAGCATAGACCAACATCTTATATTGTATACCAAAACAAAGTCAAAATGGATACACAATTTAGATAGAATGACTGATACTATAAGCAAACTGGGAGAGCAAGGAATAGTTTACCTCTCAGATTTATGGAGAAGGGAAAAATTTATGACCAAAGGAGATAGAGAACATTATGAAATGCAAAATGGATATTTTGGATTACATTAAATTGAAAAGGTTTTGTGCAAACAAAACCAATGCAACTAAGATTAAGAGGGAAGCAGAAAAACAGGAAAGAATTTTTACAACCTGTATCTCTGATAAAGGTCTCATATCTAAAATACATAGAGAACCATCAAATTTATAAGAATCCAAATTATTTCTCAATTGATAAATGGTCAAAGGATATGAATAGGCAGTTTTCAGAGGAGGAAATTAAAACCATCTTTAGTCATATGAAAAAAATGCTCTAAATCATTATTGATTAGAGAAATACAAATCAAAACAACTCTCAGGTATCACATCACACCTATCAGTTTGGCTAATATGGCAAAACAGGAAAATGATAAATGTTGGATAAGATGTGGGAAAATTGGAACACTAATGCATTATTGGTGGAGTTGGGAGCTGATCCAACCATTCTGGAGAGCAATTTGGAACTGTGTCCAAAGGGCTATAAAACTGTGCATACCCTTTGACCCAACAATACCACTTCTAGGGCTGTATCTCAAAAAGATCATAAAAATGGGAAAAGGAACCACCTCTGCAAAAATATTTATAGTAGTTCTTTTTGTGATGGCAAAGAATTGGAAAATGATGGGATGTCCATCAATTGGGAAATGGCTGAACAAATTGTGGTATATGAATGTAATGGAATACTATTGTCCTATGACAAATGACAAACAGGCAGACTTCAGAAAAACCTGGAAAGACTTATATGAATTGATGCTGAGCAAAATGAACAGAACCAGAACACTGTATACAGTAATAGCTACATTGTATGATGACTGACTAAGTCCTTTGATAGACTTAGCTTTTCTCAGCAATGTGAGGATCTAAGACTACTCCAAAAGACTCATGATGGAAAATGCTATCCATATCCAGAGAAAGAATTTTGTAGTCTGAAGGCAGATGGAAGCATACCATTTGCTCCTTTTTTCTTTTGTTGTTTTGTTCTGTGTCTTCTTTCTTGTGGTTCCTCATGTTAGTTCTAATTCTTCTTTACATCATGATTAATGTGAAAATATGTTTAATATGAATGCATAAGTAGAGCACGCCATCTTGGGGAGGAGGGAAAATAGAAAGCAGGAGAAAATTTGAAACTCAATCTTATGAAGTGAATGTTGAAAACTAAAAATAAATTAGTGTAAAATAATTTTAAATTAAACATATATAAAAAATACCCCTTTTCCCGATAGATTGAATTATCCTTAAGTTTACTTATTAGTTTCAGACCAGCTTCCTCCTGCTACAGTGCTTTCTCTATCTACTTTTGTCATTACAAGCACTTTAACCAAATCACAGTCTACTCCTATGCATCGATAGAGGCCCACACTGCCACCCACCTCCACCCCCTACTACAGTAAACACCTCTGGCTCTGGTTCACAGTTTGTAGACCACCTTGTGATAGATGGCATGTTCCCTGGATAAAAATACAAAAATAAAGTTGTGTCCTTGACTTACAGGAACCTATATTCTAAAGGGAAGAGACAAGGGTGGCCAGAGAGGGGCAATTCATCAGGGAAGTTGAAATGGTGAGTAGGGCAAAAGGGCCATAGACTGACATGCCCCACAAAAAAAATAGCAGAGATCATGGATAGAAAGGGAGAAAAGACTATCTTCTCAGCAGCAAATCAGTTGGAAAGGAGGAGATAGCTGGAGAGAAGTGAAGTACAGTGACTGGGGAAGATTTCTGGAACTAATTAGCTCCAAGAATCCAAGGACAAAGATTTCTCCAGGGCAGCAAAGCAATTGGTGAGACAGAGATTGCCAGAGAGTTTTGAGATGAGGAGAGGCATGAGCATGCTGATGTGAACCACTTAAACCTTTTAGAGTTGCAGAACAAGATGAGTGAAGATATATAGTCTTCACTATATGGTGCCTATACACAAAGGCAATTCAAAGAGCTAGGACCAAAGGAATTTATTCAAGTAGTTTTGAGAAGAGTTACTGGGAAAGAAGATAGTGAAAGAAATGAAAGAAGTGGAGAGAGTCCAGGGTGGTTAAGAGAAGCTTAATTGCCCAAGTCTACCCAAAAGTGGCTAAAAAATCTCGTTTGTATTTATGTGTTTCCAGGTGGGAAATGGGGAAATATAGCCTTTCTTATCAGCCACTAGAGTGATGGAGAAGCCATTCAAATAGGGAGGGAAGTGAGGAAAGAGACATCAGGAGAAAAATTTGGAAGTGATATTTCCCCTTTCTCCAGATGAAGACACCAAGGAAAAGAGAAGTAAAAGATTTACCCAGAATCAATTAAATGACTCAGAATTCTTCCTTCCAGATTAAGAAGTTTCTTAATCATCTTAAACTGAACTTTTATTTGTTTTCTTATCAATAGAGTTTTATGAGCTATTTGTCTCAATCTGGTTCTAAATAGTCTCCCTTTTTTACACTCCTAATTGTCAATACTAATTTATCACTTAGAAGAGGTGGGAAAACATTGCGAACTTGGCAAATTTACATTGAATAACACAACTAGATTTAGATTTAGGAGGGCCATCCATTCCAATCCCTTCATTTTTACAATTGAGGAAACTGAGCTTCAGAGAAATGAAGAGGCTTGCCTCAGGTGACACAGGCAGATCAAAGATTTGAATGCAGTTCCTCAGATTCTATAGTTTCTATGAAACATTAAAAATTTGGCCATTCACTCAATGTGTTATCAGCATGATATCCAACCAACCAGTCTGGTTGTACTTTAGATTGAAATCATCAAGTTGTCTAATTATGTGGGCATTATATTAACTCAATCTTCATGATCTACTCAAAAGTTATAGCTTTGTAAAAAGTGTAAATGTCAGCTTCTCATCTGGGCCTTTGGTTAGATACTCAAGGCTCATCCCATACCACTGTATTCAGTGACACAAATTTCCTCCTCTGCTTGTCACTACCATTTCTGAGGGCTTAATGTTAAAGTACCTAGAACAATGTCTTATACTTTCATCATGAACAATACTGAGTACAGCATGGTACAGAGCTTTACTGGGGTGGGGAAGGTATACTCCTGTACAGTTCTGCAAGCAAATGGTATGTTTCATAATAGATGGGAAGGATTTCACTTCCCCAAAACTGATACATATTCCCAGAGTTCCATTCCCATTCTAGCATTCAGCAATAACTCCCATTCCCCTCAAAAAAGCTAAAATTAAGCTAGATCTAGTATGATGTACCAAATATAAATTTGTTATGAGAAATAAGTATGCTTAAGATCTGCACTTTCAGGGAGAAAAAATATGGGGTTGTTACAGGCATAATTCAATTATTCGTTTATTCAGGTATTCAGTTATAATTCAGTTATTCAGATTAGTGATCTTTATTTTGGAAAATCCTCTTTAGTTACTTCTCCACTTTTCTACTTTTCTAATGTCTAAATGTAGTGGCCATTATGCACAGTAGTAACTCATAACAGTAGGAAATAATTAGGTAGAAAATTGCAGAGAATTTTTAATACTAACCCATTTGGCATACTCTGTTGAAGTTTGAACCTTTACCATTTAATTTATCCTAATTGTATATTGCATGTAATAAGTTCTAAATAAATGTTGGTTGAATAAATGAATACACATGGGTTAATGAAGTCAGTACAGTTTTCAGTACCTGTCAGATTTAGTAAAAGGCCAAGGTAAAAGTATGAAAATATATTTAGAAGCTAAATGAAGTGAACTTAATTTAATAGTATTTTTTTTCTTTCAGTTTCAAGGAAGCTGGCACCAATACCACCCAAGGTCACTTTCAGTCAGTTAGGTGGTATGACTGACCAGTCTGCTGGCCAGCCATCTCCAGTCAGCCTCTCTCCTACACCACCAAGTACCCCTTCTCCATATGGACTGAATTACCCTCAAGGTTACTTATTGGTTTCAGGCCAGCTTCCCCCTGCTACAACGCTCTCCCTATCTACTCCTGTCGTCACAAGCACTTTAACCAAATCACGGCCTACTCCTAAGCCTCGACAGAGGCCCACGCTGCCACCTCCACAGCCTCCTACAGTAAACACCTCTGGCTCTGGTTCACAGTCTGTGGACCACCTTGTGATAGATGGCATGTCTTCTGGGGAAAGCATGTCTACAGGTAACCAAGCCACTGGCTCTCTAGAAGTTTTCTATGAACTTTAGTGGAATATGAACAAGGGAGAGATTATTTGATTTTATTGATGGTTAACCAGTCTCTATTTACCATTGAGATTACTGTATTGGTGTCATGGGTAACTTTTAAGATAACATCTTTTTTGCTCTTAGCAACAAACCCATTGAAAAGCAGCTAGAATTTAGGTCCATTTGCAAAGAGCTCAGGTTCTTTTTATGTTCTTAGCATTTTGACGTTGATACCTACAGTTTCTTCCAGGCATTTTGAATTTTTCTGGAGAAGTAAACCTTGATAAAGAGCCTTTGAAAATGTGAAAAGTGACAGGACCATGGTTAACTAATGAATCAACAGGAATCAAAATAGGTATCTCTGTCTTTTATGCTTCAAGATCTGGGAGACTTTCTGTTGCCTTGTGAAATGGAGAAGGTCGCAGAACTTGTCTGAGTCCCAAACAGAGGATAAACAAAAACTTAAGACATTTCTTCCTATTAGTATAATTAGCCTATTGAAATTTCCTGTGTCAACATGATACTAATAACAAGAGGAATGGGCACAAGTTTAAAAGAATATATTGAGAGTTATCATTCCTCTTTACCCAAATTAACAATCTTAATGGCATTACAGTTTTGGTTGAGATCCTAAGTAGCGAACTATAATTTATCTTTATGTCTCTATTTTTAAAATTGTAAATAAAATAAAAACAACTGAACTAGTATCCCAGCTAAATTAATTTTTCCATTTTTAAGTATGAAAGTCCAATCCATAGATTTGTTCGGGAGGTGTAATTTGTTAAATAAGAAAAAAGAAAGTACTTTTAAAGAAACCTACTTTCTTTCAGGGCACTGCCCAAGCTCAAGTATAGATTTAAAGGTGGGTTTTAAAACACACCTGATATGATTGATTAATGAAATAGAAAAGTTGCCATTGTTTGGAAAGTCAAAACCTTAGGGACAGATCAGGCAAATCTCGACTGAGAGAGCAAATAGCTTGATATTTTACCCCAGGAGCAGAAAAGGATGCCCTCTTAGAAAATAATCCTAGTCTTCTACCTGCTTATCTTGATATTAAATCATTTTCATGCGACTTTTTAGATAATTTCATGAACGGGCAGCTTTATTTTTAAACATTGTGGAAAGCTTCTCATTTGCACTCATGTAGACCTAGGCTATGTATTCTTCCCAAAAGGACTCACATTTTTCATTGCATTTTAAGCCATCCCAATGGCTTTAATAGAGCTAGTAAGAATGTTTTATAATCAGTCTGCAATCATTATGATGGTGAAAAAGGAATAAGCACTTGTATAATGACTATTATGTGCCAGGAACTGTGCTAAACAGTTTTTACAAATACTGTCTTATTTGATCCTCACAATAACCCTGTGAGGTTATAATCCACTATGATAGATTATAAGAAGCTTTGGGAAACTGTACATATGTATGGTTTTTAAGTTGTAGGAAGAGTCCTTGAAAAACATATTTGAACACCATTTTCTCCTTTGTAGCTTGCTTCATTGGGTGGGTTTATTATGGTGGTAGTGCCTTTTCCCCTAAACACAGACCTTAGCCTTTTAAACTAAGGCATCCTCATTAATGTATGCTTGTTGTTAACGTATTCTTGTTTATCAGGCATCCATGTTCCTAAACTGATTTTTTTAAATACATCTCAAACCAACAATCTCTGTAACCATTAAAAAAAAAAAATCCCAGAACACCTGGGCCTGACGTAGAGTAGAAAGTACTCTCCCATGAGTCACATCTTTCTGCTTTTTTTACCCCATTTAAGTATAAGAAGGAAGAAGAGGGTAGTAAATATTATTGGGAGCATTTTGAAGAAGAGGCTTGGGAAAATATTTAAAAGAAGAAAGAAGCATGTATTTGATTTGAGAACTGGGGTGGGATATCTTTTCTTGGGGAAAAAAAAATGTTTTGAAATGACTGGGGACCAGAAGGCATTTGAAAAGACAGTGGCTTTTAGTTTTTAAATAATTAATGGCAGAATTTGAGAACCACCGAGCTGGAGAACAAATACATATTTCCCTGTGCGCGTGCATGAGCCCATACACACACACACGCACACACACACACACACACACATACACACACACACACACACACACATTGTTTCTTGCTGTTATTGCCGTTTTTGCTTTCCATAATGTTGAGTTTTGTCCTAATTGTACACGTCCCTTGAACAATTTCTGTATTCTGTAGTATATTACCTGTAATTATTTTGTTTGCTTAACTGGTGTGAACTGAAATTCTAGCATACTGCTGTTTTTAGCATTTTCTCAGTTCTGTTATTGTTTCCTTGTTTTTATTCCTTTCTCCAAATCCTATCATTATGTCATTCCAGCTGTTTGACAATGAGTGGCGCAATTGTGGATAAGTATGAGGGGGATTTTCAGGGTAAGCTGGCATCCAAGTCTCCATCTTCCTTCTAATTCTGAAGGCTAACCCAGGTCAACTTGACAGCTGCTGTCACTAACTCATCACCTCTGCATGTGGCTCAACCCGAGTTGCATGGCTGTGTGGCTCTTACTGATTCCACAAGCTCACTAACAATGAATTTATTAGTAAGCTTATTTGGCTTCTTAGAACTGCTGACCTTTTTCTATTCTTCTGCTCCAATTAAGGAAAAAAAGATTTTCCTTCTCTCCTTCCCCAAATCACTTCATTAATTGTTTTTCAATACTTGTATGAGCACCTCCCCCTTATTTGATTATGGGCACTGCTACTCCTCCCAGGGGATGTTGATGTGCTTTGGTTGTCCGATCATATGACTTTCTATTCCAAAGAGTGAACTTTGCCCTGGATCCTTGATGCTTCCTGTAAGTGTTCTTAGATAAATGCAAGAATTCTAAATTACTGAGACAGGACCTTAATGTCATTTGACCAGGTCTAATGGATGAACACTATACCAGAAGTCACCACTACCACCTGTTAACCCTCTTGCATCTCAGCTAGGAGATAACTCAGATGGGAGATAGTTGCACCTGCTCTTGGTAGCTTCCACAGATAATCAAAGGAATTTAAATGAAAGGGACTGCAGATAATCTAGTCTAGCCCACTCACTTTACAGATAAGGAAATTGAAACTCAGGAAAGTGAAGTAAATTGTTCCCAAGTCACCTAAATGGTAGCAAAAGCAAGGATTTAAAAGCAGATGTTCTGGCTCCCAGTCAAGTGCTCTTTCTACTACAATAAGCTGCTTCTCTTAAAATATTCCATAAAGAGTACTTTTAAAAACAAAAACTCAGATATAGACTGGGATGTTTATATCTGTACATTTCTGCCCAATTTTGGAAAATTTTTTAGTTATTCAAAACCAACAACGTCTCATTTTGGAAGAGTAATATAGTCAGATTATTTCAACCTTGCAGAATAAACCATTGAATTCACTAGAAGTATTGTTCTAATTCAGTTTGTATATTTTAGAGGTTGAGAGATGTATTCCATCTGAATATATTTCTACTTGTCTTGAATTAATATTACTGTAGGAGCCATAATATCAAGGAAAACAAGATTACACAGAAACTGAAGGAATTCACTGGAAAAAAAATTTTTAAGACAGGAACAATTTTTTTAGAACCTTGTTGTTCAAACATTCTCAAGCCAGGCTCTCTAGCCATTCCCAGATTGACACCATCTAACAACACAGCCATGTGAATTAGCATTTTGGTTATTATGATAGAAAATTATGATGATGCTTTATAAGAATATTTCTATGTTCTTTCTTTTGTGCAAAAGCAAGTTTCTAGAGGACTAGACAGTTTTATTTTAGCAGTGAAAGGAATTAGTATATTCACAAGGACAACTTGACTTTCTTAGGATCACAGAGAAAAGGACAAGCCAAAATGGGCGTGCCTTGTCTCCTGTTAGGTTTTAGTTGGATGAAAAGACTGCACATTATAAGTATGGTTACTTGCAATGGCCATTATGTGATTTTGGTATAATATAGGGACAACGGTTGCTCCCTTGGCTTGCTAATTGCTCTATCCATCTTTCAGCACTAAATGTCAGGCAGAAGAGTAGGGGGAGCACATATGCCTCCTCCTTTTGGGACTGCAGTGACCAAAACAAGCCCATCTACATAGGTGAAGGGAGGACTAATGCCAGGCCTGTCAACCTTGCTCACTTCACTAGATGATAGCTGGGCTCTTCAGTCCCAAGATCTTTGCCTATCATTGTGTCTTTACAGCGAGAATGGGGTTGATAAAAATGTTTTCTGGAGCCCAAAAAACAAGAAATAAACTCCTTTCCATAAAGGTCAATGAAAGGGGTTTGCAAGGCTGAATGATTTCATTTTTCTTTGTTTTGTGGGGAGCAGTGCTACAGATCTATTTTGCTTCCCCCTCATGTTGCTCTGGGTACATAATGACTAAACAGTGGTAGGTATATAAAGATATATTAAAGATATATATTCAATCAGCCTTGTGCTGTATCTTGCCAAATAGTTTAACATAAATAAGAACAAACCCAAAGAAGGAGAAATCACTTTACTTTGCAAGTGCTTTTTTCTTTAAGGGAGTCAAGGATTGTATAGTCTCCAAGCTTATCTGATGACCTGGGAGGTGCTCTCCTAACATTTCCACCAGAAGGAACCTGACTCAGGTTGCTTGTTTTGCATCATCAGAGATATTTTAAATTTTTTATTTGGGGTAGGATAGAGTCGGAATGTAGAAGCAGGTGGCTAATCCCATTCATAAACCTGTATTTTGCTGTTTCTACTATCCAATGTTTGTTTAGAGCTCTGTAATTCCTCGTTAATTCCACATTTCTTCACCACTAGCTTAGCAGTCCTTGAGAACCCATTTAAGGGAGTGTAAATAAGAGGACTGAATGAAACTACAGCTATCATTTTCTTCAGCCAAGAGTTTTATCTCCAACAAGGGGTTATTATACCAGTTAAAGATGTTCTAGGATTTCCATACACACATTGGTCTTATGATGGGCACTTTCTTCCTGCTAGTCATGGAAAGTCCTTGAGGACCAGATTCTCCCTTGGAAAAAAATATCTTTGCACAGGGAACTAAGGTAACCTTAAGAGTGATCAAGAGGGATTATAAATCTGTCATAACAGGGTTAATTCCAGAGCTTCTTAGGACAATCAATCCCTGGTTTGGGCTAATGTACTGTGACTGAAATTAGGGTCAGAGATCCAATTCCAGTCAATGTGCCTCATGTTTCCTCATGTGACAGAGATTTAATCTGTCTCCAACTATTCCTAGGCTTGTTGGGGTGAGGAGCCCAGTAAAGCCTTGCTTCCATGGAGGTGGCAAGAAGCATCAGCTAGCTAGGCAATTAATTGCAGTCCTCTCAGTATCCAGAGGGTTGGGTTTTTTCCCCACTGTGGTACTGAAATAGGACAAAATTACCAATAGTGATTTTATATTTAATGCAATATGAAGTGACTGCTCATCAGCCTCTACTGTGAAAGAAAGGATAGAATCTGGATGTCTTAGCCTCTCCAACCTTTTTTACCAGTAGGAAGAAAAGGAACAAGAGCCTAATCACAAACATGATAATATCCTCATCTTTGCATTAAATAGTATATACTAAGTCATCAATGTATCATCTTAAAAAAAGGTGTGTGTGTGTCTGTGTGTGTCTGTGTCTGTGGTATGGCAGAGGGGGATAGGTTGTAGTGTGGTGGTAAAGGAATGGGCCACAATTCCCTGCTCCCTAATGCTGATTCTACTTGCATCTTTTTTTTTTTTTTTAAAGCAAGAAGCACTATTTCAATGACTTTTCTCTGCCCATTTCCAGATCTTGTCCACTTTGATATCCCTTCTATCCACGTAGAGCTTGGTTCTTCACTCCACCCGGGTCTTCTGGAGCACATGACAAGACAAGCAGGGACTGAGAAAAGAGACTCAGAGGAAGAGTCAGAAAGCACTGCCCTTTAACACTGCAGCTCCTCACCTGACACTCTTGTACATACACATGCCCCTAGAAACACTTCAAGGATATATGTCCAGTGCTCTTGCTAAGCATTCTCCTTCAGCACTTTCTTCTTTCACTGCCAACATGAAGTTGGGACTTTAAAGAAATCCTATCTATGGCAAGTGTTGATAATATAGTGGTTTTGTTTGTTTTAGGTGGTTAGTTTAGCCTTCTTCGATCATTGCCTTTTGACTTGGTACCTAAGTGAACTTGTCTTCAGCCCTGTGTAGAGTAACATCTGACTTCTCTCCATCCAAATACTGCTTGTGCAATGAGTCCTTATGTTTCTAAGACGGACGAGTTTTTGCAGAAACTCTGCCATCCAAACACAGGCCATGGAAGCCTATTATTTTATCTTCTCAAGGATAGAGAATTCACGTACATAGAAAGAGCTGTTAGTTCTGAAAATGGTATGTTTTCCTTTAATGACCTCAATCACTTGATTATACCAGCTTGCATAGTCTAGTATCTTGTAAGCATTTGGTTCATGAAGTATGATCACGTCCATCAACCTACGGATCTCTCCTTATTCGAAAGTTACAACTGAATAGCAATAATTCCATGTCCTAACATGTGGAAGTGGGACTAGTTCCAAATAGAATAGGCAAATGCTGTAAGATATATTTGCATACCTTCTTCAGTGATATTAATAACTCCAATCATTTGATTACATCAGTGACAGGGAAAGAGGTGAGGAAAAGGGCATGTGAACATTGACCCAAGACATCATTGCAGGGCAGAGGAGATTAAAAATTTTGGCTTAAAGTTATAAATGGAGTGAAGAATTAAATTCAGGTCATGCATGCAAAGTCAAAGTTTAAGGTTTTATCCTTTGGAAAAAAAATATACATACTATAATGCTATATTTGTATATATGAAATCTCTATATTTGTTTTATTTGAAATGTTTCATCTAAACTAATGTACAAATGTACAATGAAAACTCAAATGCTTTGTTATTTTTCCCAACACATTGTAAAATAATTCTTTGCAGGATTTGCAAATTAAAGATGTGGTAGGCTTTGCACACCTAATGGCAAGTATAGTTCATTATCTAGTTTGTAAATGTAGTAAGGGATGGGGAAATCACCTTTATACATGCATAAGTTGTCAAAAATAATGTTATTAAAATATTTATTGTCACTAAGTATGGCATATTTTATTGTATTACCAAAAAAAAAAATGCAACAAATAGGTCTCAGATTCAGTTTTTTCTAAGATGGTGTCTCAGAGGAATCAATAGATGGTAGGTTTTAGACCCAGAACTGGCAATACCTAACTGTGAGATTTGGGCACAAATCCCAGAATTTCTGGCATGATTTCCTATCTATAAAAAAGGAAGATAGAATCACCTGCCCTGACAATCTCACAGGATTGTTTTAACAATCAAATGAGCCTTGGTCAATGAAATAGCACCCTAAAATGTCAAGTGGTGGTATTCTTTCAAATACGTACTCTATTCGGAAAACTCTAAAATGGAGATAAATCAAGTGTCTATTAATATTCTGTTGGCCTCTTTCTTAAACAAGAGTTCCTAGAAATATTTCTAAAATCTTTTAGCTATAGCATTATTAAGCTAAATACTAAGACACATTTCCTTTGAAACATTATCTCACATGAATCAATGCCCAAAGAAATGGTTAAGAAGTAGCCAATTGGTAGCTCCCTAGTTTTTAAGGTCAAATAATAAATCCATTTTGCTTTATCATGAGAGGAAAGACTTATGACCACAAAGAAAAATGGGAATCTTCCACCTACACATAATGAACTTTTAGGGACTCCTTCTGCCTGTGCTTTTCCTTCTAGTCATTCAGCCCCACAAAAGGGATATATAGCTGTCAGTAATCATTTACTAAGGATGTACTATTATCGGGCACTGTATTAAGTGTCCAGGATAAAAAGATTGGCAAAAACAGTTTCTTCCCTCAAGGAGTTCACATTATAGGAAATAACATCCAAATAGTTATATACAGAGAGTAGTTAGAATTTAATTTCAGAGGGAAGACAATGGCGATGAGAAGGCACCTTCCTTAGAAAGTGGAATTTGAGCTTAGTCTTGAAGGAAGCTATGCAAATCAGTAGATGCAAGTAAGAGGTGGAGAACATTCCAGGCGTGGGATGCCTTTTTACTGGCAAGCAACATATGAGTTGGGGGATAGAGTTTTGTGTACACGGAACAGCAAGAAGGCCAAGGGAGCTTAATTATAGAGTACATAGAAAGGTGTAAAGTCTAAGAAAACTCTAAGGTAAGAAAGGGTCAGGATGTGAAGGAGCCTTTTATGTTTGATCCTGGAGGTAACAGGAAAGTTACTGAGAAGGGGGTGACATGGCCACACCTGTGCTTTAAGAAAATCACTTTTGATATCTGAATGTATTAGGCAGTATTAGGAGTTGAGAGAGGCTTGAGGAGAGGAGACCAACCAGAAGGCTATTTGAAGGGGTGAAATGATGAAGGTACCAGGGTGGTTAATTGTGTGAGCACCTTATGCCTATTTCTTCTACTATAGTCATACAGTTCCCAAAAAGGAGATATGTAGCATTGGAAGTGGATGCAGTACCACTCATTTGTATATCTTAGTGTAATTGTTATGCACTGCAGACAAAGACAACAGGAAGATTGAAGTAGATGGCTGTGAGCAGAAGGGACACTCTTGAATCTCTGTAGCTTCTCTCAAAGCAGTGTCATTCTTATAGCACTCACCTACCCATAACCGCTCTGAGGTATAGCATGTTCTCATTGAGGTAGTGGTTAGTGGGCAACTCTGAATGAGAAGACAGACTTGAGTAAGCACAAAGTACTATACAGCTCCATTCCTGAACATGTGGAAGTCATGACTCCAAAGAAAATCTTCATCACATATTATCTCTACAATTGTTTGTCCTTATGAATTCTAGACATTTTGGAAAGTAAAATTTAGTGCTCCCTCTAAATTCTAATATCTTTTGGGAGAAAAAATCAGAGAAAGGAGCCAGTAGTAAAACTAGTGGTTTTAAATTTATATATATATATATATATATATATATATATATATATATATATAAATATATATAAATGTTCCAAGTTCAGGCAACAAGAACTAGAATCTAATGCAAAATTGACCTCATAAGGATTACTGAGACTTGGTGAGATGAAATCCATGACTGGTCCTATATAGGTATACTTTATTTCAAAGATATTAACCTGAATTCTGTAAACTTTAAAACTGGTAACTGTAATTCAACATAATTGGCTTTCTTTGTAATTTTTTATAATTTTATGCATTTAAAAAATAGTATTTGGATTAGGGGCAATAGGATTTATCTGACTGCCAAAAGAACCTAATGAACCCTGACTAACTGAAAAGAAACAGCACAGACAAAGGGGAATTTAGGGTAGTTTATATTAAGGTATTGAGGAAATGCAGAAACCAGAGGGCCAAAGGAAGCAGAAAAATATTATGTAGATATGAAAAGTTGACTAAAATGGTGATCTCAAAATATGCCATTTGGACTTCTGAACTTGAAATACAGAAATGGTAGACTCCTCAATCAAGGCTAGAGCCCATCTCATAAAGTCTAGTAAGAATATATTTACCTGATGTCTTGCAAATCTAATCAAAAGGGCTTGAAAATAAAAACAACAGGAAGTGAGAAAACTGCCTATCTTCATCAAGTTTTATACCAAAGAAAAAAGTAACAGTGAAGGAAAACAGCAGTTGGGACACCTAAAATTCTAAAATCCATTGTCTCAAAAGCAATCACTATTAGGTCTGTATCCCTGAGATAATCAAAGAAAAGGACCTATTTGTTATAAAAATATTTATAGCAGCTCTTTCTGTGGTGGCAAAAGAAATGGAACTTGAGGGGGTGCCCAACAATTGGGGAATAGATGAACAAACTGAGGTATATGATTGTTATGGAATACTCTTGTGCTCTAAGAAATGATGAGTAAAATGGTTTCAGAAAAATCTAGGAAGATTTATGTAAAATGATGCAAAGCGAAGTAAGCATTGTACACAGTAACAGCAATATTATAATGATAATTAATTGTAAAGGACCTAGCTATTTTGATCAACACAATGATCCAAGACAATTCCAAAGGACTCATGACTGTCTACATGCAGCCAGAGAGAAACAGACTGAAGCATACTTTTTTACTTTATTTTTCTTGGAGTTTTTTTGTTTTCTTTTGCAACAATGCTGATATCAAAATATTTTTGCATGACTTCAAATGTATAATCTATATCATATTTTGTTTGCCTTCTCAAGGAGTGGAGGAGTGAGAGGGTAGGGTTTTGGAACTCAAAATTTTTAAAAATGTATGTTAAAATTTTTTACATGTAACTGAGAAATATTTAATGAAATAAATAGTATATATGTATATTATATATATGTATTTTAAGTCTATACATTAATGCTCAAAATTTAGGCAATAAGTAAAAAAAAAAAATCGAGAGACAGTAACCATGGGGGGAGACCATTTGGGTCTAAATAAGTGACACAGAAGGAATACTGCTAAAATAGCCCATACTTTTAATCCTACAGTCTTATCTATATAAAAAAATCTGAGCATGGATCCTTGTACATTGAGTTGTACATATTCAGGCACTACTGTAATGTATTTCCAAAGCAAAACAAAAAGGGGATGATAGCTCATTATCATATACTCTTGATACACAGTAACCACCCCTCAGATGCCTGCCTCTGTCAAAAGGTACTCTGGAGAGCAAGAGGAGAGAATTTTCCCAATAGCACCTATGCAGCTGTTGTTATGGGCACCCAGGTAGCAATTAGATTATAATTGTTCTGAAGAGCTTGCAGAACAGGGAGGTTGTAAAGCAGCAGGACTGGAAGGATGAAACAGGTGTGTGTTGTGTTATAATGGACGAAGGGTAGATGTTGTGGACAAACCATCGTCTGACTGATCATATTCACTTTAGAAGATAGATCATTCTGGACAGAAAGTGGTCACTTGAACAAAAAGATATAGATGATTTCAGGAAAGAAGATCAAAAGCCTGTCACAAAGCTATAATACGCTCATGATGGGACAATTCAATCATGCAGACATTTACTGGAGGATTCACTCTACCAAAAGCAGGTGAAATATTAACTTCTTGAAAATTTCTTCCTTCAAGAGATGGAGGAAACAACAAGGACAAATTTCATAATGGATCTGACTCTCACAGACAAGTTATAATTGGATATTGGGATGGAAATAATGGGAAACAGGGTGGGAGGGAAAAAAATGACCCTTTTTGCCTCCAAAATTTCTGAAAGAGAAGAGGAAAGTACAGTTAAGATATGCATGCTAGATTTCAGAGGACTGCAGTAGAATTCCATGGATTAAAATTCTGCAGGGGAATCTGTCCAGGAGTGACAGGAAACTTGAAATTCTGAGGACACAATGAGAAATAATTTCTATTGGGAAAAATAGTTGTTTGAAGAGACCAATGTGAAAGCCCATGGAGCTGCCCAACTTAGAGTGTAAAAAAGATTTATACAAGGACAGGAAAGAGAAGGTGTTTATCTGTCATACTCCTGAAAGTATAGCGTTAGGAGTGCTAAAGTTCATGAGCTGAGGTTCATGAGGGAAGCTAAACTGAACAGAACTGAACAAATCCTGAAAATCATGGGCCTAATTCCTGGGGAAATTCTAAAACTAATCCTTACAGAGATGGTTTAGTGAACACCAAGGAAAAGCAAAATGTTAGAGGGGAAGGAACACTGACTCGACTAGAGTCTAAGGAATCAAACTCAACTTCTGAAGCATAATCCCTGTGTAATTTTGGGCAAGCTACTTATTCTAAGTCTCAGCATCCTCAAGAGTAAAATATGGGATTTGGACCGGATAATCTCTTCCAGTTCTAACCCTATAAAAGCAGTGACCACAAAGAACCAGTTTGGCTTAAAAATAAAACAAGATTAAAAACAGGGAATACTTGGGGGTAAAGTTAGCTCAGGATTATATGGTAACAATTTGCAAATGTTTGAATGACTGGACTCAAAGTATTATTATGAAGTAGAGGTCTTCAGTGTGTGCTTGGCCTCAGAAAGAAGAACTAGTAGTAATGGGTAGAAGTTGCAAAGAAGCAAATAAAATCTTGACGTCAGGAAAAAGTTCCTCACAATTGAAGCTATTCAAAAGTGAAATGTGTTGCCTCGACAAGGTAATGCATTCTCCTCACTGCAAGAGGCAGGATTACTGGTCAGATTTGGTTACATGGCTGCCAACATGGCCATTTCAACACTCAAATTCTTGATGCTATCACTCTCCCTCATTGCATTATAGAGAAATTAATTCTACTTGAATGGGCTATCATATTTCCCATCCTGCCATCTGCTATCTGAAAATATTTTAAAAAATGAGTTTTCTTTTAAAAATTCTGACAATTTTTAGAACATAATCATGTTTCAATTGTGTATGATTCAATTTGTTCATTTTTTAAATTCAATTCCACAAATATTTATAACATAACTAGTATTTGCAAGGCATTATGTGACTGACACTGGGATACAAAGACAAAAATCACATCATTCATCTTCCAAGAGATACCATTCTACTTCAGAGTCTTTCTTTTCCTGGTGGTGAACAGTTAAACAGGATTTTTTTTTTCTAGAGTGCAAAAGAAGATACCACTCCACTCAACCAGCACTCAGGACCTCCCCATAAAGAAAGGACAGGAAGGATGTGTGCCTGTTCTCCTTGTCCAGGGTCACAGTAGATGCCTTCAGTTTACTTTGAGCTTTTTGACTGGTGGACTTTTAGGTTTTTCTTCTTTGTTATGAGCCCGCTTGGACCCTTGTCCATCAACATGCCCACACTGATCTGCACTAACTGTGGCTTTTCTGATCTGTCGCAACTCCCGTTTCTCTTTCCTCTCTACCATCTCTTCAATTTCTTCAGCAAACAGGGCTTTGAGAGGAGAAATCAGTCTAGGAACTGTTGAAAAGTCTCCAAAGCCAACCTGGAAAGAAGTGAGAAACTAGCAGTGAGTAATAAAATCATATACCAGAGGTATGTACTCTTGCCTTACTAACACTACTCCCAGTTCAAGAGATCTTAACAGAAAAGATGCTACAAAGAAAAGCAGAAGCTACCAGAATGCAGTCTTCCTTAATTTCATTATATAGTAACAGATGATAGTCAGTCACACCATCTACCCACCATAAAAAAAGGCGACTGTTGACTGCAGCCCCCCGCCTCCAGACCATGAGAGAGCATACCACTGAATTGTGTACTGAAAAATACAACTATGGTAAGAACCAATGCAGTACCAATTCTTCAATCAAACTGTTAAGTCATTACCACAGGCAGGCAAGCCCTAATTCTGGATAAAACTTAAAGGAGAAATCTATAATAAATAACCTAGCTAATTAAAGAAAAGGAGAAAGGCCTTTTGGAATTGTTTCATAAAAAGTAGATGTGCATAATACAAAGTTTCTGCCCTAATTCTCAAACAACTAAATAATAAATAGCATACATACCCTCATGTGGTCAAATGCAATCCCAACTTTCTCATTGAAGTCAGGACTGAAAAGGGGAATCTTGGCATAACGCTGACTAAAGTGATTCAACATGATAAACTTGGCATTCATCTTTACCCCAACTCCAATTGCTTGGGAAGTAGTGCTACAAATAAGTGAGGGAAGCAGAATGTGACTCAAAATGCAAAAGAAGCAACAGTGTATCTAAAACCTTTAATTTTCAAAATAAATTAACCTCATTGTTTGAAATGGCTACCTCTAATTATCTTCTTTTATGACTATTTTTGAAACTTCCTTAAAAGCAGGAACTATGTCTTCTGCTTCTTTCACATCCCTACAAAAACACTACAGAACCTATAATAACAGAAAGAACACTGAACTTATGAGAAGACCTGGGTTCTCCATTCTCATATCTACCCCCTACCAATCAGTTGTATGACCTTAGGCAATACAACTTTCCAAATCAGTTTTTTCAAATATAAAATGTTGATGATAAAAATACCTTACTCATAGACTATTATAAGTATTATCCAGAATAATGTATATAAATTTTTAAAAGTTAATCAGTATAAAATTATCAAATGAATTAGGGTTGTGCCCTGAATGCTGAGAACTCAGTAAACATTCAATAAGTCCACCCTAGTCTCCTCCCTCCAATTTGTAGTCCTTGTGTCCTGAATGTATTTAAGGTTAGATATTTTCAAAATGATCTCTAAAACTATAAGCCTAGAACCCTCTCAAGGACTAAGTAAATGCTGAACTTTCAGGTCAGACTTTCAGTGGGTCCAAATGAAAGAATTGGTTAAGTGATTCTGGGCAACTGCGCAAATCATGACCTCACCACAGTTCCTATGAAAATTGTCTAGAAGTTTAGTGGATCATAAACTCCACAAATCAACCATTCAATGATGAAATGAAAAAAGTTGAGGCTACTTTAAGAATTCTAGGTATGTCTTCAAGTATCTGGAGGGCTATCAAATGGAAGAGGAATTAGATTTGTTCTGCTCGGCCTCAAAGACAGCTGAGCTGAAGCAATAGAAGAAGCTTCAAGGAGGCAGATTTTGGTTCCACATAAGGAAAAAGTTCCTAATAACTAGTGCCATCCTAGAGCAAAACAACCTTCAGCAAAGGTTGGCTGACCACTTTGGGGAAGAGCAAGATCAGATGGCTTCTGAATTCTCTTTTAACATTTTAATTCCTATCCAGAGAGATAACCCCCTTTAATCCAAAGAGCATAAAAACCACTAGCCACAGTTCTACAACGTAATAACTGCTGGTAAGATACTGAGACAAAGTTACCTCATCAAGAAGTGGTGAGAGGTCACATTTAACAGAAAAGAGCTAAGGAGCAAATTACCTGTGTGTCTTTTCTACTGCTTCCTCCTCTAAACCATCTTCCAAAGTAGCTTCATGAATAAGCAAAGTAGCTCCTTTCCCTAAGGAAAATAAGTTAACACTATCTAAATGCCTGTCATGAAAGGAGGAGAACCATTATTTTTATGTCCTTGGCTACAGTAGTCTTTCTCTTTGGCACTAATGTCACTACATATAATAAGATGGCTTGCAGAGGTAAAGTAGTAGACAAGGAGAATTCAATGCTGATACTAAAGCATATGTTACTGTAATCAATTTCCTACATTCTCTCCCACCTAGTAAAATATCAAACTAAACATTAAGAAAAAAACAACTACCAACCAAATTTCTTACCCATGTGCAATTTACTCACCCAACTGGACCAGAGCATCACATGGCATGGTATCACCAGAGAAGACTATTTTCCAGCCTGATTTGTGGATCAGTGCACAACCAAAAGCATTCTTGCAGTGCTGAACCAAACAAGTCTGAAACTGAATGAAAAAAGATGAAGGGCTCTGCTGCCCCTGCTACCTCACTTTTCTCCCTATGAACTAGTAGGTTCTGTACCTCTTCCAAATCATATTTTTCTAGCAGTGAAGTAATCAATTTGGCAATCATGGGTTTGGAGACTTCAGTTCCTTTTTGGAGGCACTTGGCAGGGATCATACTATGTAGATAAAAAAAGAAAAAAATTAAATCAAAGCTCAGGTCACATATAAGGCCAACATACAGACTTACTAAGAAATTATACACAAGTCACAGTAAAACAGGCAAGTTCACATAAAACCATATGCCATAGGCAATTAAGGCAAGAGAGGATTCAAATTCACAGCTGCTTGGAAAACAAAAAGTTCAAATTCAGGTTCTTTTCTCTCAAATTCTGTGACTTATTCTAAGCTTGCACAGTGTATGCTTTAAGGTTCTGATAAAACCATTAGATATATGATTCTAGATGCCAAGAGTAAGAATCCCAAACAGCTAAAAAGAACTCTACAGTAGGGGTTCTTAACCTGGAGCCAATGAACTTGTTTTCAAATAATTTGAATAACTATATTTCAGTATAATTGATTTCATTTATAATCCCATGTATTTTAATTTATTCATTTAAAAATATTATTCTGAGAAAGGGTTCATAGACTTTATCAGACTACTATGACATAAAAATTATGGCTCTTCAAAGCCTTTTGAGAAAGAGCAGGTTAGGGGAATGGTAGCGTCAGTGGATAAGCAAGTGCTAATCACTCACCTGACAGCATTGAGAATCTCTTGGCAATGGTCATGGTACTGCTGCAGCCATGTCATGACTTGAGTAGGTGCTATTAGTAACAATGGGCTAGAAGGTTTTCCCACTGATGCCTGAAAAGCAAAACAGAAAAGGAGGTCACAGCATAGATACATCTTCAGGAAATCTGAAATGGAAGAAATGAGATAAGACAGCTTAACTTACCAAAGCACGGTTTCTCTGCAACAGGATATTTAATAGGCCCTAAAAAATAAAAGGTAAAGATGGAGATAAACGGAAAATCTGTTTGGTTTTTCTCTTTTCCTTTAGCTTTATTTTACTTAGTTCTAAAGTTCAATTCCTCTAATATTTATAGCACATGAGAATCCTATAGAGGGTTTGGATCCTCAAGCCCCTGAACTCTAAAGGGATAACTCTAAAGATGGCCTCATTTTAGCTTTCACTGGAACCCTAAAAAAAAAAGGAATGGTCTACTCATACACCAAATCATCAATCCTCAGAGCTGAATGGATACCAGCTACATTCAAAAACACCTGTGACAAAGTAAGACTTAAGAAAAATGTGAAAAATCAAATCCAAATTAATTCCAATCCATTTGTTAATCACTAAACTATGCCTAGGGGAGATAAAAAGGCAATAAAGACTTCCACAGCAATTATCTAAGAATGAAGATTTCCAGTAAGAATTAGAACAGAAAATTTTTGCTATGGACCAAGTGTAGGCTGATTTCTTCTAGAGGTCTCTGGGGGTAAAAAGACTTCAGGAACACCTCTCCACTTCCCAGATTATCATGAAGAATGAAATTTTCCTTTAAAAAAAAAAGAGCATCAACATGAAAGTAAAGAAAAATAATCTAAAATAGGCAGAGAATACTAAATTGTATTAGGAAGTTGGAAAAGAGAATGTCACAAAGAAAAAGGAAAAGACCACTGAGTATATGGAATTAACAAAAAGATATAAAAGGTTCTTCCCTAAGAAAAGGGAAGGAGAAATCAATCGATGAGCCAACTAATTAAGCATCTACCCTTTGTTACGTGATAGAAAAAAGTTTCTATTCTATTAGAAAGCAGTTGCTTATTCTCCAAGGAATGATGTGTTCCAAGGAAAGACTACAAGTTCTTACAGGTGAGAGATTAAACAATAAGGGTCAGAGGAAGAAGGAATGAGCAGAAATCACTGGTCACTGTCCTGCTGAAGAGCGGACATGACACAGAACTTCACAAAACTTATGAAAGCAGGTGACTTAGTTCTGATGATTCACAAGAGTACAAATTATATGGTCTTAGAAAACAATGCTAAAGACTACAAAGTCTTATTATTATTATGAAGAACTTAGGAAGAAAGGAAACAAATGTTTATTAAAGCACCTACTATGTGCCAGACACTGTGCTTAGTGCTTTACAAAAATATCTCATTTGACTCTTACAACAATGCAGCCTCTGAAGCTGAGATGCAACAAAGTCTGGATCAATTCTCTGCTGCTTGTGCTAATTTTGGCCTAATAATTAACACCAAGAAAACACAGGTGCTCCATCAGCCACCACCACACCATCGACATGTGGAACCATCGGTTTGAATGCTGTGGATAAGTTCACTTGTCTTGGTAGTGTTCTTTCCAGAGATGTACACGTTGACAATGAGACTGATGCATGCACTGCCTGAGCTAGCTCAGTGTTTGGGAGGGTCCAAAGAAAGTTTGGGAGAGAAGAGTAAGACTGACTACCAAACTGAAGGTCTACAGAGCTGCTGTGCCAACCTCACTCTTGTATGCCTGTGAAACATGGACTGTGCCATGCCAGGAAACTGAATCACTTCCATTTGAACTGTCTTAGGAAGATTCTGAGGATCTCCTGGCAGGATAAGGTACCAGACACTAAAGTCCTTGCTCAAGCTGAACTGCCAAGTATTCAAGCTAGGCTTCAGAGAGTGCAATTCCAATGGGCTGGCCACACTGTTCAAATGCAAAATGTACACTTGCCAAAAAGACTATTTTATGGAGAACTCACATGGGGCAGGAGATCACATGGTGGTCAGAAGAAACAATACAAGAACACTCTCAAGGTCTCTCTCAAGAACTTTGGGTTTGACTGTGCAACATGGGAGACACTGGCAGAGGACTGCTCAGCATGGTGTACCCACATCAGAAATGGGGCTGTGCTCTCTGAGTAAAGTAGAATTGAGATAACACAAAGTAAATGGAAGATGCACAAATTTGGAGTATCCACCCCATATATTCACGTGGACAATCTGTGCCCAACCTGTGGTAGAGCATTCTGAGCTCCCATTGGTCTGATCAGCCACAGTGGGACATTGAAATTTCACTTTATTGTGGTGAGGTCATTTTGGTCCTCTTCAAAGACAAAGGACAACAACCAACCAATCACCAAGGCAATATTCACAGTACTGGTGGTGACTATGAATATGCTGGCAAATTCTCAATGGCAAAGTATAACAGACTCTCCATATAGAAGGAAGAAAAATATTTATTTAGACACCAAAAAGCAAAACCCATCATAGCAACAAAGAGGTCAATACAGGTTATCACCACAGGGGGCAAAGCCATTCCCAAGCCTCCCCACTCCCTGCTGGGACCTTCCCACAAACAAACACTCATGGGCCTAAGCTGTGCCTGCAGGCCAGTGTGGTCCTTCCCAGCTCTGATTAGCCTGACCAACTTCCTCTTAGCTCTGCTCCACACTTCAGCAAGCTCCTCCCACCACATGTGACTTAGGCTTCCATGAGATTCAAGCAGGTCACACGGACCTATAACGAATGGGAAAGACTTTCCCATTTATATTATCATTCCACAGCCTTGCAACGTAGATGCTGTTACCATCCTCATTTTGTAACTGAAGAAACTGAGGCAGACGGCAGTAACATAATTTGTTTAGGTCACAAAGCTATACGTGCCAGAGGAAAACTGAACTTGGGTCTTTCTGACTCAAGGCCAAGAATCCTATTCACTTTTACATGCAGACAACTCTAATTTAGGAGCACAGATGGTGTTTTCATCACTGCTGCAGAACAAAGGCAACACATTCAGAAGTGCCTGATAAATTCAGGAAGTAAACAGCTCTTTAAGAGACTAGTACCAAGGAAAAGAATTTCAATTTCTAAAGCACAGCTTAAAATGAAGGAATGACAGGTTTCTGGTCAGTGCATAGCTAATAATGGCAGATAAAAATGAATTTGTTTAGTGTTTTGCAAATCTCATCAAAGGGCTTTAAATTAAAAAAGGAAGAAAGAAGATAAAACTGCATAGGTATATCCACCAAATTAACTATATATCCTAGAATGAAGCTACAATGCAGGAGGAATAACAACTGAGACCCTCAGCAGTTCACAGATAATAAAAACAAGAAGCAAACACTACTACCAGCAGTAAAACTTTTGGTTTCAAATGACTATATGTGAATGCCCAGAAGTTAGGCAACAAGCTAAAAGTAACAGGGAATCCGATCTAAAGGAGCAAATTTGGCCTGACTGATAACAGTCTCCAGACGCGTATATCTTATTCAAAGTGAAGAGGAAAGACAGAAGAGGAGACAGAGTAGCAGCGTACATTAAGAAGGTATAGTGATGTGAAAAAATCACGGACATCATGAGACAGCATTTTGGTGGAAAGAAAACAACAGGAGGAAGAACAGATTAGACATCAAAAATAAGCCACGAAAGACTAACCTTATCTCCTTTTTGACATGTTTATTAAGCTAGGGAGATGAAGAAATGCTGAGAATATAGTTTACAAAGTCTGGCACTTTTCAGGCTAAGAGGCAGTTCAATTAGGGAGGGAGAGAGAGAGAGAGAGAGAGAGAGAGAGAGAGAGAGAGAGAGAGAGAGAGAGAGAGAGAGAGAGAGAGAGAGAGAGAGAGAGAGAGAGTTATCTAATGTAATTATTCTAATATAATCTCAGTTCAATGCCAATTTGTTGAAGGAGATCTCCGGTGAACTATCACAAGAATCTGTGCTTGCCTCTGTGCCATTTAACGCTTTTATCAATGACTAGGATAAAGGCAGAGAACCAGTGCTTATCTAATTTACAAGTGACACAAAGCTAGGAAGGGTAGCTAACAATCAACGACAGACTCAAGATTAAGAAAATATCTTATTACTAACTCAAGTTAATAAAATTAAATTTCATAGAGATAACTGTAAATTTCTACAGTTAGGACCAAAAAATAAACTTCAAAACTACAGTGTGGGAGACAGCTAGATAGTAATTTGTCTGAAAAAGATCTAGATATTTTAGTGAACCGTAAGTTCAATATTGCTTAACAATATGATATGATAGTCAAGAAAACTAATGAAATTTTTGGCTGCCATCACAGTAACACTGTGTCTAGTAAGAAGGAGGTAATAAGAGTTCAAAGATCAGGGGAATATTTTAGGAAGGGCACAGATAAGCTGGAAAGGATCCACAAGAAAGTATTGTAAAGGTCCCTGAATTCATGCCATGGAAATAGCAACAAAAGCTATTACTGGCCTTGGCCCCAGATATAAGAACTAGAAGCAATAGGAAATTGAAAAGAAGCAAATCCAGGTTTATTAGAATTATCCTCAAAGGAAAATGATCTGCTTTGGAAGCAGTGAGTTTTCCCTTACTAAAGAGACTAAAGATCTTCAAGCAAAGATAATCTTTCAGGTATGTTGTAGAAGGGATTTTTGTTCTGGTATGTGTTGGATGAGGTCCTTTTCAACTCTGAGATACTACAAAAGAAAAACAACAGCACATATTCACAAATAACACAGTGGTAAGACAAAAAGATCTTTTTCCAGTAAGAGCGGATGGGGAAAGAGCCCTGAAAAAGACCTGGTATTGAGGGGAAGAAAAATATGGACATGAAATTGAAAAGTAACCTATGGCTAAAAGGCTCCTGAACCAGTGAGCAGAAGGCTTGGTTCTAGGTCAATACTCACTGTATGGTGATCTGCATGGATGTGGGACACAAACACAGCTGCAATGTTAACCAGTATTTTATCCACTTCATCCCCATAATGGCGGCAGAGTTGCCCAAAGGTGCCTTCCCCACAATCCAGTAGCAGAGACTGGTCAGAGCTGCCAGGGAGAATACCACAAGGTTTAGGACGAACAGAAAAAAAAGTTAATAATTTTTTCTTAAGAAGGTAGAGCTATGCTCTAAGGCTTAAATAAAAACTGATTAGAGCAGGCTGCATACTGATTTAGAAAACCACAAATTAAAATTATCTGTGTTGTATTTTTTGTTTTGTTAAACATTTTCCAATTACATTTTAATGTAGTTTGGGGGAGCACTCTGATCTTCGGTGCCTAGGGTGTGTTTGGCACTCCTGCTGGAGGTTGTTTTAGAGACATAAAGATACCACAGCAATGTTCTTTAAATATCTTTTAATTTACCAATAGTTCATTTCACATGTGCTTTAAGGTTTGCAAAGCACTATATATAATTTCATTTGTTCAAGATAATAGTGGTCCTCAAATGAAAAAACATGAGAAATCTATAGAGGTTACCTTTAAATATATTCCCTTTGAGTTTTTAATAAATATCAAATTTTATTCAAACATTTAAGTGCCTACTATGTGCCAGGTACTATACTAAGAACTGATATTACAAAGAAAAGCAAAAGCATCCCTCCCTTCCAGGAACTTACAGTCTAATTGGGGAGACAAGATGCAAATGCTTATATGCAAACAAAAAATAAACTGGATAAATATTAGATAATTTTGGAAGGAAGGCACCAGTCTTTTCATGGGCTAGAAGAGAAAGATAATGAATTAGGTAGAGTGGGTTACACACACTGACTCCAAGAAAACAATAAACATTTTATGGGACACTTGATCATCTTGCCCTGTGAAGTATATGGTACTAATATTATCAGTCCTATTTTTTGAATGAGAAAATAAGTTCAGAGAGATGAGATAAATGATTTGCTCAAGGGAAAATAAATGCTAGAACTGAAACTTGAATCCAGATCTTTTGAGTGCAAGTCCAGAGTTTTCTATGATGTCACATTTGCCTCTTACTATTGACATGTCCAAGTCTTACTGCTACAGAGAGAGTGGAATTACTGAGCATTTAATCAGGGGCTTAGTTTTTGTTCCATAAAGGAATCTTCTCTGCAGTGCAACTACATTTTGTCTTAAGAAATCCTGCCTGGGTTTTCAATGCAAATAATATTGAGAGCCATCACAAAATAGCTACTTTTAGTAGTATCTTAGAATTAAATGAAGAACCAGTAATGTAAAATTCTTAAATGATAGAAAATACATTCATTCTTGATGTAGATAATCTACAAGATAGATTTTCTGCATTATGGGTTGTCATGTCAAGGAATATTTGCATAAGAAAAGGGGCCACTTTTCTTCTTGCGGCTTCTGTCTCAAATAACTATTTTTGTGGTTACATTCCCTAGTAATCTGAAGGATATCAGCACATCCTCTACTCTGTTTAAGAAGGTACTGTTAAAAAAATGTACCTAGCCACACACACTACGATGAAACAAGGTTGAAAAAAATTATATTCAATAACCACACTACTCATGGAGACTAATAATTAAGCTACAAGATATGAGTATTTCCACTTATAAGATGCTTAAAAAGAAAAAATACTAAGCTTCCCCTCCTCACCCCCTAGGGGATATTTTTAACAGCTCCCAAAATCAGGTATATGGAATATACAATGATAAACCCAAAACATTTAATAGTAATAGGTAACCTAATAGCCACAGCATCATATCATAGTCCTAACAGGGAAGGAGGAACACTGAAAAAGCTGACCTAGTCTGTAGTGTGCAATTATTAGGAATCACTTCACATCCAACATTCATCACAAGAGGGTTTTGGAGACCCTTCTATCAAAGAAATTAAAAAATGAAAAAATTCCTCACTATTCCAAAACAATACCTTATGTTCACAAGTGTGGAACTGACATTTCGGATCTTCATTGGAATGGCAGATCCAGTTCCGAGGAAGATGACTTCTGGATATTGGATTCCTTTCCCTGTTTAAAAGCACATGGAAAATGTCCCATTTTCCCTGACCAACAGCTATACAATATTCAACCCTACAATCCACAACATCAGCCTCAAAAACCAACTACTGACAGGTCCCTTGTACAGCTTGTTAGAGGTAGCATACCTCAAAAAAAATCAAACTCACAAGTCAAGTTCAGGGTAAAAAGAAAGGATAACAGTTTCATCAGCTCATAGCTAGTTTTAGTTATTCAATGTAGGAGGGACTAGGGTTTCTAACATAATATTCACATAGCTGATCACTGCTCTTCTATCTGTTTTAAAAACAAAAACAGTTAAGACTGATAATCACATATGATGTTTTTTTTCTCATGGCTGAAGAGACAATATATGAGTAATGTGACAGTCAAAGACTTCAGTTACTTGTGAAATTATACAAAGAAATTCTATCACACCACTCCTAGAAATAGTCCTTTTTCTCTCCTAAACCTGTGTAGATAATTAAAATCTGTTATCAGTCATCATTTTATAGGTGACAAAACTATTTAGGCCATGACCATTTTTTAAAAAATTAATTAAAAACCAAATATATCTATCGTTCTGGAATAAAATTTTCTCAAAACACAACTGGAAAGAATTTTACAAAGAGTTTTGAGATTTCCAAGTTGCTACAAGAAAATCATGAACTGATAATAGCTAGGAGCCTGAACAATTCAAAAATGTAAGGGAAAAAAACATATCCAACAATTAAAAATAAACCCAACATCTAATAAACTACTGTAGCCTTAATATCTGCCCAGGCAAGACGAGGAGACATAGCCTTTTTTTTTTTTCAAGTGTTGGAAAAAGAATCAGGAGCTTGGGTTTGATTACCAGATACGCCACTAAAACTGATCTATGACATGGAATCTCCTTTCTTTAAGTCTATTTTCAAATCTACACCTTCCATTTCTGACAGTTTATGACTATGACAGATAGAATTTGCTAAGTCAAAAGTCCTCATTTTTTGCCAATGAGGAAATTGAAGCCCAGAAAAGGGAAGTGTCTTGTCTAAGCTGTTATAATTAGTTCCACGTAGAGTCAGGACAAGAGGCTAATGCTTTCTCTTAAACCATAACGTTGCCCAGAATCATTTCATTTAGTGGAAAAACACCAGCTATCTAGTTAACCTGGACAGGACTATTCAGACCCAAATTCAAATATAAAGAATTAATCTAATCTCTATTCAACCATCTTAGGCAATCAACAATGTACCAACAAAATCTTTATTCTGCAGACACTGCCAGAACATAGATCCACTCACCTAATAGTGTTGTACTGTCCAGCATGTTTTCCTTATACTCCTGTACCCTTTCCGGAAAATTAGGTAAGTCCAAAGCCTCAGTCACAAATTCATCAAGGTTGCAAGTGATACAGGCATCCCTGGAGGAGGAAAAAAACAGTCCATATTAGCTAATGGAGGCGTGGGCTGTCTGGCAATGACAATTCTGATGTCTGGAAAGACTGACTTGACAACAGTCTTCAGAAAATTCTCTATCCTGAAGTTCAACCAAATTATCACAGTTAAGTAATAATCTCTCTATGTTGTTCTTTGGGGCATCGCTTATCTAAGAGAAAAGAGGCAGAACAACTCCCTTTACAGCTCTGAACCCCAAAAGGTATTTCTAACATTCCCCAAATTTTCCAAGGCTTTGGTCAAGTAAACCTATTTCACTTGACAAAGCAAAGTGAATGAAAATCCTCTTCTGCCTGAATGTTGTCAATGGGACTAAGAAATGATAAATCAGAGGATTTCAGAGTTGGGGACCACAGGCCATCAACTCCAAATCCTACATGAACACAAACCACTTCTATATCAAGTCCCAAAAAGGGATCATTCAATCATCCCTTCAAGACCTCTACCAAAGGGGAATTTCCACTTTTTGCCAGTAAAAATCATTAGGAAATTTTTCTTTATATCAAGCAGAAATCTATCTCTCCTCAATTTCTAACCTTCACTGCTAGTTCTGCCCCTCTGGGGCCAATTAAAATCCCTTCTTCCACATAACAGTTCTTCAAATATTCCTCATGGGATGACAGAATTTAGAGTTAGAAAATACTGAAGAGATCCTCTAGTCCAAAACTCAGAAACTAACACCCAGAGAGTTAAAAGGATTTGCCCAAGGTGACAGAGTTTTTAAGCAGTTGAGATGGGCTTTGAATATAGGTCTTCACTTCAAATGCATTGTTCTTTGCACTCAGCAGAGATAGCTATCATGTCCTTCACTAAGTCTTCTCTTATCTAGGCTAAATATCCCCCAGTCCCTTCAAAAGAAGGATACAGTATTATCTCAAGGGTTGTTTCCCATACTGTTCACCTTTCTCTGAACATTCTGCACTATGTTAATATCCTATCTAAAATGAATCATCTAGAACTACACGCAGCAAGGTAAAGTCTAAACAAGACCAGAGTATAATGGAACTAAGACCTCCTGAACACCTTGCCTCTCTTAATTGTATTATAAATTTTTATTAGCTATTTTGGTTACCACAGCACACTAATTCCAAGTCCTCACATTTTTTTCATCCTGTAGGAAAAGCTTCCCATTTTGTATTTGTGAGGCTGACAAACTGAACTGAAGTGTAGGGAACTACATTCTCAATTTCAGCTTATTAGTTTCAGTTGCAAAAGTAGTACAAAGTAGTAGACAGAGAACTGGTCTTATAATCTGTAAGACTTGCATTAAAATCCTGTCTCTGATACATACTCACTGTATGACCCTGGGCAAGTCACATCCTCTGAGCACTCTCTAAGTTAAATGTTAGAGCTGAGTTGAGTTGCTCAGTTACCTCTAAGATAAGTTTGTGAAAATAGTGCCAACCTGAATTGGCAGAAAAATTTTCCTCCACAGAGTTCCCTATCCTAATCAGTTCATATCAGTTCATAGGTCCCTAATCCCATCCCGAGTTTCAGTTGGTGTGCCACCAATATATGCCTTATTTGTAGCACAAGTTGCCTTTAATAAATATTAAAGAATCCTGAGAACAAGATTCTTCTGCTGTTCAGGCTCTATGGTACTTTCATGCTTAGGATACTAAGAGGAACAAATCAGACTGTCTTAAGTGTCTGTCAACTTAAATTCATTTCAGTAATTTCAAAGACAGCGAACCACTCCACGAAGGTATCACTATCAAAAGAAAAATCTAACTCTTCAGCCTCCTCTTAATTATCTGAGAAGCAATTTAACTATATACCAAGACAGTTTAAGGCAGAGTAGTCTTAAAATACCCCAAGAAGAGGAAAATGTGAAAAGGGAAACCACTGCAATAAAGACAAAACTATTATGTAGAATTTCAAATGGCAGGATTCAAAGATCTAATAAATGCACAATGGTCTCAAACTCTCCACTCAAAGTTCAGCAGTATGATGAGTGTAGAATCACATACCTCTGCCAATGCAGTTTGGGTCTTAGCTGGTACTTCAGGAGGCACTCACCACGGATTACAGGGAGGGAGAAAGAAGCCAAATCCTCCTTAAAAAGATAAAGAAATAGAATAAGGAAAAGAAAATCCCCAGACCACCAATTAATAGAGAATAATGACAGAATGGTCACTATACCTTGCAATTATAGCTGGTAAGCTGGGGAAATATATCTGAGTCAATGAGGTTCAGCTGAGTTTGAATCTTAAGGCTACGGAGATTGTGCACAGAAGTACAATTCTCATTCAAGATCAGGTGCTGAGTTTGGGGGCCAAACCTGGAAAAGAAAATGAAGATGTAATTAAGGGGAACCTCATTGGGAAATGGAATCAAAGTGAAATGAGAAGCCTAGAATATGAAGGAAAGGTATAACAAGAGAAAAGAAGACAGAGCAGAGTAAAAGAGGATGTTCAGAAAGAAATAAGAGAGGGAAAATGAGATCAGAGGGAACAGAGTAGAATAAGAACACAAAAGGGGATGGGAGAAAATATGGGTAAAAAGTTGAAGAACAGTTAAAGGACAATAAAGTAGGAGGTCAAGGCACTATGTACCTTTATTTATTCTTGGGTCAATTTCACCACTAATTTTAATAATTTCAGACTCAAGGGACTCATGGTATTTAATTCAAAAGAAGTCTGAAATATCAGAAGTCAGCAACATGTTTCTAAAATTAATAGACACTATAAATATACGTCAATATCCAATTATGTTGCAAGGAATCTGCATTAGAGCTGGCACTATTAGGATCAAGGACAGGGTTCCCTCAGGGGATTTCTATAGGAGAGAGGCCACACAAGCCCAAATGCTAAATAAGTGGTTAAAAAAAAAAAACACTACCTTTTACCAGAGTTCAAGAGTGAACCAAAGTCAAGATTTCATTGAAGAGCTAAGCCTTGAAGGAAGGTTGGGAATTAGATGAATCATAAAATCTCAAAGTTGGAAAGGACTTCAGAGTCAATCCAGCCTGCACCTGAACAGGACCTCTTTTCCAACATCCCCAACTGGTCATCTCAACTTTTTCTCTGATAAAGGAGAACCCATATTGGTATTCAGTTCTAATTTTTAGGAAGAGAATGAAGACAAGGAGAGAGGGAAAAGGAGTAAAGCACAAGGTTTTCCTTACACCAGGCCTAAATCAGTAAGAGCAAGCACCTATTTTATGTAAGCTGATGTAGTTTCCTTTCAAGGGGCAGAATAGTCATTCTCACGATCATCAATGCTTTGACTTACTTGCTGCCTAAGGCATACATGGCCCAGCTTAATAGTAGTGTTATTAGAGATATTTAGCAGTGCTCCTATTGCCCTGCAGGCAAAACTTTCCTGATCTAGCATGAAGTATGAAGTGGGGAGGGCAACATTTGAACCTCACTTTCAAATTGGTCAAAGGAGGGATAAAGCTGGATATAGAAATACATTCCACACAACAGAGAAAGAGAAAAGGAGTTAAAGGAAGGGAAGAGTTAAGAAGGGAGGTAGATTATGAAAGGGATGAAACAAAAGCAAAATAATCTATTATGGGGGGATGAAGAAGGAAAAGTCTAAGAGTTATCCTCTTAGGTGCAGAGAAATATACAACTATCAATTATAATTGAAAAGGGAGAAAAACAGATTAGAAACCAGACAACTGTAATGGCAAGCAAGGTAGGATTCTTTACTGTTTTTCTGGACTGAGTTTTGGCCAATCAAGTGCCTTTGATTGAATTAATCAAGAATCTGTGACTGGAAACAGTACGTATTGCTTAGAAAGAGTAGAGAGACATAGATCTGACAGAGAAACGACCAAGCTACAGAAAACAGGTCCTGGAGCCTACCATCAGGCAAAAGCAGGAAGAGTTTGCAGTGGAACTGTCCCAGTGAGCTGAGGCAAGGAGTGGGAGCAGAGAGCTGCCTGTGTGTGAACCCAGGCAAAAGCTGGGAGCTACTGGTCCACAGAAGAGTTGTGGAATTTGGAAGTCAGCCTCGAGTCAAGATGAGAGAGAACTTTACTTAGACACTGTGCATGATTAAGGAGATTGCCCCATTGGGAGGGGTGGGTTGGTACTTTGTGCTACCCCTTAGGATGTGTTGTGCTATGGAAGACCCTAGGCTGGGACTCCCCCCCTACCTTTGGGGATGCACTGATATATGCTATGCACCATACAACATACTGAAAGCTATGAGATACATACATGTATTAGATGATACGTTTTGCTTAAGGATATAGTGATGAATGTTATGCTTTCCTTTATTGAACAATATTTAGTTCACTGCTGAATAAATATAGAGTTCACTATACTATGAGATTAGACCCTTAAAATAATTCACAGCAGCTGTCCTCAGGTGTGCCACTGTGATAGGCTTTACAACAACAAAATATTTTATTTACAAGAAATACACCTGAAACAGAAAGACACACATGGATTTTAAAAAGAGGGAAGGAGCAGAAACAAGCTTCACCTAAAGTTAAAAATGCAGGGGTAGCTGTGTGTTTGTCCTCTGTTGACAAAGAAGACCATGTCATCAGGGAAATGATAACATGACTTGCACTTGACTTTGTTTTGAGTGAGAGAGGGCTGTGCAGGTCACCAGCCTCACTTCTCCTCCAGAGCCATCTGAATCCAGTGACCAGATATTCATCAGGATGACTGCAGATGACGCAGGATGAGGCAAGTGGGGTCAAGTGACTTGCCCAAGGTCACACAGCTAGTGAGTAAGTAAAGGATAAATGAAATATAACTGTTAGGGAAACATGAGAAGTTAATAATATTTAAGCCCTAAGCTTGAGTTAATAAAATTTTGCTCTTTGAAATTCTTGAGACTATAATTTATATTGCTTTGAGTTCTCAGTGCACAGAGAGTTGTTGTGAATTATCATACAGTCAACAGCAGAAAACGGCACATGCTACAGTCTGAGAACTGCTGTAAATAGAAGTCTATCCCTAGGAAAAGTTAAGGGGATGACCCTAGCATGGCCTGAGGTAGAATCCACTTGACTCCATTTCCCCACTGTGCTATTCTCTTCCTGAACAGGAAACTTCTCTAGCTGGTTAATCCTAAGCCTTAGCTTCCACTATTCTGACTACATGGCTGGTTGTCAGATTTAACTCAGACCTGGAATCAAATAGAGCTAAGGGAGTTTTTCCCCTGTTATGGTGTGTGTATATGTGTGTGTGTATACATACACACATACACACACACACACACACACACACACACACACACACACGCCTGTGAGGCGACAAGTCTTGACACTGTTATAACTATGTCCCTCCTTTTCTGTGAGGCGACAAGTCTTGACACTGTTATAACTATGTCCCTCCTTTTCCTTTTATAGCAAGTTTCTATTACTAGGACAGGTAAATAGTAGACATTTTGTAAGTATAATACTAAAGCTATTAATTAATAGTTTGATTACTGTAACATTTACAAATTACCAAAATAAGATGCAAGTACGAATAATCTAACAATTATAATCTATATTTGTGGTTAAAATATAATAGAGATAATTTCCCACAGGGCACATTAGACAAAGTGTTAAGACAAAAATGTAATAAAAGTTTTCAAATTAAATGGAATAATAAATTGTGAGAAAGAAACAGAATTAGACTGTTTTCTTTAGGAACCATATACAAATGTATATGATTGGCTTCCAAATGTATCTAGCATGGAAAATTCAGGCTTTGATTATATTTTAGTAACTACATTCTCAAAACTGGATTAAGGATTTTACATATAAAATTGCATTGATAATTGTAAAAAAGTAGTTTCATCTGATAATTTTTAGACAGAAGAGTTTATTTTACAAGTCTGGTATTCACGAATTTTTTTAAAAATAATTCTTCTAACAGGTACAGGGTTCAAGTAAAGACAGCAACAGCAAGTAGTATGTAAAAACTGAAATGCTCTGAAGTTTCACATTTGGAAAACTCAATTTAAGAGATTGTACTAAATAGTATTAACGCTTGTTACTGGCAGATTTTAGCAGAATTACCCAGGAATCTCTGTAAGCGATTTGGATCCAGAGAAGCAGTCTCCTTCAGAGCTGTCCTGAGAATGAAGCCTATTCCAGAATGTCCAAATAACCAGGGACCAGATGACTAGATGAGGCATCTGGGACTCAAAAAGTGTTGATTAAATGGACATTTGAAGTGGGTTACTAGGCTACAAGGAGACCATGTTAGTTAATGTCAACGATCATTACTGTACTGCTTTCACCTTTTGTTTCATAATATTTAGGTTTCAGTTTAAATTCTCTTGGTTACTTTGTGACAAGTAAATCTCCTTTCTGAAAATTAGTCCTTCTAAGTAGTTTGATCTATAGTTTGACTTAGGTAATTTTGATTATGATATATGGAAAAGTCTTAAAGATTTGGCTTACAGATAAATGATCCATGCCAGTGGTAATGGAACTCTAGTGAACCACACTAACCCCATCTTGTGACTCAATTCTGGATTTAGCTCAGTGCTCACTCTATTCAGCTATGGATCTAGTTCAATTTCTATCTTGAGAGAAAACTTTATTCAATTGTAGGAATTGTGAGAGGACTTAATTGCATTGTTTGAAACTAGCCCTATGTGGCTGGGAAGTTGGACCATTTCTACCTGATACTTACAGACCCTTAAGGATCTAGATTATGCTAATCAGATAGTTAGATCCAAAGATCAATTGCAAGGAGTTTTCTCACAATTATAAATCTCAAGCAACCTATATATCTTATCTGAAAACTGGTCATTAACCATACCAGTCAATTTTTGTTTCCATATTCTTATGATTGAATATAGACATTTGAGAGGAATGGGACATCTTTTTCTGATTTCAGAGAATTGCACCTGTTGCACTCTATTTCTCCAGACTTGGAAAATCCCTTAATTTTCCTCCAACTAGAAATCAGATTTCTTAAATCTGTATCCTGGTTCTTTTAATTAAATTATTCTTATTTGATTAATTGTTTTAAATGTGCCAAAGCTGAGAAAGATGACTGGTCCTGATTTGTTAGGCAATTAGCAAATACTGCTTAACAAATCAGTAGGTTCAAACCTTTGTTTCCTTAGTCATTTCATCTTAACCAGTCACAAAACATAAAGACATGCACACAATTGAAATAAGGAACTAGAGCAGAACCTATCATGTTTAGGATGAAGTCAAAAAAGACAGGGGAAATAATCATGATCTCAGGCAAAGCCAAAGCAAAAACAGACCTATTTTAAAAAAGATAATCAAGGAAACTACATTTTGCTAAAAGATAAATGAATAAAATAAAATAGAAACAGAAAATGAAGTAATATCAATGCTACGCAAATATGTACCAAATGACAGAGCATCCATATTCTTGAAGGAGAAAATAAATGGAATTACAGGAGGAAACCGTAAAACTATACTAGCGAGGCACCTCAACTTAACCCTCTCACACATACATAAATCTAACCATAAAATAAATAAGAAGTTAAGGAAATAAACAAACTTTAGAAAAGTTAGGTAGGACAGCTCTCTATCTGTCATATGTCATATTCCCAAAATGAATGGGAACAGAAAGGAGTATATACCTTCTTAGCTGTACATGGCAACTTCACAAAAATTGACCATATATTATTATAGCATAAAAACTTCACGCGGGGGTGGAGCCAAGATGGCAGACTAGAAAGACACACTTACGCAGGGTCTTCCCCCACAGCCCATAAAATACCTGTAGAGAGGGACTCTCAACAAATTTAGGAGCAGCAGAAGTGGAGAACAACAGAGTGGAGGAGATTTCCTGCCCACGGTGACCTGAAAGGCCCACAGAAACGTCGGCTGTGCCAGACGCAGAGCCAAGGGAGGAGCCCAGCCCAGCCCTGGCTGAGCAGCGCCAAGTGAGGAAACTCCAGGAGGAGGACACCTCAGGGGCGGAACCTCCAGTCCCAGCAGGGGGTCCTCAGATCCCTCAACCCACAGGCGCCAAAGGTCAGTGACTGGGTTTTATCAGCTGACCAGGAAGGGAAAAGGGCTTTCCCATAGCTCCAGCAGCAGGCAGCAGCCACAGAGGCAGCACAGAAGCCCATACAGAAGCTCCATTGTTGGAATGTAAAAACCCCTGGGGGCACCGAAGAGTTGAGTCTTACCTCAGCCCTCGGTGGAGGCTCTGGCTGAGCTGGTCTTTGTCTCACACTGAATGGTGGCCCTGCCCATCCAGCTTATCTGAAAACCAGCCCCCAGTGCTGGCTTGGTGGAACTGGAGGCCAGGTGGCTGTGGAGAGGTAAATGCTAAGATTCTGGGTATAAAAATCCCTCTCTGCTTCCAGACCAGTACATGCTTGATCATGACACCTCAGAGGAACTGAGATCTCAAAGATTCCCAGAGTATTACTCTTGACAAAGGACCCAAAAGTCAAGTAACTGGTTGGGAAAATGCCCAAAAAAGGGAAAAAAAATAAGACCATAGTAGGTTACTTTCTTGGTGAACAGATATCTCCTCCCATCCTTTCAGAGGAGAAAGAACAATGCTTACCATCAGGGAAAGACTTAAACGTCAAGGCTTCTGTATCCCAAACATCCAAAATAAATATTCCATGGGCTCAGGCCATGGAAGAGCGCAAAAAGGATTCTGAAAACCAAGTTAGAGAGGTGGAGGAAAAACTGGGAAGAGAAATGAGAGAGATGAAAGAAAAGCATGAAAAGCAGGTCAACACCTTTCTAAAGGAGGTGCAAAAAAATGCTGAAGAAAATAACACCTTGAAAAATAGGCTAACTCAAGTGGCAAAAGAGGTTCAAAAAGCCAATGAGGAGAAGAATGCTTTCAAAAGCAGAATTAGCCAAGTGGAAAAGGAGGTTCAAAAGCTCACTGAAGAAAATAGTTCTTTCAAAATTAGAATGGAACAGATGGAGGCTAATGACTTTATGAGAAACCAAGAAATCACAAAACAAAACCAAAAGAATGAAAAAATGGAAGATAATGTGAAATATCTCATTGGAAAAACAACTGACTTGGAAAATAGATCCAGGAGAGACAATTTAAAAATTATGGCACTACCTGAAAGCCATGATCAAAAAAAGAGCCTAGACATCATCTTTCATGAAATTTTCAAGGAAAACTGCCCTGAGATTCTAGAACCAGAGGGCAAAATAAGTATCCAAGGAATCCACTGATCATCTCCTGAAAGAGATCCAAAAAGAGAAACTCCTAGGAACATTGTGGCTAAATTCCAGAGTTCCCTGGTCCAGAAGAAAATATTGCAAGCAGCTAGAAAGAAACAACTCAGGTATTGTGGAAATACAATCAGGATAACACAAGATCTAGCAGCTTCTCCATTACGGGATCAAAGGGCATAGGATAGGATATTCCAAAAGTCAAAGGAACTAGGACTAAAACCAAGAATCACCTACCCAGCAAAACTAAGTATAATACTTCAGGGGGAAAAAAATGGTCTTTCAATGAAATAGAGGACTTTCAAGCATTTTTGATGAAAAGACCAGAGCTGAAAAGAAAATTTGACTTTCAAACACAAGAATGAAGACAAACATGAAAAGGTAAACAGCAAAGAGAAGTCATAAGGGACTTACTAAAGTTGAACTGTTTACATTCCTACATAGAAAGACAATATTTGTAACTCTTGAAACTTTTCAGTGTCTGGGTAGTTGGTGGGATTACACTTACACACACACACATACACACACACACAAAGAGAGACAGAGAGCACAGAGTGAATTGAATAGGATGGGATCATAGCTTAAAAAAATGAAATTAAGTGGTGAGAGACAAATATATTGGGAGGAGAAAGGGAGAAATGGAATGGGGCAAATTATCTCTTATAAAAGAGGCAAGCAAAAGACTTTTCAGTGGAGGGAAAAAGAGGGGAGGTGAAAGAAAAACATGAAGCTTACTCTCATCACATTCGACTCAAGGAAGGAATAAAATGCACACTCATTTTGGTATGAAAACCTATCTTACAATTCAGGAAGGTGGGGGAGAAGGGGATAAGCAGGGTGGGGGATGATGGAAGGGAGGGCAGTGGGAGGAGGAAGCAATCAGAAGTCAACACTCTTGGAGAAGGACAGGATCAAAAGAGAGAATAGAAGAAATGGGGGGCAGGATAGGAAGGAGGGAAATATAGTTAGTCTTACACAACACGACTACTATGGAAGTCATTTGCAAAACTACACAGATATGGCCTATATTGAATTGCTTGCATTCCCAAAGGGAATGGGAGGGGAGGGAGGGATGAAAAGAAGTTGGAAGTCAAAGTTTTAGGAACAACTGTTGAGTATTGTTCTTGCTACTAGGAAATAAGAAATACAGGTAATGCGATATAGAAAGTTATCTGTCCCTACAGGACAAAAGAGAAGATGGGGACAAGGGAAGGGAGGGATGTTAGAAGAGAGGGCAGATCAGTGATAGGGTCAATTAAAATGCTTGGCGTTTTGGGGTGGGGGGAGGGGAGAAATGGGGAGAAAATTTGGAACCCAAAATTTTGTGAAAATGAATGTTAAAAGTTAAATAAATTAACTTAAAAAAACTTCACAAATAAATACAAAGGATAAAAAAAGATTACTTGCACCCTTTTCTAAACACAATACAATAAAAACTACATTCAATAAAGGGCTTTGGAAGCATAGATTAAAAATTGGAGGAAAGGAGCCAAAATGATGGAGAAGATGTAACAAACTCTCCCAACAGAAGCAGGAATAATAAAGCCAAGATGCAAAAAGGCAAATTTAAAATTAATGTCAGGAAAAAAAAACAATATGAGCTGTCCAAAAGTAGAATAAAAAGAGTTGGAGATCTTCAAGCAGAGGCAGAAGTCTTGTTGGAATATGTAATAGTGGGGACTCCCTATGTGTATGGCTATATGGCTGCTGAAGTCCTTCCCTATTCAAAATTCTGTAACTCTATGAAACTGGATACCTCTAAGGCCTCTGTAAATTGAGTTTATGAGAATTTAACTGTATTTAGTACTGGAAATATTTGTGATTCCTTGATGTATATGCTACTTATACTTGAACAACTTACAACTCTGCTTCAAAAGTTGTTTTAGATTAAAAACAAAATTTTTAAAAATAAAAATAAAATAAATTTTTAAAAATTTTTTAAAAAGTTGTTTTAGATTTAAAAAATTTTAAAAATCCTCATCCTACGGATAGCTTAATAATGAGACTCTCTCAACATAGCTATGTACACTCAAAGGCTATATAGAGTTTGAGAAAATGTGCCAGCTTGAACTCAGATGGCACAGCCACAGAATGCAGGTTGACCACCCTGCCACAATAAAGTGGATCAGTTAGTGGAGTTTTTTATATGCAGAGAACAGTTAAATAATTTTGAATAAATTTCTACAAAACATTTCAAATCTTCCCCTAAAGTGGTGGGAAGATTTACATGAACTGATAAATAAAATGAAGTGCTGTTTAAATACAATGACCAAACTTGACCTTAAAGAAATAAGAAAATGCACGTCCCCCTCTTTTTTTGCAGAGGTAAGTAACAATGTGGAACATTACGTATGGGGTCAGAATCAACTGACGCTTTTTTCCCTCATTCTTTGTAATAAAAGGATAGTTCAGTGGATAGAGGGAAGGGAAAGGTATATATCAGGAAATGAAGAAGATATTCAAAACAAAATATATCAAAGACATACATATACTGCCACATACATTTGTGCATATACACATACAGTTCTCGCTCCACATAAAATCACATTATACAAATTCAACTTTACTTAAAGAATGTTGAAAGAAATCCACATTCAAAAAAAAACCATCTATGTTAACTTAACTGTAAAATAAATACTTTGCTCTCTCTGTGCCTGCCCCTTGGCTCAGTGGTTCTCTGGCCTCCCACCTCCTTCAAAGTTCCCCACAAAAAACACCAAATCCTAAACTTTCAAGTTAAAGTCAAACCACAGAAGCCCAGAGATACCATCCCACCGTCAGACTGGGAGCTTAGCTTGAGATGTCTGGGGCTGAGAGAGTAAACTTTTCCCCCACTCTACCTAATCTGAGCCAGCCTTTCCCCCAACTGCACTCAGATAATACATCTGTCCCTGATCCCCCCATGTCAGACGACCTCTCCTGTCGGTATCCATGTCTAGCCTCTAACGTATCTATCCCATACATGTTCTTCCTCTTGGTTCCAGCCAGGGTTCCACATGGCTCACTCCAATCCCCACCCGCTCATCTTCTGCTCTCATTTCTCTGTCCCTGACTCCTACTTGTCTTTGAACCATGTGCTGGCTCCACCTTTCCACAAACATGCAACCCTCTTCCAACTTCCCTTCCTAACCCATGTCCATGGGCAAATCGACATTCTGTAAAAAAAATTTTAATATAGAGGGAGAGGTGTGTGTGTGTGTGTGTGTGTGTGTGTGTGTGTGTGCGCGCACACACGCATGCATATGTGTGCGCGCACACACGCATGCATATGTGTAGTCCAGCCATAATAGTTTAAACTCTTGGACAAATTACAATAGAGGCTTAAGAGTTGTATCTTACAGGGAAAGGGATTTGTATGCCACAAACAAATACATACATAGCTGCATATACAGACAGACAGACATCAATCTAGAAATACAGATATACATATATCTCTCTATATGCAGTATTACAATATTAACTTCTCTAGACCTACTTCCAAATCTGAAAAATTAGCTAGTTAGACTGCATTACTTCAGCTCACATCTCTTCCAGTTCTGATAGTCTATGAGCCTCTATTAACAAAAATTACTTTGCTGTGTCTTGCCATATACCTTTCCATCCACTGCTGGTATCTGCTATCCTGCAATATTGATTCTGGAGTCATGTGAACAACCACAGCCACATGAGCCTCAGTCTTTTCCTCTTGATACCTGAAATTAATAATAATTTAATGAAAACAGAATAACAAGTCAACTGGGATTGGAGGAATCAAATTCCCCTACGGACTAACTGAGTCAATTTTGGTACCTAGTACCCAGAAGAGATTTGTGTTACGGAGCATCTAAATATGCTCAACAGAAATGCCAAGCATAACTCAAGGAGCTTCCCTACAAGGAATACTGTCTCCTACATAAAATCTTCTGCATCCATCACAATGTTTCCTAAGTTTTCTAATGTTATAGTTTGCAAGGAGTTTATCGCAAATGAATCCCTGACCTGAAGACTTGGTGGGTGAGTCCATAAAACAGGTCCAAGAAGGAACAAGTCAATGCTATAAGCATTCTTCTTCACTACCACAAATATAAGAAAGGTAGAGAGTAGAACAGAAACTCTATTTCTGCCCTGCTTTTTGACATGAACAAGCCTAATTACTGGAGTAATAGTAAGTAATAATTAGACAATCTGTAATAAGTAATAATTAGATAATCTGTTGAAGAAACCAGTTCGGACAATATCAGTCTTATCCTATTATAGATGATCTATAAATGAACCAAACACCATGCTTCTATTAGGCAAACATAAAGGAAATTACTTAGTTGAGTTTCCACATAGGCAACTATAAGATAGTAAACATAGGGGACAATGAATAACCCCAAAAAAGTATCTGATAGTTGCTTTAAAATAGTTGTTTTAAGACTCTCTGGTTTTCTATTAACGTTTTAAATGCATACCATACACTCAATCTCAATTAATGATGATTACTACCTGTCTAATCCTGATAGAGGATTTTTTAATCTTGGTTTTTCAACAAGTATTTGAAAATGTTCTCTTGTAGATGTGGTAAAAGATGACCTTGACTACAGTTTTGTGGGGTTTCTTTTTTTATTATTTTAGATAATGGGTTGCCGAAACAAAAAACACTTCTGTCTTGATCGATCCTTTAAAAAGGATTAATCTGTGATGCAGTAGGGAATGGAAGATGGAGGAGAGTGGCCCTTAAAGTCAGAAGCCCAGGTTCAAGTACTGCCTCTGACACGTTGGCTAGCCTCTTAATTCCTCAATGCCCCTGAACTCTCTGACGGCCACAAACTCCGAACAGTTGTTGATCTTCATGGAAAAAGTAATTTCCTCACCAGGAAACTGATGAAGTCATAGACTGGGTCAAAAAAAAATTGTATTTGGTACTGTATTAACGCAATGTAGTTTCTCACTCAGCTAAGCCCAGAGATTTCCATACCTCCGGAAGGTGTCATTTTCACAGATCGGCTCTACAAATCCTTGGTCAGGACATTCCACCACAATAAAAACAGAGCCAGGATCTGGAGGGCTGCAAACCTCCTCTGGCAAAATCTATAAAACAATAATAATGAAACAACAACAACAATAACAAGGGGCATTTGGTTGGAAAATGCCTGAAGGATAATAAATAAGGACTGATACACAACCCTCAAAGCCAACAATCAAAAGTCTTCCATTCAGCTTCCAGGACAATATAAAAACATTCTTGTCCAACATTCTAAATGTCTAGTTTGGAGATATTTTAGGCTGAGTTACACAAGAAAATAAAATTAGCTTTATGAAAAATCACCTCTTTATCCTGTAACCAATGATATACATATCTTCTGTTAGGTTTATAAATATTTTCAACCCATCTAATAGCTTAATCCTAAAACTATCAACAATTCTATATCTGAAGAGTTTGGAGCTTAGAGTGGCAGGGCCCAGGGGAGGCTATACTTCCTTGGGATTCAATATATACCTGACCTATCAGGTCAGATTTATATACCTACACCTTTATATGCCAGCCTATTTCTAGAGTAACCTCCCATTTACCTAGAGAATTCCACCACAGAGTATGGATCTAGAATTTTAATTCCTTAGGCAAAATGCCACTTCACGGGAAGCACTTTTAGATCAGATGACTGGATATTCACCTGATTGAAACGGCTATTTAGCTACACTAAAATTTAGTGGGGAAAAATAATTTAACCAATAAATCCATAATATGACACCAGTAGTATTATACTAAACGAAATGGTCAGAGACCGGTGCTTACTAAGAAAAAATGTGGCTTACATGGCCCTTTTGTCACAGGACTGAGTAAAAAAAAAATGTGAACTGTTCAACATGATCAAATTCTATGCCTCAGTTCTAAGTTCTGCCAATTGTCCTAAGCTCACAAAATTCCAGTCTTACCTCTCTTCCTTCATAGGTGACACTTTTCCCAGCCTTGACAGCAGCAATTATAGGTGCAATGGCAGATGTCCCACTAAAAGCAAAAGACAAAATTTCCACATCAGATCTAGTTAGTTCTACAAGTAAATGCCTAGAGTATACTCCCCATATCATCTACCTTCCCCTACTTACACTGGAAGCCCCATATCTTTTGCTTTGAGCACCAAAAAACTTCCTTGTTTCATGTGAAGCTGAAAAAAAAAGTTGAATATGAAAAATGAGAAACCAGGAAGACTTCTTTTTAATTAATTGCATTAGAGGAAAGTCCCATTCTTGCCTGACAGTATATATTCTTTTTAATTCAGAGAAATAATTCTCAATTTTATTAGTCATTAAGTATAGCCTGAGAATAAGCAGAAGGAAGGATAGCAAACTTCAAAACCCATTCCTCATCCCTCCCCAACTCCCTCCCTCTGCTCCCAGGAAATAATATATTTTTATTTCCTACTCCTCCCAATTTATTTATTTATTTTTAATTTACAACATTCTGTTCCACAAGCTTTTGAGTTCCAAATTTTCTACCCCTCCCTCTCCAAAACAGCATGAAATCTTCTATAGGCTTTACATATGCATTCACATCAGACATATTTTCACATTAGTCATGCTGCAAAGAATGAACCACAAGAAAGAAGAAACAAAACAAAAAAGAGAGAATATAAATAGTATGCTTCAATCTGCAATCAGACTGTAATTCTTTCTCGGGATGTGGATAGCATTTTCCCTCATGAATCTCTCAGAGGTGTCTTACAACTTTGCATTGCTAAGAGCCAAGTCTATCAAAGTTGGTCATCACACAATGTGGTTTAACTGTATGCAACGTTCTCCTGGTTCTCCTACCATCACTCAACATCAGTTCATGTAAGTCTTCTCAGGGTTTTCTTAAGTCTACCTGCTCATCATTTCTTATAGCCCAACAGTATTCCATTACATTTATATACTACAACTGTTTTAACCATTCCCCAATTGAGCATCTCCTCAATTTTCAATTCTTTGCCAACACATGGCCAGGGTCTGGCTAGGAATATACAACATGGAGCATTCCAGTTCAAGGAAATGTTGTAGAACAATGCAAGAGGTCCCAGATACAGCATAAAGGAGCTTAATCTTATGATATGAGCAGAACAGCTGCCAACTGGGCAACTCTGTCCCTTATTACCCAGTTCTGGATCATAGATCAGGCTATACTGAGGTGGGGAATCTGAGCCTAGAACTGGCATTCAAGGGTGAGAAATGAACATGGAGCCTAGAACAAATAATACATTCAGAAGTAAGCAGAAGCTCTGAAGTCAAATCCCAGGAGGAGAGGAGAGTCTCAGTTTTTAGCATATAACCTACTCTCAATCCTGCAGAGGAATGGATTGCAGGAGTGCAGGATTCCATCCTACAGGGATGGAATTTGAAACCAAAGGTAAACCTATAGTTCTGTCACTGAATCAGAAGAGCTGACAAAAAATGGCTGAGATCAGAGCAATTTACCGAAACTCCAAATGGGGCAGGCCCACAGGCCTGTTGCTCAGAACCAAAACCAAGTCAGGATCCTGCTGTGCTCAGACTGTAGGAGGGGAGTGACCAAACTTTACCCTAGATCAGACTACTCTGGGAACAGTGAAGACTTGCAACTTCCCAGTCTGAGGTGTTCTTGAGATCCTAAAATAATGTAACACTTAATATCCAAGAAATCAGTCAAGAGGACCAATCTACACTTTCCCTCCATACTGAGAGCCTGGCTCTGACATAAAACTCAAAGTCAGGAAGGGGGCAGGATATAGAAGAAAAAAAAATTCCACCACAAAAAAGCTGTTACGGTGATCAGAGACTTTCAAGATATATACTCAGAAGATAATAAAATCAAAACATCTACAAGCAGAGTCTCAAAGAAAAAGAGAGCATGGTCAAAAATTCAACCAGAATTCCTGAAAGAAATGAAAAAAGTGTTAACAAAAAGTTCAAAAATGTTTTTATAGAAGAAATCAGAATGCTAGAGAAAAAAAATGGAAAAGAAATGATAGCTAGAGAAGAAAAAATAAGAAAGAGAATTAAAAGTTTGGCAAAAAACTTTTGTAATTCTTGTTCATTGTTCAATCAACAAGCTCCCTGAAAAATCAGAATAGATCAAACAGAAACTAACAAATTCATGAGATAGCAAGAAATATTAAAACAAGGCCAAAGGACTGGGGAATAAAAGGAAGAAAATATGAGGTATCCCACAGTTAAACTAGAAAACAGATTCAAGTAGAACTAATTTAAGATTCATTAGAATTACTTGAAAGACATGAAAAAAAGGGAGCCTAGACATTATATTTCAAGAAAGCATAAAATACTCAGGTGTCTCAGAACCAAAGAAAAAACCCCAAAATGAAAACTCCCAGGAACATTATAGCCAAACAGAGCTTCTAGGGCAAAGAAAAAAACATAACATTACAATATTAAGTAACCTAAGTACCCAAGAGCCACAGTTAGGATCAACACAATTGGCAGAAAGCTTGGAACATAATATTCCAGAGGGCAAATGATCTAAGCTTACAAATAAGAATAATTTAAATAGTAAAACTGAGTATAATCCTACCAGGGAAAAATGAACCTTTAAAGAAATACAGGACTTCGAAGCATTCCTGCTGAAAAGCAGAGCTAGCAAAATATCTGACATACATAGCACTCAATAAAAGCATAAAAAGATAAAACAATGAATGTACAATCATAAGGAACTAAAGTATAGTAATATGGGGAGTTGACATATGTGATATGTAATACAGGCAGATATGTAAATATATATGATATATATGTACATCGTGTGTGTGTGTAAATAAAAAACCTACAGAGATGACACATGTGATGCCCTATTATCATCAGAAGTCACAACCTAACCAAAAAAACACCTAGGAGTTATTCTACTAAGATTTGTTGACCTTAAAAAAAGAATTAAAATGGAAGGGAAAATAGGAATATACTAAAAAGAGGAAGGGGAGATAGAGAAGAAAGGGGAAATTATCTTACATAACTGGGGTACACAAGCAGAAGAATACACAAACAATGAGTTAAGGATGGGGAGAACAGCTGACACTTGAACTTTATTCTTATCTGAACTGGTCAAAGGAGAAAGGAGCATGCACATACGCATGCGCACGCACATGCATGCACGCACGCACGCACACACACACACAGTTGGGAATAGAAATACATTTCACTCAACAGGGAAACAGGAGGAAAGATAGAGAAGAGAAGACAAGGAAATGTAGATTAAGGGAGGGATCTGTCCTAAGCAAAACAAACTATATACAAAAATATTTATAGCTCTTTTTGAGGTAGCAAAGAATTGGAAATGGAGAGGGTGCCCATAAATTGGAGAATACTATACAAATGAAATGAATATTCTTGTGTTACAAAAAATGACAAAGGGGGAAATTTCAAAGAAACTTGTATGAATTGATGCAGTGAAGTGAACAGAATCGGGAGAGTAATTTATACGACAATAGCATTTCAAAACCAACAACTTTACTCAATCTAATGACCAACCATGACTCCTGAAGACTCATGACAAACATGCTACTCACCTCCTAACTGAGGTAAAGGACTAAGAATGCAACATGAGGGGAAGGGGAGGAGCCTAGGGTCAAAGCACGACCAACATGGAAATCTGTTTTGTCTCACCACACATGTTTGAAGTAGGGTTGCTTTTCTCAAATGGGCTGAAGTATACCCTGGGACTCAGCTGAATTCTTCCAACATGACCCTCCAAATAACTTTAAAACAATGCCTCAAATCAAACTTTAGAGCAGCAAAGCCAACGAAAGGACAGAAGCAGACATTTTTCCAGCCTAAGGCAAATTAAGAGGTGTACAGGAGAGGTAACACTGGCGTGGGTCAAAGCCCAGAGTGTAGCAGGAGAATGAATGGTGGGCCTCGGAGGCAGCCACAATGACAGTAGCTGATGCAGCAGCTTTGAGAGCTCTTGGCCAAAGACAACAATACACAGATTAGACAATTGGTCATAAAGAGATTACAAGAGACACTTTGTTGGCAATGGATGCAGCTGGCACTGATTGGCAACTGTACTGCCCATAAGCAGTTCTGGGTGGCAGTTCTAGGAAGGAGAGGATCACTTGCTATCAGTCACAAGGGAGCAAGAAGGGACCCTGGTCATAGAAGGCCAAGAGGAGTACTAGTACTTGCAGCTGCAGGGGAGCAGGGGCCCTTCCTGGTAATGACTGGAGAGTCATGACCAAACTTCTCCCAGGACACCATCAATCTGGAAGATCCAAAAACTTGCTGAACTAGCTCTGAAAACAATAGCACAAAAAAGTCTGGGATGAGCTCCAAAACAAAAAAAAATTAAGGGGTGAGAAGGAGGGAGGCACTCGGGTAAGGTGGGAATAAAGAGGTAGAATGAGGAAAATTTTCTCATATAAAAAGCGTGCAAGGAAGATCTTTTATATAGTCGAGGGAAAAATGGGAGGGGAAGTGGCAGGAAATGCCTAGACCTTACTCATCAGATTTGGTTGAAGAGTAAAGAATATGTAAATATATGTATATACATATATGTATACACACACACAGAGTTGGTTTTAGAAATCTATCTTACACAATACGGAATTAGGAAGGGAAGGGAATAAGAGATATTGGGGGGGGTGAGGAGAAAATAATAAATAGGAGGGTGTGGTCAAAAGCAAAGCAGACTTCAGGAGAGACAGGATTAAAAAAAAGAAAAACAGAAGAAAAGAGAATGGAGGGATATACATAGTAATCATAACTATGAATGTGAATGGGATGAGCTCAACCATAAAACAGAAACAGATACCAAAAAGGATTACAAACAGAATCCAACAATATGTTGTTTATAAGAGACATGCTTGAAACACACACTGAGTTAAAATACAGGCATACAGGAGAATCTATTATGCTTTAGAAGTTAAAAAAAAAGGCATGGGTAGCAATCATGATCTCAGACAACACAAAGCAAAGATTGTCCCAATTAAGAGTGATAATCAAGGAAACTACATTTTGCTAAGAAGTACTACAATGTCAGATGTGCAGATGGTACCATTCTGATGGCAGAAAAATAAACAGGAATTAAGAAAACTTTTGATGAGGGTGAAAGAGAGTGCAAAAGCCAGCTTGAAGTTTAACATCGAAAAAAACTAAGATCTTGGCAAAGGGTTCCATCACTTCCTGGCAAATAGAGGGAGAAGAAAATGGAAGCGGTATTCGATTTTTATATTGGTGGACTCAAAGATCACTTTGGTGATGCAGCTGTGGTGACTGTAACCATGAAATCAAGAAACACTTGCTGCTTGGAAGGAAAGCTATGCCAAATCGGAACAGAGATACTACCTTGCTGATAAAGGTCCTTATATTCAAAGCTATAGTTTTTCCAGTTAACATGTAGGGCTGTGAGAGTTAGCACATAAGGAAAGCTGAGTGTCACAAAATCAATATTTTCAAATGGTGGTGCTGGAGAAGACTTTTTCAGTTTTTTAAAATTTAATTAACTTATGGGAGAGACCTGCAAACCTCTTGCGGGGGGTCCTTCGCGCTGCAGACTGGGCGCCGGGACTGGGAGCAGAGGGCAGCCCTGCAGCGGCCGCGACATCGAGAGGAAAAGATCCAAGCAGGCTATGGGGACGGGATCTCCAGCGGTCACGCGGGTCCCTCAACCCACAGAGGGACCTGCAAACCTCTCGCAAAAGGTCCGTCATGCTGCAGACGTGGAGCCCAGCCCAGCCCAGACCTGCTGCGGCCACAGCACCAAGAGAAACAGGCTCGAGCAGGCTTCAGGGACGGGATCTCCAGTGGCCGTACAAGCTCCCCCACGCACAGGTGACAGGGGTCGGTGAGAGAGTCTCTTTGGCGGGTTGAGAGGGGAGTGGGGTGCCCCCATGATTCGGGCCCCCCCAGGAGGTAGAAGCTGAGAGGTGGCTGCAGACAGGGGCTCCCCAAGTCGGCGGGAGCCTGAATCCATTGTGGAAGGTCTGTGCATAAACCCCCTGAGGGAACTGAGCCTGAGAGGAGGCCCTGCCCCAACCTGACCACCTGAACTTAATCTCACACTGAATAGCAGCCCTGCCCCCGCCAAAAGCCCTAAGGCTGGAAGCAGCATTTGAATCTCAGTCCCCAAACGCTGGCTGGGAGGATCAGGAGGTGAGGTGGGTGTGAGGAGAATATTCAGAGGTCAAGTCACTGGCTGGGAAAATGCCCAGAAAAGGGAAAAGAAATAAGACTATTGAAGGCTACTTTCTTGGAGAACAGACATTTCCTCCCTTCCTTTCTGATGAGGAAGAACAATGCTTACCATCAGGCAAAGACACAGAAATCAAGGCTTCTGTGTCCCAGCCCACCCAATGGGCTCAGGCCATGGAAGAGCTCAAAAAGAATTTTGAAAATCAAGTTAGAGAGGTGGAGGAAAAACTGGGAAGAGAAATGAGAGAGATGAAAGAAAAGCATGAAAAGCAGATCAGCTCCCTGCTAAAGGAGACCCAAAAAAATGTTGAAGAAATTAACACCTTCAAAACTAGCCTAACTCAATTGGCAAAAGAGGTTCAAAAAGCCAATGAGGAGAAGAATGCTTTCAAAAGCAGAATTAGCCAAATGGAAAAGGAGATTCAAAAGCTCACTGAAGAAAATAGTTCTTTCAAAACTGGAATGGCACAGATGGAGGCTAAGGACTTTGTGAGAAAGCAAGATATCACAGAACATAGCGAGAAGATTGGAAAAATGGAAGATAATGTGAAATATCTCATTGGAAAAACAACTGACCTGGAAAATAGATTCAGGAGAGACAATTTAAAAATTTTGGGACTACCTGAAAACCATGATCAAAAGAAGAGCCTAGACATCATCTTCCATGAAATTATCAAGGAAAACTGCCCTGAGATTCTAGAACCAGAGGGCAAAATAAATATTCAAGGAATCCACAGAACACCGCCTGAAAGAGATCCAAAAAGAGAAACTCCTAGGAACATTGTGGCCAAATTCCAGAGTTCCCAGGTCAAGGAGAAAATATTGCAAGCAGCTAGAAAGAAACAATTCAAGTATTGTGGAAATACAATCAGGATAATACAAGATCTAGCACCCTCTACATTAAGGGATCGAAGGGAATGGAATAGGATATTCCAGAAGTCAAAGGAACTAGGACTAAAACCAAGAATCACCTACCCAGCAAAACTGAGTATAATACTTCAGGAGAAAAAATGGTCTTTCAATGAAATAGAGGATTTTCAAGCATTCTTGATGAAAAGACCAGAGCTGAAAAGAAAATTTGACTTTCAAACACAAGAATGAAGAGAACCATGAAAAGGTGAACAGCAAAGAGAAGTCATAAGGGACTTACTAAAGTTGAACTGTTTACATTCCTACATGGAATGACAATATTTGTAACTCTTGAAACATTTCAGTATCTGGGTACTGGGTGGGAGTACACACACACACATGCACACACGCACACATACATAGAGACAGAGTGCACAGAGTGAATTGAAGAGGATGGGATCATATCTTTAAAAAAAAAAATGAAATCAAGCAGTGAGAGAGAAATATTGGGAGGAGAAAGGGATAAATTGAATGGGGCAAATTATCTCTCATAAAAGAGGCAAGCAAAAGACTCATTAGTGGAGGGATAAAGAGGGGAGGCAAGAGAAAAACATGAGGTCTACTCTCATCACATTCCACTAAAGGAAAGAATAAAATGCACACTCATTTTGATAGGAAAACCTATCTCACAATACAGGAGAGTGGGGGACAAGGGCACAAGCAGGGTGGGGGGGAGGATAGAGGGGAGGGCATGGGGAGGAGAATGCAATCCGAGGTCAACACTCATGGGGAGGGAACGGATCATAAGGGAATAGAAGTAATGGGGGGACAGGATAGGATGGAGGGAAATATAGTTAGTCCTATACAACACAACTATTATGGAAATCATTTGCAAAACTACACAGATTTGGCCTATATTGAATTGCTTGCTTTCCAAAGGGAAGGGGTGGAGAGGGAGGGAGCTAAAGAAGTTGGAACTCAAAGTGTTAGGACCAACTGTAATGTTCTTACCACTAGGAAATAAGAAATACAGGTTAAGGGGTAAAGAAAGCTATCTGGCCCTACAGGACAAAAGAGAAGATGGAGACAAGGGCAGAGAGGGAGGATAGAAGAGAGAGCAGATTGGTCACAGGGGCAATTAGAATGCTTGGGTCTGGGGGGGGAAGGGATAAAAGGGGAGAAAATTTGTAACCCAAAATGTTGTGAAATTAAATGTTAAAAGTTAAATTAAAAAAAAAGAAGAAGAAAAAAATTTAATTAACTTATTTGTTTGTAGTTTTCAACAATCACTTCCATGTGTTAAATTTTCTCCCCCTCCCTCTTCCTTCCATCCCAAGACAGCACACAATCTTATATGAGTTCTATACATACATTCTTATTAAACACATTTTCACATTGGTCATGTTTCATAGAAGAATTAAAACAAATGGGAGAAACCACGAGAAAAAAACAAAACAAAACATAACACAAGAAAAAAGAGTCTGCTTCATCCTGCATTCTGATTCCATAGTTCTTTCTCTGCATGTAGATGGCATTTTGCCTCAAGTCCTTTGGGAATATTTTAGGTCCCTACATTGCTTTGAAGGGCTTAGTCTATCAGAAACAGTCGTAGCACACTGTGGATGTTACTGTGTATAATGTTCTCCTAGTTCTGCTCATTTCACTCAGTATCAGTTCGTGTAAGTCTTTCCTGGTTTTTCTGAAGTCCGACTGTTCGTCATTTCTTATAGCACAACAGTATTCCATTATATTCATATACCACAATTTGTTCAGCCATTCCCCAATTGATGGGTATTCCCCTGATTTCCAGTTTTTGGTCACCACAAAAAGAGCTGCTATAAATATTTTGTACATGTGGGACCCTTTCTCATTTTTATGATCTCTTTGAGATACAGCCCTAAAAGTGATATTGCTGGGTCAAAGGGTATGCATATTTTTATAGCCCTTTGGGTATAGTTCCAAATTGCTCTCCAGAATGGTTGGATCAGCTCACAGCTCCACCAACAGTAATGTTCCAACTCTCCCACACTTTCTCCAACATTTATCATCTTCCTGTTTTGTCATGTTAGCCAATCTGATAGGTATGATGTGGTACCTCAGAGTTGTTTTGATTTGCATCTCTCTAATCAGTGATTTAGAGCATTTTTTCGTATGAAGATAAATAGTTTTAGTTTCTTCATCTGAAAACTGCCTGTTTATATCCTTTGACCATTTATCAATCAGGCAATGACTTGTATTCTTGTAAATCTGACTCAGTTCTCCATGCATTTTAGAAATGAGGCCTTTATCACAGACACTAGTTGTAAAAATCCTTTCCCAGTTTTCTGCTTCCCTGCTGGAGAAGACTTATGAAGAGTCCCCTAGACAGCATGGAGATCATACCAGTACATACTTAAAGGAATTCAGGCTACTCATGGAAAGTCAAACACTAAAGCTGATGTTTAAATACTTCGGCCACATGATGAGAAGACAGGACTCAGTGCAAAAGATTTTGAAGCTGGGAAAGACTGAAGGCAAAAGGAAAAGGGGATGGCAGAGAATGAGATGGATAATGTCATGGAAACCAGAAACATGAACTTGGACAAACCTGAAAAGATAGTGGAGGATAAGAAAGACCTGGAATGTTGTCGTTCATGGGATCATGAAAAGTTGGACACGACTGAATAAGTCACTACCACCACAGACAATGAAGCAGTATCAAAAAATTTTATGGCAAGTTTCTCTGATAAAGGCCTCATTTCTCAAAAGGGAATTGAGTCAAATTTATAAAAATAAGAGCCATTCACCAATTGATAAATGATCAAAGGATATGAAAAGGCAGTTTCAGAAGAAGAAATCAAAGATATCTATCCATAGTAATATGAAAAAATGTTCTAAATCACAATTGATTACAGAAAGACAAAACAATTCTGGAGTACCACCTGACACCTATCAGAAATGCTGGAAGGGATGAGGGAAAGTAAGTACACTCATTGCTGCAACTGCTGCAACCATCCTGGGGAACAATGTGGAACTATTTGCAAAGGACTATAAAATTGTGTATACTCTGTGACCCAGCAATAACCACTATGTGGTCTGCATCACAAAGAGATCAAAAAATAGGAAAAAAGTCCTATATGTACAAAAACATTTAAAGCAGCTCTTTTAGTGGTGACGAAAAACACATCAATTGGGGAGAATGACTGAACAGGCTATGGTATACAATTGTGATAAAGTACTACTGTGTTACAAGAATTGACAAGGGAGGTGGTTTCAGAAAAAACAATCCAAGCCCTAAATGAAGTGATACAAAGTGAAGCGAGAAGAACCTAGAGATCACTGCCGTAATGATGATCAACAGTGAAAGACTTGGCTGCTCTGATCAATACAAAGATCCAAAACAATTCCAAAAAACTCATGATGAAAAAATACTTTCCACTTCTAGAGAGAGAGTTAATAAATTCTGAGTGCAAACTGAAGTATAATTTTCTCACTTTCTTTTTTGTTTTTTTGGGATATGGCAAATATGGAAAAATATGTTTTACGTGATTTCACATGTATAACTATATCATATTGTTTGCCTTCTGAGTGGGTGGGGAAGGGATAGGAGGGAAGCAGAGAAGTTAGAACACAAAATTTAAAAAAATTTTAAATAAATTGTAATTTTTTTTAAAAGTCAGGGAAGTAATAATACTTATTATTTTAAAATATTTTATAAGTGGTTCTTAGATTCTCAGGCTAATCCCCAGAACCTAACCACTCATTACTTATAACATTGTTTATACAGAAAAACTGCATTCTGTGGGGATTAAAATCACCAGTACTTACAAAATTATACGGAAGCTTGTCATATAATACTGAGAGATCTAATGAAGCAAAACAGACCTTTATATTCTTAACATTCAATAGGGTATTTGTGTTCCTTTACAGCTAAAATTACTTGAAAGCCTCTCTCAATAACTACTGAGTTGCTAGGTACTAGTGAATCTCAAACATACTACCCAGTAGGAACTTAGGTAGGAAACTAACTTAATAGTTGTTAAAGTTCAAAAGATCTTTCTGAATAAAATAAAATTTACCTTACATATGAAAGCTACAACCAAAGATGGGTCTCTCCCCTTTATTTTCCAACTGTCATCTAAAGAAAAAAAAATCAAATATTAAACAGAGAACATAGCATGCCATTTGCTCAATTGAAGGCAAGTACCCTGGATGAGTAGAATTCACTACATGAACCATGAAATTTAATATTAATCTGACAATAGAAGAATCAAGTTATTTTGATGCCTATTCCATTCCCTTTTAGTCCCACTTATTACCTGTGTATTACTGTGGTCAGAGTAGGTGGAAAATTAATTCAAGACATGAAACATCAGCATTAGTTAAAGATTTTAGGCTAGGGTGACTAGAGACAAGAGTGATGCCTTTGACAGAAATAGGAAAGTTCTTGTTGTTAAGTTGTCTGACTCATTGTGAGTCCTTTTGGGTTGTTTTTAGCAAAGATACTGGAATGGTTTATCATTTCCTTCACCAGCTCATTTTACAGGTGAGGAGACTGAGGCAAACAGGGTTAAGTGCTCAGGGTCACATAGCTAGTAAGTGTCTGAGGCCAGATTTGAACTTAGGTAGATGAATCTTCTGTAACTACTGGTTTGGCATACTATCCACTGCACCACTTAGAGTTGATATTTTTTAAATAAGAAAAAAATAAAACAGATGTAATGGAAGTAAAAAAATCATACCACAAAACGGAAAAGGGCAGCAGAATGGATATGAAAATCCAATAATTTGCTGAATATAAAAAGTACACTTAAAAACAAGGAATGCAATAAATTTTATTATGCTCAATACAAAAAAGCAGGCACAATCAATTTCAGATACAGCAACAATTTAATGTTGCTCTTAACAACAGAGGGGGAAACTACAATTTGCCTAAGGCACCATATCTAACCAAATCAATATTAAATATGTACAAAATGTCAAAGTATCCGAATACTTGAAGGGAAAAGATAACGAATGAAAAAGTTGTTGTGTTTGTCCTTCGTTTTCAAAGAGGACCATGACATCAGGGAAATGATGACACGACTTATAGGTGACTTTGATTTGAATGAGGGAGGGCTATGCAAGATCACCAGCCTCACTTTCTCCTCCTGAGTCATCTGAATCCAGTGACCAGATATTCATCAGGATGACTGGAGATGGCCCAGGATGCAAGCGGAGACCCTTGCCCTTTTAGGCTAAATCCTTTTCAGGTACTCACTTAAAGTGAGGTAATGCCCATTCAGGGAATAAGCCTCACCTCTTCAAGAAGTGAGATAAGGGTTGGCCCCTTGAATTGACAAGAAAACAAAAATAAAAAAATCAAGTTAGAAGACGAAGACCCTCAGGGTTGCTGTTTCAAACAGAAACAGTTACCATTGACATTCACTCTAAATTCACTCAAAGCCAGGAGTACTTTGTATGAACAAAAAATTAAAAAGTAAAACTTAATAAACAGTGAGAAATAAATTGTAGGCAACTTCAATATTCTTCTTTCAACATAAACAAAACTAATAATTAAAATAAAAGAGGGAGCTCATAGGGAACGTCCTCAATTTACTAAGAAAGAAAGAATAAAGGTGTTTAGCTGAGTAAGAAGAGGGGGAAACCTGAAGCTTGAATGGAGAAGTGCTTGGTATAACTTCGGTGAAGAGTGAGGCAGGAAATCAATTAAGATGTATAAAATGACTGCTTTGGTTAGCAGACTAATGGGAGTAAGCCAGGTCTAGGAAAGTACTGAGGGACTGAAGACATTAGAAGTACTGATGAGAGCAAAGAAGAGGCCTACAAATAGAATGTCAGGAGGTTTTGGTCAAAGACAAGAATGTCAAAGTTTCTGATCAAAGACATGGCTGTCCCTGTGTGTGGTTGTGATAATAATAAAGGTATAAGTCTTGGGATTGAGGGAATCATAGGCTTAGAGATAGCATCAATATGGATGCTGAAATATCCTAATATAAGGGAAAGAATTGCAGAAGAAAGGAAGACAAGTGAGTCAAGTGCTGACTGCTGACTTTCTTGAGAAAGAATAGAAAGTGACCCTGGGTTCCAAATCATTCAACAGTGATCATGATTCGAAGAAGGTGAAAAATTGGAGGGGAAGGAAGTGGGGGAAGGGAGCACAAAACTAGAAACTTGAAAATCAAGGAGATAAAATTTTAATAAGACCAATAAAATTTATAGCTCACTAGCTAATTTCATCACAATCTAGGAAAACTAAATAGTCCAGATAAAAGCAGGAAATGAAAATTAATGGGGAGGAAATAATCAGACTCTACTATACCCAATAAAACGCCAACAAACTTGGTAACTTAAATAAGATGGTCATAAAAATATAAAACTTCCAAATTAAGAAGCAGAGAATAAAAAACTCCAGAAGAACCCAATCTAGTAAGAAAATTTATGCAAGCAACAAGGAACTTCCAAAGGAAAAAAATTCCTAGCCCTCCTGGTCCAGATGAATTCACAATTGGATTCAATAAAATACTTAAGAAACAAATATGCCCTATACTACTGTTGAATAACCTACAAGTATTTCATGTTGTTCCATTATCATACAAACTGCCAAGTGACTGATCTGAATCAGGCCCACGACTTTGGCTTGAATTTTTAAAAAGAATCCAGCTCAAAATTAGAGTCATTCAAAAAAAGAACAAGCTGGTTCTAGGGCTTGGGTGACCCAAGACTCCTGAAGGTCTTGGCTTCTGTTCAAATATACATTATAACAGATTCTATAGGGATACCATTATTTTTGTATCCCTTACAATGCCTAGCACAGCATTTTATACATAAATATTTGATTTGACATAGAAAAAAAACCTAGACTGATCATCCTCATAGTTTATAAAGTATGATTAGTATGAATCAATTCAGAAAAGCATGACCTAGCTAATTTGAACTGAAAATCATCAAAGTCCCAGGTTTTCAAGGCTGAAAAGCAGATGCTGAAACAGATGTATAAGATGTCCTTTGAAATAACTTGACACAATGATAATGTAAGCCAAGAAGAACATGCTATTCTGTTAATTTTTTCCCTGTATTAATCAGAGAATCTAGTTTATGCAAAATTTTTCAGTAATTTAAACATTAATCTTATAGTTGCAAAGGAAAAAAATGCAAACCCTCCTACCTATGTTCTTTGGAGAATCATTTCCATCAGCACCTGGAAGTTCCTGTTCACTTTTAAAAGATTCAAAGCTTGTAGGATGATTTGGACTAAACCTGGTGGGAGACTTTCTGGAAGACGGAGTCAGCTGGTAATCACTTGAAACCCATTTACCTGGATAGTAGAGCAACCAAATCAGACATCAAACAGTAGAAACCCTACGTCCAAAGCAGAGACATTTCTCAGATGGTAAGAGTAATGCTCAAAAGCATTAAAATTATGCCTTCTATAAGCTTTATGAGATTAGTTCTATTGCAAAGCTTCCTGGAGTGAATTTCTCTATCATTCCAGAAAACACTCAGAGCAAAAAGAAGTTTATTTACTTCAAAGACATGTTCTACATATTCATGGTATCTAGAGATGAAAGGGACTTCAGAATTCACCTAGTTCAATCCCCCCACATTTTATACATAGAATACTGAGACGCAATGGGAAAGTGATTGAGTTAAGATGTCTAAAGCTGACTTCTACGTCTATCCCAAAGAAATAATACAAATGGGAAAAGGACCCACATGTACAAAAATATAGCAGCTCTTTTTGTCGTGGCAAGGAAATGGTGAGGGAAGGGAGAGATGGGGAGAAAACCTGGAACTCAAAATCTTATGGAAGCAAATGTTGAAAACTAAAAACAAATAAATTTTTTAAAAAACATCACATAGGTTGTAAGGAACAGAGCCAGATCTTTGAACCTAGACACTTTGACTTCCAAGTGGGAGTATTATATGGATATACTCTCTTAACTATGCCATGTTGCCTCTCATAGGCCTAAGTGAAAAATTTTATTTGATGTCATAACTGACAATCTTAAAGAGTCTTTCTCCCTGAATGCCACAATTCAAATGAAAAATATGCGTCCCAGAATGCTGATTTCTTACTTTAGTACTTCAAAGATCTGGGATTTCCATGGTAGAAAAGTACTCCTTTCCACCAACAGATCAAAATCTTCTATTACTAGTATTTCACTTGACTTGCTACAGTCAGTCTGGTAATGATGTAGCAACTCTGGTGAACTGATGGGCATGCAGTCCATAAGCACTTTGATAAGAACTGCCAGCACCTGTGCTCTATTAGCATCTCCTTCTACAAGACCAGGGTGCTATGCTATAATGGGGCATCAGTGAGGCAGGAAGCATTCAGTGGAAGACTTTTAACTGCCTAACAGAGCCATTGTGAAGAAAATGTTCTGAATATTAAAATACTATATAAAGATAGCTTACTAGCTACATTTTAGTTGTAAACTAAAATGTCATTAGCTGTAACAAGTTTGAACTAAGTACCACTAGGCAAAAACAATGTTGTTTATCCTGCTGAGAAAACTGTTCTAACTTTATTCAGTTTTCTCTTAACACCAGAAGGATAAGACCTATTCTACTGATTGATGCATTTTTTTAAATTATGAAATAAAAATTTTCATCCAACTAGCTCTATTTTCTTTGCCGTACAAATAAAAAAAAATGTACTGCATCAACTGGCATAGCTTGATCCTTTGAGGTATTCTTAAATCTAAACCATTTTAAATGTTAAGGTCAGAAATAAACCACAAATGTTGTCAAATAAAGTAGCTGCTAGCCCCACACAACCTGTTTTCTTACACTACCTTTTCTACCTCTTTTGTTCCAAGTTTTTACTGTAAGGACAGTCTCCTTTCAGTCCCCTAAACACCAATGCTTTGGGTTATGTTGTTCTCTCCACTTAAAATGTCCTCCCCTCCATACCACATTTTTCATGGAGATTTCCCTAAATGTTCAAACCCTGAGAAAGTAAAGTATGAAGAACAGTAGAACTAGAATCAAAGACTTGGATTCAAATTTGGGCTCTATTTTTTATGACCTATATGACCATGGCAAGACACTTTATCTTTCTGGGTCTTTTTTCACCTGTATAAAAAATTGGATTAAATAACTTTTAACATCATAAAACCATTAGAAATGGGATGGAAGGTACTTTAAAGATGCTTTAAAAGAGGATATGAAATACAGAGAGATGAAGTCATTTGCCCAATCAGGAAAACCAGAATTGAGTCCAGGTCCTCTAACTCCAAATCAACTTCAACTTCTGCAGTTCTCAATTCTATCATCTTTATCCTAATTCCTCTGATCTAATCTATATAGTATACAATTTAAAAATTATGGTAGTTGTGTCTTTTCCTACCTAAAGTGCAAATTACCATGCCCGAAACTTATATATTTTCCACATCCCACAGGTATAATGTTACTTGCACCAAAAGAACGTAAAGGAAATGTTGCGTATGTATATGTATACTTACTGACTAATAGGAATGTATGTATATGTATTGACTGATTGACAGGAACAGTATAGTTTCTATTCAGACAGCCCTTAGCTAGAAAACCACACACCCTCCTACCAGGAAGTTAAACACTCATACTCACTTCGTATAGGCAACTGATAAACTGTCATTGTATCATCTTTGCATTCCGGAGCAGAACAGGGTCGTACAGCTATGTGATATTTAACAAAAGTACAAAAGAAGAAATTAGTATAGATAGTCATGGAGTAAGTGAAACAAGATTAGACCATCAGACAACCCAATTCTCTTTACTATGAATAAAAATTTATATTCCTAACTTCTCATGGTCTTTTGTTTTGGTCTGTACCTATGATTTCATTGGTTCAGGGAAATCTAAGCAGGGAAAATTCCTCTTCCAATGAAAATATCATTCTACAATTTTATAATCTCAGGTTATTGGGATGGTAAGTGATTTGCCCAGGACCACTCAACCAATGTGTCAGAGGAAAGACTTGCATCCAGGTCTTCCTCATTTCACCACACTATATCTCTTCAATGACTAAATGAAACAAAAATTCTAAGTTTTAAAAAGACAACTGAGAGAAAATAAAATATTTTCATCACTATAAATGAAAATTTACAGAGCAAAGATAGGTTAACTATCATTAATCTTTTCTACCATAATTAGAGCTATTACTTTTTTAAGTACTATGTATCAAAAGCAATCCAATGTCTGTCTTAATTTTTTCAAGATAATTCACTGGTCATAACAAACACTCTTTTTCAACAACCCTCATGGACACCACCAAATAGTCAATACAAAAATCGGATGGATTATCTACTTTGCAGCCAAAGGTAGAAAATCTCTATATAGTCAGTTAAAACAAGACACAGAGCTGGCTATGGCTCAGATCATAAGCTTCTTATTGCAAAATTCAAACTCAAATTGAAAAAATAGGGAAAACCATCTAACCATAAAAGTATAACTTAACATCCCTTATGAATATGAAGTAGAGATGATGAATAGATTTAAGGGATTAGATCGGGTAGAATGCTAGAGAACTATGGTCAGAGGTACACAATTTATGCAGGAGGCAGCAACAAAAAGCATTCCAAAGAAAACTTAGAGCAAGAAAGCAAAATGACTAGTCGTCTGATGAGACTTTACAAACCACTGAGGAAAGAAGGAAAGCAAACAGGAGAGGAAAAAGGGAAAGAGATGTAACCAAATGAATGCAGAATTCTAGAGAAAGCAAGGAGAGAGGTGTTCTTAAATGAGCAATGCAAAGTAATAGAAGAAAACAACTGGGTGGGAAAGATAAGAGATCTCTTCAAGAAAATTAGAGATAACAAGGGAACGTTTCATGCAAAAATGGGCATGATAGATGACAAAAATGGTACGGACTAAAGAGAAGCAATTAAGAAGTTGCAAGAATATACAGAAGAACTATATCAGAAAGATCTTACCATCACCAATAACCATGATGGTGTGGTAGCAAGACTTTCTGCAGAATGAAGCCTTAGCGAGCATCGTTTACAATAAAGCTAGAAAAGGTGATGCAATTCCACCTAAGCTATCAAAATCCTAAAAGATGATGCTGTTAAAGTGCTGCACTCAATATGGCAGCAAACTTGGAAAACAATAGTTTTAGATTGGAAAACATCCTTTTACATCCCAATCCCAAAGAAAAGTAAAATCAAAGAGTATTCAAATTATTGAACAATTGTACTCATTTCACAAGCCACCAAGGTTATGCTGCAAACAAGGCTTCAGCAATATGTGAAGCAAGGATTACCAAAACGGCAGGACGGTTTTCAAAGAGGCAAAGGAACTAGAGACCAAATTGCCAACATTCACTGGATTATAGAGAAGGCAAAGAGTTCCTGAAAAACATCTACTTCTGCTTCATCAACTACACTAAAGTCTTTAACTGTGCAGATCACAACAAAAACTGGCAAGTCCTCAAAGAGATGGAAATACCAGATCATCTTACTTGTCTTCAGAGTAACCTCTATGTGTGCCAAGAAGCAACAGTTAGAAACAAACGTGGACTGATTAGTTTAAGACAGAAAAAAAGAGTACAACAACATTATATATTGTCACCATATTTATTTAACTTATATGCAGAGTACATCATGCAAAATGCCAAGCTAGATGAATCAAAAGATGGAATTAAGGTTGCTGGGAGAAAAAGCAACACTATCAGATTTGCTGATAACATTCTGATTGCAGAAAATGAGGAGGAATTAAGAAGTCTCTTAAAAAGAGTGAAAGAGCAGAGTACAGAAGCTGGCTTGAAGCTTAACATCAAAAATCAAAGATCGTGGCAACAAACCTCATCACTTCCTGGCAAACAGAGGGAGAAGAAATGGAAATGGTGTCAGATTTTATATTCGTGAGCTTAAAGATCACTGCAGTCAGTTATTGAAGCCATGAAATTAAAAGACACCGGCTCCCTGGAAGGAAAGCTATGCCAAATCTGAACAACATACCAATAAAAATCCTTATACTCAAAAGCTATGGTTTTTCCAGTAGTAATGTACTACGGCTGTGAGAGTTGGACCATAACAAAAGCTGAATGCCAAATAATCAATAATCAAATAATCAAACAGTGATGCTAGAGAAGACTTTTGAGTGTCTCTTGGACAGCATGGAAATCAAATTAGCATATATTTAGAGTAATTAACTCAGGCAATTGACTGGAAGGTTAAATACTGAAGCAAAGGTTTAAATACTATAGTCACATAATGAAAAGACAGGACTCAGTGGAGAAGACTCTGAAGCTGGGAAAGAGTGAAAACAAAGGGGATGGCCGAAGATGAGAAAGACAGTGTCATAGAACCAATGAATATAAACTTGGAGAGACTTCCAAATCTTTAGGATAAAAGATGCTGGCTTGCTATGGGGTCCCCAAGAATCAGACTGGACTAAACAACAACAAAGTCTACTGTCTTACTCATACTGAATTCTGGGCCTATATCACTACTGTCTACAAAGCATGCCCCAGATAATGTTATTGATGGATTAACTCAATGGACTAGCCATCCTACTGCATGTCACTGTCTGGACAACAGGCATTTCCTAACCATTTAATCTTTGTTGCATGGACTGTTAGGTCATTCTCTTTTGAATAATCATAGCTTTCCCAGAGGAATCCTAGTAATGTTCTGGGGCTTAACGTAATCAGGATGTCATACACAAACAGGAGAATCTGGAAGACTTCATCACCTTGAGGAAATTTCTCTTCTATATGGCCGTTGCATGAACATCCTATAACCATGAAAAACAGCTTTAAGGGAGCACAGTCAAAGAATCTCTGTAGCTACTGATGAAGGGCCCATTTATTACCTTAACATATACAGGAAACATTTACTGAATAGCAGTCTTTAAGGATTCATTTTTCTAATCTTTTTTTTTTTTGGGGGGGGGGGGGGGGCCAGGAGGGGAGAGTGGAAAGGGGTAGTTGGTATTCAACAAAAAAATAAACCAAGCTGGATCTCGCATATTTTGCACATTTTAGTCACTGACTGGTACAAAGACAGCTCCAGTCAATCGCAAAATTTAGCTCATTCCCTTCTCATTTTCATCAAGGTTACCCTTAATACACATAGATTTTTCTCACCTTCGCAATTTCTATGAGAAGGGAGGCACCTGCATTTGTAGTTATGGATGGTCTTTCCTAGGTATTAATAGTGTTCATACTTCTTTTCTCATAGTTTATTTCTATTTCTGCAATCCTGTAAAATGATCTCTCCAGGCTTTTCAGATAGTGTTCCCTCCAGCAGATTTTCTTGATGTAGACCTAGTCAGACTTAGTCACTGTGTTTAACTTTGTTTTCCCAGGAGTCATTTCTCCTTAATTCAGCATATTGGGAAAGTGTTAAGGGCCCAAGTGTGTAGAAGAAAGCAAGATATACTGCATGTGGGAAATTCTACAAGGTTTTTAATGATCCCAAATTGCTCCCCAGGCCAAAAACATCTTCGAATTTTTTTTTCCAAAGCCCAAAAGCTTTCCCAAACATGCTGTATGAAACATAACAATTCTTCAGGAATTACAATCCAAAAAGCAATGGTAGGTTAATGAAGACTGCAGTCTATAGCCAATCAATGATGACCTACACTAAAATAGTGTAGAGCATTGGTGTCAAAAGTCAAATGGAAAAGAGGCCATTAAACCATACATAAAGATCCCTGTGGGCTACATGTTAATTTAGTTTTAAAACATAATGTTCTGTTACATTTTTATTTTGTTAAATATTTCACAATTATATTTTATTCTGGTTCAGACCTCACTCAGAAATACTGTGGGCCATGCACTCTGGTCTTGTATTTGACACTTTTGGTATATGAGGTCATCAAAGAAATGTATGATTAGAAAAGAGAGTAAGACATATACCAATAACTGTAATACAAAATACTTGTATTACAGAGGCAACAGAACAAAATGTGCTACATTGGCTTAAGTTGGGGGAATCGTGAAGAACTGGAGAATAAAAGAAAACAAGAGAAAGTAGTATTGAGCTGGACTTTAAAAGACAGTGTGTTCGTCCTTCGTTGCCTGAAGAAGACCATGCCATCAGAGAAATGATGACATGACTTGCACTTGACTTTTGTTTTTTTCAGTGAGGGAGGGTTGTGCAGGTCACCAGCCTCAGTTCTCCTCCAGAGCCATCTGAATCCAGTAATCAGATATTCATCAGGATGACTGGAGATGACCCAGGATGAGGCAATTGGGGCTAAGTGACTTTTCCAAGGTCACACAGCTAGTGAGTGTCAAGTACGTGAGGTAAGATTTGAAATTGGGTCCTCCTGACTCCTGCACTGGCACTCTATCCACTGCACCACCTAGCTACCCCCTGCTTTAAAAGACAAATCATCAGACAAGGAGGAGGAAAAAGTATTTTAGGAATAATAAAGAGGGTAAATAAAAGCAGAGGCAGGAAAACATAAGGTGTTAGGAAGGCAGTCATCCAGAGTAGTTGCAACATTAGTTCCATCTAGAGTAAAGAACAACTATTTATACCCACAATACTGTATTTGTACAGTTGTTTTTAAAAATAATTCCTAGAGACTCTTTGCTCCCCAGTGACACTTTCCAACTGTCCCTCGACCACCATCACTCAGGAACTTTGAGTTTCAGTTTGTCTGTATTACCCAATCAAGATTACGATTAACTGCTGTCTAGAAACCCCCAGAATTCTCCCCTTCCTTCTTTAATGAATTCATCAACTGGCTCCCAAGCTTTCCTCTCTAACTCCCGCCCTCTTACTTCAACAACATATGAAGATACTCTCAAACATCCAAACTTCCTTGTTCTTTGAAGCATCAATTTCCCAAAATCTACTTCTATTCCACCAAAGCTAGAGATGATCATATCCTTGATCATCACCTACAAGTATTCCCCTTCTATGCTAAAGAACTATGAATGAAATTATTTTATCTGATATTTTATCATTTCTTTCCCTTGCCTTAAGACCCTGAACCTTGATTTTCTGTTCTCACTGTGATTGCTAATCCTTCCATCCCTCACTTCTTTCTAAGGTCATCACTCCATAGGAGACTGACTACACTCTCCCCTATTCCCCACCTTGACTACTTAATAAACCAGTTCACATCTATGCTGGAATCCCGTGCCCTCCTTTTCTTACAAAAGATCATGACTTGCTATGCCCCAACCATGGATAACTCCCACTATATAATGCCTCTCTTCTACCTGTTGCTGAACAACACTGGAGAAAAATTACAAAACCATACTGAACATGTTGATTAAAAATTTATGTTACAAAATCTCAAATGGGCCTTTGCTGCAGCAAGGCAATCCTTTTTAACCTCCCTAATCATTCACTATCTCACTTACCAGAGAGGCTCTTCCAAACCTTCTCACCCCTCCTTGAATCTCCCATGGATCCACCTCCCCCTCAGTTTGTCTCAGTTCACAGAAAAAAAATTAAGGCCATTGCCTATACCTCCCTCTTCTTGCTGCCTTATCTCATTTCACTCAGATGCTTTTCCCCACTATCTCCTCCTTCACCCGTCTCATCTGAAGCGGAGGCTCTTCTTGAAAATCAAGCTTCTTATACATGCACAAATGATCCCATTTCATCCAACAGATTGCCCCCTCTACTAGTTCTACTTTCTCATTACTCTTCACTCTTTGTCTAACTGGCCACTTCCATGATGCATGTAAAACATCCATGTCTCCTCTATCTTTAAAAAACCTTTACTTGATCTGACCAGTCCCTACAACTATTATCCTATATCTCTCCTCCCTTTCATGAATAAAACTTCTTGAGAAATCCTCTACAACTGGTGTCTCCACTTCCTTTCCTTTCCCCTTCTTATCTCTCTGTAGTCTGGCATATGACTTCATCATTCAACTATTACCAATCTCTCAAAGTTACCAACAATCTATTAATTATCTAATGGCCCTTTCGCAATCCTTATTCTTCTTGGCTTTGACACCGCCAATCACCTTCTTGATAATTCCTCCTCTCCAGGTTTTCATGACTGCTTTCTCCTGGTGTTCCTCCTATCTGTCCGGCCACTCTCCTTAGTCTCTATTGTGCATCCAGGTCACAGTCTCTAATGACAGCTGTTCCTCCATGGGAATGTTCTTGGCCTTTTCTTTTTCCTCTATTCTATTTTACTTGGTGGTCTCATTAATTCTCATGTATTCAATTACTCCTATGAAAATAATGCTCGGATTAATCCCACCATAACCTCCAGTCCTGCATTTCCAATTGCCATTAGACATTTTGAAACATGTTCTATAAACATTAATAACATCTTAAACTCAACTTGTCCAAAGGTGAATACATTATCTTTCCCTCAAAATCCTTTCCTCTTTCTAACTTCCCTATTAAATTCTACCATATTCCCAACCTCGGTGTCATCCTTCACTCTTCATTCTCATCCCACTATAATCAACAGTTGCCAAGTCCCAGTGATTCTGCCTCTGAACATCTCCTATACATCCCCTTCTCTCCTCTCACTCTCTGTACACAGACTGTGGACCATGGTAATAGCCTTTTGGTAGCTCCACCTGTCTCAAGTTTCTCCCAGCTCCAGTTCATCCTTCCCTCAGGTGCCAAAGTGATGATCTTAAAGCACACATCTGGCCATATCATTCCCCTATTCAATAGAATACTTGGCCCTGTTACCACCAGGATCAAAAGAAAATTATTTGCCTTTTACAATCCTTCACAACCTGTTCCCTCCTACTTTTCTAGTCTCCTTATTTTTAGCTCTTTTTCAAGTACCCTACAATCCAGGGACACTGGACATAAGATGCTCCATGCCTTTTCACTAGCTGTCCCTTATTCCTGGAATGCTCTTCCTGTTTACACCTCTGATTTCTCTGGCTTTGTACAATACTCAACTCAAATCCTACCTTCTGTAAAAGGTCTTTCTTGATCACTCTCACTGTTGTCTTTGCTCTGAGATCACCTCCAACTTACCCCATATATATCTTACACATTATATAATTTTTTGCATATTGTCTATACCACTAAAACATGAGTTTTCTGTAGACAGGGACTGGTTTTTGCCCTTCTTTGTATGCTGATCATTTAAGATGTGCCTGGCACGGAATAACAAGTGTTTGTTGATACAACTTGACTTAACTTGTGTTGAACAAGACTAGGAGATAAAAGAAAACATTTTGAAAATAACAATTATTTGATATGTTTTTTTCTTTAAGGTTTTCTTCTTGAAGGCCAATTTTTTATCTTAAAGTTGACAATAAAGTAAAACCATATAGGAACAGAACTGTAGATACATTATTGCTGAACACATACCCAAATCTATTCCTTTCAATGGACCAGAAAATACTTTGATAGCTTCTAGGTATTTTTCCTACAAAGAAACAGACAAAACAGATACAAATTAAGAATGTATCTGATAAAACAAAGCTCTCCACAGATGTTAGGAAAATGCTATCTTCCTCACAGAAAATAGTCAAAGCTACAATCAAAGTTAAAACATGCGGAGCCCATAATTCGAAGCACTAGAAGTCTTCTCTTAAGAAAAATTGAGGTCGTTTTATTTCCATATTTGAAGACAGAACACAGTAAAATTGAATCAGAAGGAAAGAGGCCAAGTCAATAAGCAGCTGCTAATTTGGAAATTATCTAGAATTTATGCTATACAGTATAATTCTGCTTTGTAAGAAGAATCCTAAAGTGACATTACTAATATTTAAGGCTTACAGAACTATGGATGGTTAGATGTGAAAGGGATCCCAAGATAGTTCACAGAATGATCTGTTCCCCTTATTTTACACATTAAGAAAGTGAGCTTGAGGGAATCTAAGACATTTGCCAAAATTAGAACACACATCTGACTCCTAGTTAAATGCTTTTTTCAATACATTAGCTGACTCTCTCCACACCATACAGTGTCAATCACTTCTTTCCTGGTATTTAATTAGCACTCCCCAATCTCCTTAGACTTAGAAATGGTTCCTCCCCCATTTCCCTGCTCCCTCCAGCCCTGAAACCCAAGATACCTAGTAAAAGAGTCAGTTGGGCTATTATAAAAATTCACATACAGAATCCCAGTTGTCAAAGATTTCCTTTTAATAAATTTTTAGACCTAAGTTTGTTTGTTTAAACAAGTCGAACTTACCAACTGTGGTGGTCCAGATAAAACACATTTTGGAAGCCCAGTTTCCTTTAAGGTAAGAATCATTCCTAAAAAGAAACAGGATGAAGATTATAAAATTACACAGATCTCTTTGTCATTTGTAACGGGCTTAGGAAGAGAAGACTTTGTTCTACCAATGCATACACATACACAGGCATTAAAAATGCAGTAAGACATCCTGAAAGTAAGGAGGCATCATGTGCCAAGTAAGTCAAACCACCACCATTAACTCCCTTCAGAGATTGATGGAGAAAGTCTAACATCCTGAAACTAAGAGACTTGGGAGTAGCAGGGCCACTTCGTCTACCCTCTACTATAAGATTAATAGCTCTGCTTCCAGTCTGGTTCCCATCTCTATCAACCATCCAGGAAAGTAATTTCTATATGAAAAACATAAGTCACCCCACCAAATGCCAACCAAATCACCACCTAGAAGCCAGGCAAGCCAGCACAGCTGAAGCAGCAATGTAACCCTGAGGGAGAGATAAGAGGCAGTATGTGCCAAGTGAAACCACCACCTCATCAATCCCAACCTTTCACTCCTAGACCATGATGGAAAAAGCCCACAGCCCTGAACACAAGAGTCTTGAAAAAAAGAAATACCCCAAGGCCTTACTGCTAGTCCAAGCCACTTGACCTTCATCAAGAAGAGCAAACCACTGTAGATATATTTCTTATCACCTTCCTTATTACCACCATCACCAAATAGTGGCCAAATGCCTCTGATAAGCAAGTAAGTCTAAAGGTCCTGAGTGACAGCTTCCCTCCAAGACCAGTCCTGCTTCCAATCTAGCCCTTGCAACTATCTATTCTTGGAAGCAACCCTTGTGGTGATGCAACCTGCCAACTGATTCAGCAGTTCCTACAGTCATGGGTACTAAGGACTCAGGAAAGAAAGTTCTCACCATCTCACCTTGGCATTTGTTTTATCAATGGAATTAACTGTAAAAAGATATATTACCATCTACTTTGCTGCTGCATCCTAAGAACCACAGGAACTTTCCAAATGATTTGCAAACAAAATCATCTATATGTGTTGTCTCATTAGAACATGAGAGAGTAAAGACTCTTATTTGTCTATCTATATCCACAGCACAGTGCTCTGAACAGTATTAAGTGACCCATGAGGATGATATAGTTACTAAGTATTGGAGGCAGGATTTAAATCCAGGAGTTTCTACCTCGAAGCTCAGATTTCTGTTTACTACAGTGGTCAATATGCCTACACTATGGACCTAATTAATCCATGAGTCATGACTACTACTCCTATACCACCCTTTCTTGTTTCCTGCCATAAATCTTTGGTACAGTAGCAAAGCAAGTCAAACGGGTAATAAATATTCAGAGTTGGTCCACTGATTAAAGATGATTCCTTCATAAATCACAGGTTTTACTTAGCATATTAATGATGCATAGCCTAGAGAAGCAAGAGCTCTAGATGACCTGAACTGTCATAGTTTCTTGAATATATCAGTAATTATTTGCTGAAAAGATGAGTTAATATTGAGACAAGAAGTGATCAGTGTTAGCTGAAATTCTAGGGTACTACTAGGGATCCTTCCCAGTACCCTGTACCTAAAAACAAACTCACCAGATAAACCCCCAACATTGGACCAGTGCATTCGAGTGAGAAAGATGTTATCCAAGCGAGCAACCTTCAGTCTAGAAAATAAAACAATAGAAGGGCACATTGATCTAAGTCTTTATTAAATTCCTTATTTTCTTACAAAATGTTGTCATTTTCAACTTTCTTCAAAAATCTGTACAAAGAACAAAACCCAGAATCAACCACAAACCCAAAAAGAAGTTGAACTCACTTGTGTTCCTGCATGATCCTCTGTATGCCTTCCCCACAATTGAAAAGATACCTATAAAAATATCATCCAAGTCACTTTAGTTGGCGTCAAGAGTTTTTAAAGCAGTGTATAAGTGCCCCATTTCCATTCAAAGTTTCTCTCGAAAGCCATCCCCTCATCCCCTCTTCCCAAGTTCTCTCTCAAGTCCTGAAGGGTTTTGGTTTTAAAATTCTGTTCATCCCTGAAAGAAAAGTCTGTTTATAAATACCAGGCTACTGTTCAATTATCCCTTTTCTTCACTATACTGGGCATCATAAGGCTACATAGATTTAGAGCTGGAAGTGACCTCAAGGATCAGAGTCCAAACGTCTTATTTCTACAAATAAGGACATCAAAGCCCAGGGAGTGTGAGAGGGCTTACCCAATGTCAGAGAGGTGGCAGACCTAGGTACTTTCCACCCTGCCACACAGCCTCAAAAGGTCTCTGGTTAAGACAGGGGTGGGGACTGAAATGAAATCTACACTACCTTGGGCATGACCCCTGAGGGCAGTGCCAATCTAGAAGGAGCTTTGGGATCCATTAAGTCCAACCTTCTCATTCTGAACATAAGGGAACCAAGGGGAGTAACTTGCCCAAGGTCAGTAACACAATCAAACCAAGACTCTCCTTCCAGACGGGAAGCCTGCCTCCACTGGACAGCGGATGAGAATCTGGGGAAAGACGAGCGGAGAAGGAAGGAAGGCTGGGGCAGGGAAGGATAAGGCAGGAGTGGGTCAAAGCTGGCCCGAAGGCGCACTGACCGGTTAAACTCCGAGAAGACGTAAAGAGCACAGCCGGCATCGCGGGTCCCCGAGGCCACCACCTGCAAGTACACGGTGCTGGGTCCCGCGCCCTCCCCCGCAGGACCACGCTTCTCCCGCGTACGCAGATGCCGCAAAGGGTCCTTGGGGGGCCGCGGCCGGCGGGCGGAGCGCTCAGACATGGCCCGGCCAAACCGCACGCTCCAGAAGCCGCAGCGACCCGGAATGGCCCCAGACAGCCTCAGAAGCCACATGCAGCACCCAACGGCCTGCTCGCCCGACGGGAACACACGCCTCCTCCGAGCCGGCCGAGCGCTTCCCAGCACGTGAGCGAGGCGCCGCTGCTTACGTCAAGCGCTCAGCCTGTGGCTGGCCAACGACTCTAGCCATCCTAAGCATCGGGAAAGCCGTCCTCACCAATAGGAAGGAGCCGTTCTCTACCACGCGAGAGCAGGAACGAATGCCGGAGCTCCCCAGTGGCTCAGGCTTGTAAATCAGATGCCCAATAGGAGACCGCGTCTGATTGATGACGTAACGGTGCCTGGACCTATAGGCTAGTCCAAGGGCGTGGCGGAGCTTGGCAGTTCTAAACTGTAGGCTTAGGGGTTTCTTTAGCTTTCTCCAGTCGTTTCTCTTTTACCCAGGAATCTTGAGGGTCTTCTCCACCCAGTTTGATTTTTTTTTTCTATAAAAGAGGCCATCCCTTGAGCAGCTACTTAAAGAAGCCATTCATTGAATGGGTGTTTTTTACTCAAAGTGAGAATGCTATAAGACCTTATGCTATATGGGCCAGGGTCTCCCATTGCATCCTGGGCCATCTCCAATCATCCTGATGAACATCAGGCCACTGGACCCAGATGGCTCAGGAGAAGAAAGTGAGGTTGGTGACCTTGCACAGCCCTCCCTCACTCAAAGCATAGTCAACTGCAAGCCATGTCATCATCTTGATGTCATGATTCTCCTTGAGAAGGAAGGACAAATACAGCCACAACCTTAGCCATCTGGTGAAGTTTACAATTTACTTCTTAGAATAGTGTGTATAAATACATATCACAAATACGTAAGATTATAAAGAAAACTAATCATATTGAAACATAGATATCAAGATTTTAAAAAAAAGTTCATTCAACACAAGTTAAGAACTCCTGATGTAAAGGAAACTATAACAGGGGAAGAGGTGATCCTAGGTCTAGGACCCATTTTCAAGTCTATTATGTTAACCTTTTGTTTCACAATATTATATCTCAAGATTGTTGTAAATATAATATTTCATACACTGTATCATAACCAATACAAGGAATACATTTCATAACAACCCTTTATGATAGGTAGCATACATAATATTATCTTTGTTTTACAGACCAACAAAGGAAAGTCAACTGCTTTGTCCATGGTTTTACAAATAGTGTCAGAAGCAGGTTATGAAGGTATTCTGATACTTCTAGATTTGGTGCTTTTTGTATTTTTAAGATATTAATAAATAATGCAATATTTGGACACTTAAGTGTGATCTCAATAATTCAGGGGGTGGGGAGCAGGGAGAGATTCCCCTCAGAGTTAACAGAATGCCCCCATAAATAAAACATCAAAAGATCTCAGCAGTCATTCAAATGGTTAGTGGTACATTAGATTTTCTTGTTTCCTGGTATCATTTCTCTAGCTACAACACTTTCTTTCCTACACTGAGAAATGCTTTTTGTTAAGAAGCTTTTTGACAAATTCATCACTCTGATGAGGTACGAGTCCAAGCCGAGACCTTTCTCTCTTGGACCAGGAGGGTTTTTGGTCGCATTTGTCTGAAGGGCCCTGGAAAGCCTAGCCTTGGGGGAAAAGGGGCTCCTTGGATTCCCCTTATTTGATTTAACATTCTATTGAGGTCTAAGTCTCCAAGCCCTCATTGCAGTTTGTCTGGACTACTGGCCACTCCCATCAGGATCCTCCCTGGATTTGATCTATATTCCAGGCTGACTTCCCCTATCAAGACCATCCCTGGGACCACAGACCACTTGGCAACACAAGGATTCTTCCCTCAGTCTTTATATGTATTGAAGTTCCATCTCACCTCCATGAGGGCACTAAGATTTAATCTGGCACAGACTCTGTCTAGCTGAGATTCTATCTGGCCCACTTGTCAATATGAGCATTGCAAACAGTTAGGCTCCTTAAGAGTCAACTCAGTATGGCGAATCTTTAATAAACTTTATTTTTCTTTGGCTTTAAGAAGGCTTGTGTCAAATTTATTCAAGCAAGACCCAGCTTATCAGTATTCTGGGGTCCCCAACACCCCTAACCTCAACAGTTCCCTCCTACTATATGTTGCCACTTTAATTTTTCTGTCTCTTACTTGACATGCCTGAAATATGTATCCAAGGTAGAATTGCACTCCATGAGGGAAGTTTTTGCAGAGTCCTATATGTTAATGATGAGAAACCTTGCCTGTGAGATCATTGTTCATGCCCTTAACCAGTATTTTGAGAATTCTCAGACCAGAGTGTTCTAACACTGCATTTCCTTCATTCCTCTAGTTAGTTATTTTTTTTATTCATTTTGAATTGAAAGACAAAAAAGTAATATTTCCATGTACACAGCACAACCTAAAAAAAGGATTCACTTTAAAACCATGAATTTACATTTCACGCTATTTACCTTTTTAAAAACAAAAACTATACAAATACTATTTGTCTTCTTCAAAACTGCTGTGCTTTTGGGGGGCAGAGTCAAGGTAGTGGAGTAGAAGGATGACCTGTAAGAGGTCTCCCCCAACAGGCCATAAAATCCCTATAAAAAAATGACTCTAAACAAATTCTAGAGCAGCAGAAGCCACAAAACAACAGAGTCAAAGAGATTTCCAGCCCAAGACAATCTGGAAGGCTAACAGGAAAGATCTATCACACCAGACTCAGAGTGGAGTACAGCCCAGTCCTGGTCCTGCAGCAGGGACAGGACTGGAGCAGGCCTCAAGGAGCAGAATCTCAGGCAGCAGCTGTGGTTCCCAGATCTCTCAACCCACAAATGCCAGAGACAGCTTAAAAGGTCAGTGAGAAAGCTCTTCCACCTGGGTGAGAAGGGAGCAAGGGTCTCCTGACATAGCCCAGGCTCCAGGTGACCCCAGGTGGTGGCAGCTTCCATTGTTGGAGCCCTTCACCTAAAGTCCCTGGGAGAATCACACAATCACACAGCTGATCTGGATCTCAGCCATGAGTGGCAGCCCTGAGGTGAGGAGGACCTCTGGCTGATATGATGGAGCTGATGGAGACTCTGGAGAGGGAATTCTGCTCAGAGATCCTGAGCAGAAAAGCTCGTGGTAGCTTGCAGACCAGAGTGCAGACCAGGACAGGAGTAAACTCTTCTCCCTTGACTGTGCCACCATGGAAGAACTGAGAATTTACAAGTCCCCAGAGTATATCCTCCTCTTGACAAAGGACTCAAAAATCAAGTAACTGGCTGGGGAAATGCTCAAAAAAGGGAAGAAAATAAGACTATAGAAGGTGACTTTCTTGGTGAGCCCAAAAAAATGCTGAAGAAAATAACACCTTTAAAAATAGACTAACTCAAATGACAAAAGAGGTCCAAAAAGTCAATGAGAAGAATGTTTTAAAAAGCAGAATTAGCCAAAAGGAAAAGGAGGATCAAAAGCTCACTGAAGAAAATAGTTTTTTAAAAATTAGAATGGAGCAGATGGAAGCTAATGAATTTATGAGAAACCAAGAAATTACAAAACAAAAACAAAAGAAGGAAAAAATAGAAGACAATGTGAAATATCTCATTGGAAAAACAACTGGCTTGGAAAATACATCCAGGAGAGACAATTTAAAAATTATGGGACTACCTGAAAGCCATGACCAAAAAAAGAGCTTAGGCATCATCTTTCATGAAATTATGAAGAAAAATTGCCCTGATATCATAGAACTAGAGGGTAAAATAAATGTTGAAAGAATCCACTGATCACCTCCTGAAAGAGATCTGAAAAAAACAACTCCTAGGAATACTGTAGCAAAATTCCAGAGTTCCCAGGTCAAAGAGGAAATATTGCAAGCAGGCAGAAAGAAATAATTCAAGTACTGCAGAAATACAATCAGGATAAGATAATATCTAGCAGTTTCTACATTAAGGGATCAAAGGGCTTGGAATATGATATTCCAGAAGTCAAAGGATTAAAACCAACAATCATCTACCCAGCAAAACTGAATATAATACTTCAGGGGAAAAAATGGTAATTCAATGAAATTGAAGACTTTCAGGCATTCTTGATGAAAAGACCAGAGCTGAATAGAAAATTTGACTTTCAATCACAAGAATCAAGAGAAGCATGAAAAGGTAAACAGGAAAGACAAATCATAAGGGATTTACTAATACTGAACTGTTTACTTTTCATTTCAATGGAGGGGAAAAGGGGGGAGGTGAGAGGGAAAAAGTGAAGCTTACTCTCATCACATTTGGCTTAAGGAGGGAATAATATTCACGTTCAATTTGGTATGAAAATCTATCTTCCACTACAGGAAAGTAGAGGAGAAGGGGATAAGTGGGGTGGAGGATGATAAAAGGGAGGGCAAATAGAGGAGGGAGTAATTAGAAGTAAACACTTTAGGAAAGAGACAAGGTCTAAAGAGAGAATAGAATGAATAAATAGGGGGCAGGATAGGATGAAGGGAAATATAGTTAGTCTTTCACAACATGACCGTTACGGAAGTCTTTAGCAAAACTTCACATATATAGCCTATATTGAATTGCTTGCCTTCTCAGTGGGGATGGGTGGGGAGGGAGGAAGGGAAAGAAGTTGGAACTCAAAGTTTAAGGAATGAATGTTGAGAATTGTTTTTGCATGCAATTGGGAAATGAGAAATACAGGTAATGGGGTATAGAAATCTATCTTGCCCTACAAAAAGAGAGAAGATGGGGATAAGGGAAGGGAGGGGTGTGATAGAAGGGAGGGCAGATTAGGGGACAGGACAATCAGAATGCACGGTGTTTTGGGGTGGAGAAGAGGAGAGATGGGGAGAAAATTTGGAACTCAAAATCTTGTGGAAATGAATGTTGAAAACTAAAAATGAATAAATAAATTCTTAAAAAAAGATAAGAGAAAGAAAAAAAGAAGTTTTGAATTGTCTTGAAGCAAGCCATACAATGTACAGGATATGATGGTTGAGTGAAAATGAGGATGTGAAGATAATTCTGTGGTGTAAGTGTGACTGGGAAGATACTGGTACCCTCAACAGTAACTGGGAAGTTAGGAAGAGGGAATAGTTTTAGGAGGATGATAGCAAATTCAGTTTTGGACATGCTTAGTTTAAAATATCTATGGGACATCCAGTTTGAGGTGTCCAATAGGCAAAGTTAGAAATGGGAATGGAAATTAGGAGACAGATAGAGTTGGATAAGTAGATTAAGAATCATCAACATAGAAATGGTAATTAATTCTATGGCAGCTGATGAGATGACTAAGTAAAATAGTGCATGAAGCACTATGCTTAGGGTCAGAAGATCTGAGCTAAAATTCTGCCTTAGGCTCTAATCTGTATGACCTTGGGCAAGTCACTTCAGCTCTGTCTGCATCAGTTTTCTCATTCACAAAATTGAGATCCTAATGGCACTCACCTGTTAGAGTTGTTGTAAAGATGAAATGATAGGTTCTTTGTAAAGGGCTTAGTACATGGTAAGCACTTAATAAATTCATCCCTTCCTTCCTTCTCCTCTCTCTTCCTTCTCTTCTTCCTCTTTTACTTCCTTTCTTTCCTTTATCCTTCCCTCTTCTCTCTTGCTGGAACTTGGTTAAGAAACCCAGAGAATTAGGAGTTCATCTGGGAGAAGAGTGAAAACCAAAGCCAGAATCATGTCTTGTCAGTATTAAGAGTGGGAGTTGCTATTTGCATGCTTTTTACTTATCTGACTTTTAATTAGTCCTACAAACTTTACCCTGGCCATTTAATAAAAAAGAATTGTTTAATATTTTATTGAGACAATTTGATTTGGAAATGCTTGTTTTACTCTATTTATACTGATTGACTTTATTTTTACTCTGTATACAAAAGGATGTTACTTTTGTATCATCCTGGATATACAAGTTAGAATCTGAAGAGCTGAAACCTGCCATAGCACTAGTACAGAAGAGATGCAATATATTCTATTCTTCCCTTGTATGTTTTTGTAAATATCATGTAATTCAGTGTCTGAAATTGTACTGCTTTTCTGTTTTAATAAAGACTAACACAAACTTTAAAAAAAACTGCTCTGCTTTCTATGTTTCCTTCTAAATTTCTTTTATTCTCTACTCTGAACTTTTAATATTTCCCTCTCTCACCAATAAAGATGGCTACCCTTAGACACAGATATGTATTGTCTGCCTGAAAGTTGAGTTAAAAGAGGCAAACAGGCTAGTTGATATATAAATTCATATAGTTTACTCCCTTGAGGCTAGTTACTTGCTAGCATGGAGCCAAAACAATAGTTCTGACTGATAAAAGAAGGGAAGAAAGCAGAGTAAGTCAGAAAATTCCAAACTCTTAAGATTTGACCCCACAAAATAGTAAAAATATTACCTTGGGGCAAGCAAAGTGTGGGTGGAGATAAAAAATAATAGAGGCACAACCAGGGACTTCTGGGACAATTTCAGAAGAGCCGAAGAAAAATCCCAGGAAGCGATTTGATCCCTGTGAAGAGTAAACATCTCTAGGTTAGGGTCCATTTTAACAGCAGGCTGCAAACCCTGGGGTTAGTTGGTTTGAGAGGCTGCCACAGGAACTTTCACCCCCTGAGATAGGGAGGGGAGTTGGGCATTTGAGCCCTCCAATATTGAGAGAACCTCTGCTGATAAGGAATGCTAGACCCAGCTGTGCTGTGAAGAACTTCAGGGGTGAGAAGGATTCAGCACAGGTCCCTTCCCTCCCCTCGCCTCCTTTCCTCTCCTTTCCTTTTCCAAAACCTTAAACCTTACTGTACTTTGAAGCCCATACATTAGACAACACTAGCCCCCTGCCCATGCTGCACTAAAAGGCTGTTTTCTGGACACCTCCCCCCCGCCCTTAAGAGCAATTATCAATAGTAACTGTTGTTGTTTCCCTCCCAGACTGATGTACTTATTTTTCTTTGCCTCATTAAAGGGGCCTTCCCCTGATTACTTCTTAAACAGGCCTATTCACTGAATGGGGTTACCTCACCCTAAGTGAGTTCCTGAATAGGGCTTGACCTAGAGGAGCCTATTGCATGCAGGGCCATCTCCAATCATCCTGATGAATATCTGGTCACTGGATTCATATGGCTCCAGAGGAGAAATGAGGCTGGTGACCTGCACAGCCCTCCCTCACTCAGAACAAAGTCAAGTGCAAGTCATGTCATCATTTCTCTGATGCCATGGTCTTCTTCAGCAACGAAGGACAAACACAAGCAACAACAAGAGAGTGCAGAAGCAGTGGAGTTGACTATCCCTGGCTGAGGACACTTACAAGAGGTTTTGGTTCCAAGCAGGCAGGGGAGAACTGAAGATCTGGGGCTTGAGGCACCATTTCCCATACCCCAGGGCTAGAGGTGATTACAAAGGCAAAGGAGAAAGAATTTAGCCATAGGAGGCTATTATGGGAATAGTGATGATAAGGAATCATCTTCAGAGAAGGACACTGAAGCAAAGAAACCCCCAAAGAATAATGTCAAATGGTCACTTGCCCATAAAGAATTCTTAGATGATCTTTAATAAGAGTTCAGGGGCGGGGCCAGGATGGCAGAGTAAAAGCACTGACTTGCTAGAGCTCTCCCCCCAAGTCCAGCCAAATACTTGTAAAAAATGACTCTAAACAAATTCTGGAGCTGCAGAAGCCACAGAATGACAGAGTGAAGCAAATCTCCAGCCCAAGACAGCCTGGAAGGTCAAGGGAAAGTGTCTATCACATCACTTTGGGAGCAGAGTGATCAGACAGGATCTGAGCAGGCCTGGGAGGAGGGTACTGAATCTCTGGCACTTGTGGCAATTTCCAAATTTCATGACCACAAAACACAGAGGACAAAATTGGAAGGTCAGTGGAAAAAATGTGTGAGGCCTGTATCAGAGAGACTTTTCTCAGTATTAGGGTAGTTGGAGGGATTATATACATATATATGTATATATATATATACATATATAAACATATATACATGCATATACATATATAAACTTATATACATACATATATATGTATATATATATACACGGAGTGCACAGAGTGAGTTGACTAGGAAGGGATGGTATCTAAAAAAATAAAATTAAAGGGTGAGAGAGGAATATATTGGGAGGAGAAAGGGAAAAGTAGAATGGGGCAAGTTATCTCTCATAAAAGAGACAAGAAAAAGCTTTTTTGATGGAGGGGAAAGGGGGGGGAGGAAAGTGAAGCTTACTTTTATCACTTTTGGCTTAAGGAGGGAATGACATGCACACTCAGTTTGGTATGAAAATGTATCTTACACTACAGGAAAGTAGGGGAGAAGGGGATAAATGGATTGAGGAGGGGATGATAGAATGTAGGGCAAATGGGAGGAGGGGAGTAATTAGAAGTAAACACTTTTAGGGAGGAACAAAGTCAAAAGAGAGAATAGAATAAATGGGGGACAGGATTGGATGGAGGGAAATAATAGTCTTTCACAACATGACTTATGTAAGTCTTTTGCATAACTACACATATATAACCTGTATTGAATTGCTTGCCTTGTCAGTGAGGATGGTTGGGGAGGGAGGAAGGGAGAGAAGTTGGAGTGAGGAATGCTCAATTTCCACTGATGACTGTTTGCAGACTTTAATTAGTCCACTTTGACCTGCAAATTTGACCTAAGAACTCCTTCCGTTAAGGGAGATGAGAGCAGCTTGTTTACATTGACCTTTCAAATGGGACAACAAGCATTAATGTGATTGAGATTTGCTTTCCTGTGACTAGACTTTATAGCTATGGAAGTATTGAAATATCACTTGACTGTCTCTTCTAGGAAATCTCTGAAATATATCTTCAGCAGTTCGAAGTTTTAAAAACAAACGTTAAAAATTGTTTTTACATGCAACTGGGAAATAAAAAGTACAGGCAATGGGGTATAGAAATCTATCTTGCCCTACAAGAAAATAGAGGAGATGGGGATAAGGGATAAGGGAATGGAGGGGTGTGATAGAAGGGAGGGTAGTTTGGGGGAAGGGGTAATCAAAATGCACAGTATCTTGGGGTAGGGGAAGTGGAGAGATGGGGAGAAAATTTGGAACTCAAATTCTTGTGGAAATGAATGTTGAAAACTAAAAATAAATAATAAATTTTTTAAAATAACCTATATCAACTAGTTTACCATCTAAGGGAGGGGAGAGGTAAGGAAGGGAAGGAGAAAACTTGGAAAACAAAAACTTTTTTATATGAATGCTTAAAAAATTGCCTTTACAAGTATTGGGGAAAAAAATTAAATACTATTAAAAACAAATAAGAAAAAAATAAAAATTGATACAGTAAAAAACGATAATTACTGCTTTATAATATAGTTTGAGATCTGGTACTGTTAAACCTCCTTCCTTCACATTTTTTATTAATTCCTTTAATATCATCAACTAGAAAGAATTTGGTTTAAGAAAGACAAATAGAATTAGGTTGTAGTAGTCCATGTTTCTTTCTCTCAAAGTTGGCAGACCTACATGCATGGAAGCTGCAGTGTTGGAACTGAGTTCATTTGGGGGTTAGGATGCACAATTTATATAGGATAAACAGGAGTGATGTTACACCATCATCATTTTATTTCTGAACAGAGGAAATATCTTCTATCAGACTACCCTCAACCATATCAGACCATGCCCAGAACTGGCCAATCTACACAGAAGAATCTGTCTCCACCTATGCCTGAGCAGACCTTAGATTAAATTACTTGTAAATTTTGGTGGGCACTGACCAGGATAAGGAGAGCCAATGCAATCTCATCATCCTTAATGTTCTTCTGAAGAAAAACTGAACTTAAAAGTCAGGATTTTGGAAGAAGAGGGCTGGGGAAAGCTCTGATCTCCAAGATAATATTTGAGATTTAGGGGTGCTAGAACCCTGAAATAGCAATGCATGGGTCCTGCCCACATGAATTTGACTCAAACCTTTTTTCAGTCAAAGGAAAACAAAGTTTATTAAAAATCTGCCATATTAGGTAGACTCTTAAGGAATCTGAGCATTTGTATAGCTAATTCCAGCAGGCTGGATTAAATCTGAGCACCTTCATGGGGGCAAGATGGATCTTATATACAGAAAGACTGAGAGTGATCTAGGGGTGGCCAAGTAGTCTGAGGTGACTGGAGGAAGGGTTCAGGGAGGATCTTGATGGGGAGTGGCCAGTAGACTGGGGTGACTAGAGGCTGTACTCTGGGAACCAAGAAAATGGTATTTTGATAGGATCAAGGGTGGGAAGTAGCTGGAGGCAATCTGGAGGTAACAGAGATTTAGGTATAGCAATTATGAAAGGCTTATGGCCTCAAGTGAAAGCCAGATCAAGTGGGAAGATTCAAGGAGAGTCCAAGGGGGTTCCCAGAGCCTATACTCCATCATAATAATTATTAAAAACCATTTCTACAATATTCTTGACCTTTGTTCTTCCAAATGATTTTTGTTATTATTTTTTCTAACTCAGTAAAATAATTTTTAGGTAATTTAATTCAGATGGCATTAAATAGATTAATTTAGGTAAAAATGGTCATTTTTATTACATTGGCCCTGCCTACTCATGAACACTTAACATTTCTCAAATTATTTAAATCTGATTTTACTGGTATAATTTTAAAAATAATTTTGTTCATATAGGTTGTTTTGGCAAGTATACTCCCAGGTATTTTTTTATTTTCTAGTTATTTTAAATGGAATATCTCTTGTTATCTCTTCCTGTGTGATTTGTTGGTAATATATAGGAATGCTGCTGACTTCTGTGGGTTTATTTTATGTCTTGCTACTTTGCTAAACTTTTAATTGGTCCCACTAATCTTTTATTGGAATCTTTAGGATTTTCCAAGTTTATCAGTATATCATTTGCAAAAAGAGATAGTTTTATTACCTCATTACCCATTCTGATTCCTTCCTTTTTTTCTTATTATTTTTGCTAGGACCCACTCGCATTCCTTCTCACCATCTGTTGCATTTCAAGTCTTTCCATATTTGCACAGAAAAGAAAGAAAGAAAATAAAAAGGTCTTCTTGGAACCTTTCTTTGAGGAGTCTGGGGAATGCTTGATATCCACTGAGATCTGACTGTTTGCAGACTTTTACTAGTCCACCTTGACCAACAAATTTGACATAAGAGCTTCTTCCATTGAGGAGAGATGAAACCAACTTGTTTACATTGACCTTTCAAATGCTATGACATGCATTAATGTGAATGAGATTTGCTTTCCTGTGACTAGAATTTATGGCAATGGAAGTAGTGAAATATCACTTGACTGTCTACTCTAGGAAATCTCTGAAACATATCTTCAGGTAAATCAGTTCCAATTTATCAGGTAGATTAGAAATTCCACAGACAGATCAAAGGACAGTTTCCAAGGGAGATGAACAACTCTCTCTCTGAAGATGCCACTTTAGGTCACATCCCTTGGGACCATCTGACATCAAAATAACCAGATAGATCTCCCATCAAGAGAATTCAGCAGCAGGTCAAATGTAGGTTTGGTATAGGCATTTCTTGTTTTGTTCCTATAGTATCTATTGCTATAAGACTGTCTCGTAGCTTAGAGTGTATGATGAAAAATGACTTAGTTTCAAAGTATTTTCAAAAAAAGATCATTTTTTTCTTCTGCAAGGTCCATCTGCTGCATTTCAGGTATTTTTCCATTCACACAGTAAAGATATCTTCCTGGAACATGACTTTGAGAGTCAGAGGAGTGCTCTGTTTCCTATGAGATCTGAGATTGAGACTTTGACTGGCCTTCCTTGACCAAAAAGCTTGATGTTAAAAACTTCTCCCACTGATGATTAACACCAGTAGCCTGTCCTTATTGATCTGGAAACACCACCACTGTTGACCCCAAGTCTTCTCACAGCATCTAGAGAAACTGATGAAACAAGAGAGGTGAGATTCATGTAAAAGGCAGCAAGCTTCATGTCTGAAAAGCCAGTTGGTTATCATCTTACACTTAAAGTTGCATTACTTTTGCTTATTGTGGCTGTTTTCTGCCTTGAATCCCCCAAATGTTCTCTCATAAGAAAATTAAGTTCTATGGAAGAATGCACCTAATTGACTGAGATTGTTTTCTGTGTGACGAGACTTTATAGTCATTGAAGTAATTGAAAGGTCATTTGCTTGTCTGTCCCTCAGGAAATCTCAGTAACATAGCTTCAAGAATTTCCAAATCACTTCCAATTTAGAGTGAATTGTGAACTGCACAGGAAGACCGAGTGAAAGTTTCATCTGGAGATGAACAAATCACTGTGCAGAAAATGTTCACTTCATTCTCATTGGTCTTTCAGATTGCTTCTGATGGAGACTATCTGATCTCAGAATGCCCACTCAGGTAGACTTCAGGAGAACTCAATAGAGGGTCAAAAATTGGTTTGGCATTGACTTTTCTCCTTTCCTTGTATTATGTCTATTGTTGAACACTCTAACCTTAGCTTTTGACATATGATTTATTACTTAGTGAAAAAGAATTTCAACAAATTTGTGGCTTCTTTCTTCTACATGTTTCCAGGCATTTTTCTATTTAAGTAGTAAAGACCTGAAATCCCTTCATCTGGGCTTGTCTGCCTGTCTGCCTACTTCCATCCATGCATCAACAAACACTTTCCTCTGTCACTCAAATAAAAATAAAGTGAAAAATAGTATGTTGCCATCTGCATTCAGACTCTATCAGTTCTTTTTCTGGAAAGGAATAGCACTTTTCATCATAGATCCTTTGGAATTGTCTTGGATCATTGAATTGCTGTATCCCCAAGGCAATATTCACAGCACTGAGGGTGACTATGGATATGACAGTGTAGTTCTGAATTGCAAACTCTCCCTATAGAAGGCAGAAGGAAAACATTTATTCAGACACCGGAAAGCCAAATCCATCATAAACTAAGAAGTCAATACACATTAGCAGTGCAGGGGACAACTCCATTCCCAAGCCTTCCCCTTCCCCACCTTCCCACAAGCAAACACTTACAAGACTAGCTGTGCCTGCCTGTGTCCTCTCTTCTCCACTATAACTACTCTCACCAACTTCCTCCTAGCTTTGCTCCACCCTTCCTGTTATACTCTTTCAACAAACTCCTCCCATTACATGTGACTTAGGCTTCCAACTGATTTAAGCAGGTCACATGGGCTATTAATGGGTGAAAAAGATCTTCAAATTAAGCAAAAATATTTTAACAATACAATTGCTGAGAACAAAGTCATTCAAAGATGATCATCATACAATATTATTGTTACCATGTACAGTGTTCTCCGGGTTCTGCTCACTTCACTTTTATATCAGTTCATGTAATTCTTCCTAATTATCATTTTTTCTTTTAAATGAAGATTTTTATATTTTGATTTTTCCCAATTCAGTGTAATAACATTTTTTAACATTTCTGTTATTTGTTTCAAACATTTTATTTTTCCAATTATATTTAAATTTTAAAAAATGTTTTTTTAAATTTTGAGTTCCAAATTCCCTCTCTCCCCATGCCCTCTTCTCTGAGAAGCCAAGCAATCTGGTACAGCTTAAATGTACAATAATCAAACTATTTCCATATCAGATATGTTGCAAAAAAAAAAGTCCTACAACCCTCACCCCCAAAAAATAACCCCAAGGAAAATAAAGTTTCTTAGTTATTCCTTTTTTGGAGTTTTCTTGGCAAACATACTAGAATGGCTTGCAATTTCCTTATCCAGCTCACTTTCCAGATTAGGAACTGAGGCAAACAGAGCTAAATGACTTGCACAAGGTCACACAGCCAGTAAGTGTCTGTGGCCAGGGAGTGATTGAGTCAGGAAGATTAGTCTTCCTTACTTGAATGCAGTATCTATCCACAGGGTCAACTAGTTGCCGCCAGGAAGTAATTAGAGAAATTCTACATATGAATTGCATAAAATATCTAGGGATACGTTTCCCCAAGCACACATACAACACTAGATTCAAATCTGCTTTACTTAGTAAAGTAGGTACTCTCTCAAAAAACCCAATCTAAATAGCTAGATGAATATTCAGTGTTCATGGCTAGGCCCTGTCAAAATAGTAAAAAAAAAAAGGCAATACTACCAACATTAACTTATACTTTTAATGCTATATCAATCCAATTATCAGGACATCACATTACAGAACTTGATAAAACAATAACAAAATTCATTTGGAGAATATGAGTTGCAGAATATCCAAGGAAAGGAAGAAAAGAAGGACCAAGTGGGAATAAGCACTTCTAACTATATTATTTTGCTATCAATGAAAGAACAGAGAGACAGATCAATGGAACAGACTAGACAAGAGTCTCAGAAACAATAGGACTTAATACCCCATTGTTTGGGAAAGTGAAAATCATAAAGTACTCAGGCAAATACTCTCTAATTGATAAAAACTGCTAGAAAAGCCAAAAAAGTATTTTTGATAGAAATTAGGATTAGACCAGATCCTTATGCCACACTTTACAATACGTTCCAAATGGAAGTAACCATAATATACCTACTGCCAAAACCTAGAAGACAAACAGATCATATACCTTTTACAGTCATGGGTAAAAGGAACATTTTGAATCAAACAAAATACAGAAGCAATTACAAAAGATAAAATAGATAAATTTGATTACCTGAAATTGAAAAGTTTTGACATAGACAACATTAATACATCTGTGGATATGGTCTTATGAGAAAAATTCTCTATGGAGATTCTCTGATAATGCTTTCATGTCTGAGGCAAATAAATAACTTATCTATCTATAAACATGTATGTTTTGGGTATGTGTTTATCATATATTTGTATACATATATTACCTGTATGTATATATATTCTATCTCTCCTAAGAGATGAATAGTCAAAGGGTATATAGAATTCTTAAAAGAACTACAAATTGAATAAAAGGAGAAGAACCAGGAGAATATTATACACAATAACAGCAATATTGTATAATGAATAACTGTGAATGACTTATTCTCAGCAATTCAATGATCCAAGAAAATTTTGAAGGACTTAAGATATAAAAAAAAGTGCTATCCATCTCCAGAGAAAGTACTGGTGGAGTATGAAAACTGAAGCATACTATTTTTCACTTTCTTCTTTTTTTTTTGGTTTAAGTTTTCTTCCACTGAATAACTAATAGGGAAATATGTTTTGCATAATTGAACATATATAATCTACATCAAACTGCTTACCATTTCAGAGAATGGGGAGGAAAGAGAGGGAAGGAAAGAATTTGGAACTCGAGATTAAAAAATAAATGAATCTTTAAAATTGTTTTTACATGTAATTGGGGAAAGTGTTATTTAGAAAGAACTGCAAATTATTCAAAACCACATGAAACACATGTCCCAAATCACTAACAATAAGAGAAATGCAAATCAAAACAAATCCTGAGGTTTCTTCTTATATCCTGCAAGTTGGCAAAAATGATCCAAAATGGCATTGAATGTTGGAGAGAATGAGGAAAGACAGGAACAGTCACACTTTGTTGGTAGGTCTGTAAAGTGGTGCAACCATTTTGGAAAGCAATTTGGAATTATACCAGCCAACTGACTAAAATGTCTATACCCTTTGAACCAGAGATTCCCTTACTAGACTGATACCCCAAGGAAGACATTGATAAGAAAAACATCTTATACTCCAAAATATTTAGAACAGCACTTTTATGATAGCTTTGAGTGAAACAAAGGAGATGCTCATTAATTAAGTGGAGAATGGCTAAACAAACTGTGGTTCATGAATACGTTTACTATGCTATAAGAAAGAATATGTGGAATTCATACGGAGAAACATAGAAAGATCCATATAAATTGATTCAAAGTGAAATAAGCAGAACCAAGAAAACAGTATACACAACGACTACAATAAAGTAAATTGAAAGAACAACCACAATCTCTTGTGTGGAGCACTTGTCACACAAATTTTACTCAGCACTACCATAGAACATGTAAAGAAAAATCCTTTTCTTCCTGGGCCACATCTGGATCATTTTCTGGGCCCTCATAATCCAGCCTTGTTCTGATCATCCTTTGAGTCCTAAAGGTTCAAAAAATGTGTGAAGTTGGTGGGCCCAAAAGTTTCTCTGTGGGCACAACTACTTGGACTTTTCTCTTTGATACTAAGATTAAAAAAAAAACAGAAGGCCTGGCCACCAGTTCTAAACCAGGATATGCTCTTTTCATCTCATTTTTAGGTTTCTTCTCTGCCTTCTTTGCTATTGCAAGGATACATATTCTCCTAGAACTCCTTGATCTCCCTGATGCTCAGCAGTGTTCCTGATGCTATTAAATTCCTTGAATAATGACTTGTTTTCCTGTCTCTAAACCTGTCTCTTGATCTCATGCTCCTTTTCTAAACAGTTATGATACATGAAGGATCTATTTTGGGAGGGCATTTCTACAGAAGAATCATCTTCTCATTTCTCTAGAGTCAACAACCTCCTCATCTTCTAAGAATAATCCAGATGATTGTTTTGGAAAAAGTTACAAAATATGCAAATTTACTGATTTTCTAAGAGAGATCCAAGCTTTATCCTCTGATTTCTAACCTCCAGCATCACTCCTGGTTAAGCTTTGGAAATCTCCCACCCTTTACTTTCATCTCTCCTCCAGGTCTTCATTGTTTGCTTCTTCAGAACAATGGACAGCCTTCCAGAGAAGTATTTAACTCCCGGGTTTTATTTCTGTCGCTGTTCTTCAAGATCTGTATCTCACCCAATGACTACTGTGCAGAATGGCCTTATCATTCTCTCTCTCTCTCTCTCTCTCTCTCTCTCTCTCTCTCTCTCTCTCTCTCTCTCTCTCTCTCTCTCTCTCTCTCTCTGTTTCTCTCTGTCTCTCTCTGTCTCCTCTTTCTCTTAGTTTATCTCTTCTCCTATTTTTTATCTCCCTCTACAACTTCATTTCTAGGCTTCTTTCAAAATGTTGCCAAAACTTTTCCTTTGGGGATAAATCCCTATTTCTGGATTTGGAGCAACTGAAAAAAGAAACTTTCCCCAAGACTAACTTTTGTTATGTTAACTCATGAGAAAGGCCTACTGAATTCCTCACTTAGTGCACTATTGCACACCATTAGCTTCTGTCAACCTGAATTAAAGAGAACACTACCAATATAGGAAAAAATATAATTAAGTCACTAATTTAATTTAAATTAAAATAAAATAATTTTAATTTAATTTAAAAATGAAATAAATAAAATTTAGTTAGAGAAAGAGAGTCGTGATACTTGGAGTGTCATGCCACAGCAAGTGCTGATCTCCTGATTTTGGGTTTGGATCTGGCATTCTTATAGAGTACCAGGGCAGAGGGATAGGGGTAAGATTCTTAAAAAGGCCTAGCTGTAGGTGTGAGGTATTTGAGACATTCCACCGTTTTACAAAGTAAGTTGTTTTGCATCACAACCAAAAATCCATAGAGAAAGTTTCAGAATCTAGATCGGTAAAGTGCTGAGAACTAAAAAAAAACAGAGGTTAAGGGGGTCAGCTTCAGACATTCATGGATCCACTTTAGTCAGCTAGTAGTCTGTACAGACAGCAGTAGTTGGTTTATAATCAGTTGCATTTCATGCTTCCAAAGCTCAATCCAGTGGGTTGAAAACTTGAGTGTCCCCAATGAAGATTCTTTTTCCATCTGCCTTCCATTGCCAAGGCAGAGCTTCCCAAAACTCTGTCTCTAAAAACTAATGTTTCATGACACATTCCATGAACCTGTTTCTGATTTCCACTGGAGTTGCTGTGACATGTTTCTTATCCTCCACACTATCTTTGTGGCATTCCCGTTGTGTTTTGTCTATCCAACTTCATCCTATTCCAATGAAGTCCCTGAATGATAAGATCCCTTTATTAAATTTCCTTGCATCTCTGGGCCACGTATGAGTGACCCAGAGAACTATTCCAAAGAAAAGTGAGACACACACACACACACACACACACACACACACACACACACACACACACACACACACACACACACACACGCCATCATGGTCTTTTGCTGACATCTTGTGATTAGATTTGATATTGCACATCCCTGAAAGCCCAGTCTGATGAGACAAGCATTGAAATCATTTCCTGGCCACCTGTACCCAGTACAATTTACCCAGTGTTCCTGTTCTCCACCTAGGATCACATTCATGTTGAGATAAAGTGTCCTTGGATTTCGGGAGGGCTGAAAAGTGGGCTCCATGACCTATAAGCCACATAGATTCCGTGACAAATGATTTCTAATAATCATTACCTTGGATAATAATCAGAGTTTCTCTCAGGCTCCTTTTTCCAAAATCCTGACTTTAAGGTCAGTTCTTCTTCAGAGGGACATTACTGATAATGCGATCGCATTGACTCTCCTTATCCTGGTCAGCTACCCATCCAAGCTCTCAAGTACTTTAACTGAAGGCAGGGAGGCCCATTGAGTTCTGCTAAGGCTTGAGTGGAGACAAGATTCTTTTGTCTAGACAGCCCAGATTGGGAGAGGGTCTCATAGAAGAGGTCTTTCCTCTGTCCAGAGATAAATGATAATGAAATGATATCAATCCCTGTTGGAAGGGGGAAAAAAAACTGTGTACCCCAACTCCAAAGGGAGCCCAGTTCCAGAATGGCTCCCGTAAGGAACCCAGTTTGGAACTGCAGCTCCTCACGCATGTTCTGCCTGCTTGAGAGAATTAAATGTGCAACAACCTAACACTTTGTCTTTCTTAGACCGAACTCTGAGGTTGACATTTTGGTATTGTTGACTTGGATAGGACTGGGTCTAGAGATTGGATTTGTCCCCTGACAGTGCTGGGACTGAGTGTCCACGGGACTCTTTTCTCCTGAAGTTACAACCCTGAAGGGTGGGTGAGTCACATCCCCAAAATCCCTGCTCCTGTCTCAGACTCCTTTTATTCAGCTGCAGTCTGCTTTTTCTCTCTAAATGGATTCTGGGGGCTGAGACCTCAAGATAGATCTCCTCTGAAAGGTAAGGATATCCTTTATAATTTGGCTATAAATTTATGTGGTGATCTGAATTTGTTATAAAATTGGGCTTTAGAAGGATGTGGAAAAAATTAGAGTGACTAAAGATAACCCTGAATTTTGACTGATCTAAATTTAAGTTGGTTTCTAAATCTAAATTCATTTAAAAACAAACTAAGCCTAAAAATCCAACAAAAAATAGATTTTGCACACTTTGTTTTGTCATTTTTTCTGTGTTTGTATCTCTGAATTTGTAAAATGATCATTATGTTTGTGCTGAAAGATTTAAAATGCAGCCAGCCAGAAAACATCTCAAGGCTGTGGTTAGAAAGACCACTGGAAAAGAAATCTCATCTTAGGCTTTCAGCAGGAGATTGAGACTTTTTGGGGGGTCCCAACACTGGCCATGTTGGGGCTGCAAAAATAAAGTTTGTTAATCAAAATCAAAGAACTGCTAAAAAACATCTTAGAAGATTCTGGAGTTCAACAAAAGATGGTTAGAAATATGAACTCAAATTCTTTTGGGTTATGGGTTTAATAGTTAAAAGATTGTCATAAAGAAAGGAATAACCAATAGCACATTAGCAATTGAATTAGAATTGAATTTTAAGTATTTTAAGATGTCAGAATCTGAAACCAGCTATATAGCCTAAGAGTTGGATAATTATCTGGTTAATTATGTCCCCCTTGTTTTCAGGATAAATCTATAGGAAAGCCTTATTAAATCTAACACTATGTAAATATTGGTTATGGTAAAGATATTGGTTATGATTTGTGATTATTATATAAAATCTCAAATGTTTCCTTGTACTGTTCTATTATTTAGTGCCTGGGGAAACTGACCACACCCTAGCAACATTAAATCAAATTCCTTAAGTCTCTTTGACTGGGCCAAAAGCAACATTACACCTCAGAGTCTTAGGAGCTCAGCCCAGCACATTTTTAAACTAACCTAACGATAACAGGTGTGATTTCAAACTGTTTTTAAAACTTTATAAGCATTTCACCATGTGTCTTTTTAAAAAGGGGGCAGCGTTTTGTGAATTTATGGATAATAATAATTTCTTTTAAGGTGATAAGAGTATAAGGCTTTAAAAATTAAAATGTTTACCATTAGCAATTATAAATCCAGATTTGATTTGTCAAAATCTGTCCTGAAGGAAATAAGAACAGTGTCTGAGAGTGCTCTCCCTATCAGGATTAAGCACAAAAAGATATCGTTGCTTTGCATGAAGAAATTTATTAACTGTATGGTCCCAAGAAAATTCTATTTACCTTAGTTTACTGTTCTGTAGGGGGATAGTGGTCAAACCCACTTCCCAGAGTTGTTGTTGTGAGGATCACATGATTGTAAAATGTTTGGCACAGTGCGTGGTGTAGGACAAACACTGTCTGAATGTTGCCTGTTTTTATTATGTTTTTAATTAAATGCAATTGCTTTATACTTTGTAACTTTATATGATTTTTTTAGATGTGATCAGTATACAATGTCAATGACAATGAGATGAATGATTTTCTGTGTAAGGAAATTTGGAAGCTCATCCAACTAAATTAAGGTCACTTGATTGGTAATTAATTGTTTTATTTCAAGTTTTAAATACAGGATAATTGCTTATGGTATGGTTATATTTCAAAATTTTCTCATATTATGTAACTTGATAAACAATTGTATCACCTATGTTGTTAGAAAATCAATTTCTCTAACAATATAAATGTTGCTAGATTAAGAATTGTACTATCAGAAAAAAAAGGAATGGGTGAGGAAGCTCTTATATCATTCTATCTGACTGTGTGTAATATTTTGAAGTACTATAATTTAAGAAATGATAAACTTCCAAATTTTATATTTAAAAGGAAGTTTCAGCTACAATTATTTTGCTGTCATTTATGAAAATTATGAGATTGTTAACTGTTATTTAGAGTTATTGTTTTAATCAGGTCAACTAATTTATTTCATGACAGTTTAGCGATTATTCTTTTTAACATCAGGATAAATTTTAAGCTGCTTTTAAGAAAAGGAAATACTTTTATGAAGAAATTGGGTCTATACGGTTAATACATTTCTGCCTGGAATTGACATGATATTAGGGAACATTGTTTCCTTACAATAGTTATGTCCCTATTCTTTTATAGCAAATTTCTATAATCAAAACACTTTGCAAGCCCAATATTAAATCTATTGAATAATAGATGGATACTGGAACACCTCTGAGTTATTATAATATGACTAATTATATATTCCTATACAAGTTAGGGTCCTTTAATTCCTCATAATGATATAGAGATAATTAGGTCAAAGACTTGTGAAACCAGGATATAATTCTGTTATTTAGTTACCATCATACTGTGTCAGTTATTACAATTAGTTATCTTAGAAGTAGAATGGCTTGTGATCTAGCTTGCATATGCCTTAAAAGAAATATCTGCTTTAATTAGGGGTTATTTATTTGATCATGACTAGAAGTTGGAATTGTTTTATTTTTATAAATAATTTACTTGATATACACTGTTTTAAAATTGATTACGCAATATATTTATGTATATCATCTTGTTTTGTTACAATTGTAGTTAATCTGGGAACTTTTAAATGAATTTATGTACTGGAGTTCATCTTCCTATAAAAAGTGTTTTATTATCAATTCTTCAGTGGAATCTCATCCTCTTAATGGGGAAATGAATAATGTGAAGTAAAAAACTGGGTTTTATGTTTTTTGTTTCATTTGAGTTTCTTAGATGTATCAACATGACAATTGGCCAAGATTCCAAATTTCATTTTATAATAATAGAGACATAAGGGTTGAGTTAACTTTCATTATTTGACCTGGTTACTGGCAAAGTAATTTAAAATTGTATCAAGATCAATTTTGTGGGAAATTTTAATAAAGAAAGAGAATCTCTACAAGGGGTCTTAAGAAGACAGTCTGATGAAAACTGTTTAAATCACACTCAGACCAGAAAACTATCAGGTAGTGTCTAGACAGCTGTATGAGATGAGACTTCTGAGCCTTAAATAGAGAATTTTGTTCAGTTTACTTTTCCCTTTGCATCTTTTATCTATACTGTCTAATTGTAAAAATAGAGACTGACTCCTTTTTGATTTTGTCAATACACTGGTCAATTTCTTACCTCAATTCCCCTCCCCCCCCACATTGTTACCCATCATAAGTCCCCAAACTCCTAATAAAGTGTTGACCATATCAGTGATTCACTGAAAAGGCTATGCTTATCCATAGAATCAAAAAGGGGAATGTGAAAAATGATTTTTAATAATCAACATCCTGGAGATCCAGAGCTTCCCTCAAGCCTCTATCTTCCAAAGTCCATACTTTAAGTTCATTTCTTCTTCACAAGGACATTACTGATAATGAGACTGCATTGACTCACTTTATCCTGATCAGCCTCCAATCCAAGCTCTCAAGTAATTTAATCAAAGGTAGGGAGGCCCCCCTGTGTTGTGCTAAAGCTGGTGTAGAGACAAGATTCTTTTGTTTTGATAGCCCAGATTGGGGAGGGGAGATCTAATAGAAAAATCTTTCCTCTGTACAGAGATGAAATGATGATGAAATGATATCAATCCCTGTTGGAAGGGTTTAAAAACTATATACCTCACCTACATACCCCAAATATGTAGCCCACTTCCAGACTGGCTCCCAAGTTCTTGACTGCTCTGTCTGCTTGAGAGAAATAAATGTGCAAGGACCTAATGCTATTTTACTTTCTTAGACACAACTCTGAGGTTGACAATTCCCATTGTCAGTGAGTAAAACAGATATCTGAAAATCTCTTTTGGGTGGAGCACTCATTTCACAAACTTGACTCAATATCACCATGGAACATGTATTTCAAAAATCAAAGTGCACATTAATCCTTCACAAAGATAAAAAAAAAAACTTGGCCTTTTTCTGGTATGTATATATCTATGTGTGTATATGTGTGTGTATATACACATATATATGTATGTAAATAGCCTTAAAATTAATTTTTGCAGCTTTAATTTACTTTCTATAATTTCCACATGGAGCAATATCCTAATTGGTCAGGTACAGATAAATCACACTAACAGCAGTGGCAATCAGAACCTGCTTCAGGTGGAGGTGGCTTTGAGCAGAACTTGGCGTGAACCTGGGGTAATTCTAAGATAGACACAAAGATGGATAAGTAGCTTGATAGATAAAGACGTCAATAGGCAAATGTGCAGTGAAAGACAAGACATATCTGAAGGGCTTTCTATGGGCTGGGCCTTGTACTGAGTACTCTAGACAGACTGCAAAGGATATGAGGCAATGTTTGCTCTAAAGGAGTTTCAGAGTCCAGGAGAGAGAGAACAGATCTAAAGAATAGGTAAAAGGAGTAGATTGTGATTTAGAACTGGTGTCCAGAACCTGTGGTAGAGGCTTGATTTCAGGTGCGAGAAGGTTTACAAGTTTAAGTCTCAGATAATGTCCTTGAGTGCGCAACGCTTGTGGCATTTTGAAAGCCAATGTCCTGTTAAATTCAATGAAAGATCACAAAACACATGTCTTTGGGAGAGCCAGAATATGAATTGTCATTAGCAAAAGAGAGAGGAGAGGAATTATCCCTTAATGGTAGTATAACTTTGTAGTGCTAATGTGATGTTCACAGTGCCTATGGCGGTGTAATTCTGAATCACAAAGTACAAGAGACTCTCCGCATGGAAGACATTTATTCAGATATGAGAAAGCCAAATCCCAATACCAGAAAGCCAGATCCACCATAGTAACAAAGAAATCTATACACAATAACAATGCAGAGGACACTGTTATCCCCAAGCCTTCCCCCTTCTGGGCTTCCCACAAACCAGCTCCCTTAAACAAAATCACAAACAAACTCTCTCACTCATGCTAGCTAGCTGCCCTTCCCAGCTCTGACTGATCTCTGACTAATTTCCTCTCAGCTCTGCTGCAGCTCTACCTCTTCCTGTTTCACCTGGGCAAGCTGCTCCCACCATAGTCTTCATGTGACTCAGACTCATGTGACTTAGGCTTCCATGTGACTCAAGCAGGTCACATGGGCCTATTAATGGATGGGAAAGATCTTCCCATTATGCAAAATACATCAATTCCATTAAAATACATTCACAATACAAACCACAGTTAGAAACATTTGTGTACTTCACTATGAGTGGTCAGATAGGAAGAGAGTTTTTAGTCATTTCCTCCCACTTTGGATCTTGTGACAAAAATCATAGTTAATTCAGGAAAGATGTACTTTTCAGAGGCAACCGAGGAAAATCTCTCTTTGCTTTAGACATATACTCTTATCTAGTAAGGGATGACACTGGATTGGATTAAGCATTACTGGGCCTTCTTAATGTGGTTAACTAGAAATTAATTTCTATTTGCATGGCTTAAGTCATGGCCTTCTTTGAAGGTTTAATTTGAATTGATATGGCCTCTGTATCCCAGAAATAAGCTGTCGGGTATTCTCAGCTCCAATAAAAATTTCTTATTTTTTGTGATGAGTCCACAAGATCCTTGGTAAGTAATATAAGATGTTCAAAGAACACTCTATGTTCCACATAGAAAAAAAAATAACTGTTCACAAGGGGCTTCATATACCTTGCTTCATGTACCTTGCTTTAGAAGCTTAGCTCTATCCCACTTCAATTGGCAGACTTGCTTTTCTTTGGCATGTTTTAGGGAACTCCTTTCCAGAAAAATGGAGGTGGTATTGTTGGGAGGCACTTTGCTTCTAATAGCAGTGGAAAGGTCAAATTTTGCTTAATACCTATGGTGGGTGTATGTTTAATTGGAAGTAGATTCCTTAGTTGACTTGTAATTTACATTGCCTGGATGTGGGTGAAGAAGAATCCTATAGCCATCACTGAGGATGACAGCATTTCCACAACACCCTCTAAGGTGGAATGAATTT